>NC_136495.1:9701589-9829089 GCF_053919585.1 Euprymna scolopes | reverse complement strand
TTACGCGTTAAATACGAGAAAGTTAAGCAGTTGAGAATCGATGACCACTTCGCTTCTGCAGGGAATTTTTTCTTGATATACACACTATTGCACTTCTTGTAATAAAAAAGTGTAGGTTAGCAAATAGAAATCGAGAAGATCTAGAACACACTAGACAATGCTTAGACACGACTCTAATGGTATATCTACGTAAACCCAACTCTGTTAATAACGAACACAATAACAATCTCTGCATACAGTTCGAGCAATTGATAGGATATCTACAAGTTTACTTAATTGGATTTGACTACTGTTTTTTTTTTTCGAATTTTATTTATATAGTACTTCCATAACAAAAATATTTGCCAAATGATATATTTATTAATAAGTTTGTTTTCCATGGAAATGAGGTATCTTACCGAATGCCTAATATCTAACCACCGTTTTAGTCATTCAAATTGAGATCTCTCTTTTATGATTCCAAGTGTTCTTTTGAAATCAATTCCTTGTATTTGATTTGCACTTCATTGATAAGGTCAGGTATATTTTACAGGTAGCTTTTGAATTTTACTTTTTATCTCTCATAATTACTACAATAATGGAGATCTTCTTAATATTTAAGTCAATTACATATCGTACATGTGGCTCTGATATTCCCTTATTTTCTAACAGACCGCTATCGTTTGGGACACTTATTTAATTAGAAAACAAGAAAAAGATATAAAATCTGTTTAGAGGATCTGTGCTGCTTTAGTTTAATATAATACTTGCGTCGATAAATGTGTTGATTAAATGGACGCATTTTAAGAATATTAGTTCTTGTTTTGTTTTCGTAGAGTTGCGTCCTCATTACCGCATCCTCATTAACGTCTTGCAGTCTCATTACTATGGCTGCGCCAGACGAAACACACGCATATAAATTGGGAACGAAGTTTGTTTGGCTTGGAAATAATAAAGCTATTATTAATTGGAAATACACAATCAGATTCAAGACGGATATCAGATATTATAATGACTTTCTGAGCTGACAGATCTGCGATATCCGATCATATCTTTATATACATATTGTACAAAAAGTAATTATCTGTCTCTGTATGTCCGGCGTTAAAGTCAATAAGACTAGGAACTATACAGCTAAATAATATATATATATATATATTTATATATATATATATATATTATTTAGCTGTATAGTTCCTAGTTATTGACTTTAACGCCGGACATACGGATGTGTCTAACTGATGAGCCCAAATGAGGGCGAAACTCGAGTCTTGGACTTCCGGTTATTTGACTGTCATGACTCTTGTGGGCTGCGACGTTGTTTGGCTGTGGAATTTATTATATACACTCTCTCACATTCTGAAAATCCTATCATAAGTTGCTCGCTTGGTTAGCATTGCTGGATGGCATCGTCCTTTCGAGTTAAAACTCCTACTTGTGAGACATTGACTTGGGGTTATTAGCTGGTTGGATGACCGCGTCCCTTGTTGAGACGAAGTAGGTTCATTTTCACAGTCGGATTTCGGCGCGGTTTGCATGATCTGTGTTGGTTAATAGAAATTCTTGTGTTCAGGGCGTTTGCTCAGTTGGTAGAGTGCTTGCCTTACATGCAAGAGGCTCGGGTTTCGAATCCTGAGTTCGGATGTGTCTAACTGATGAGCCCAAATGAGGGCGAAACTCGAGTTTTGGACTTCCGGTTCTTTGACTGTCATGGTTCTTGTGGGCTGCAACGTTGTTTGGCTGTGAAATTTATTATATATATATATATATATATATTACACAGAGAGTCACCACGAATCAAGGTTCGAAAACCAATCGAGTACACATTTAATGTGTATACGGTGCAGGAAATTCGGTAGAAACTGACTATTTAAAGGGACGGGTCGACAAGTATTTGTTTTCATTGGACTTGTAAACGAACATGATGTTATCAGTTGAAAACCAGGCTAGCGGAACTGAATTCCATATCGGGGAAGTTCTGGTAAAAAGTTTTGCTTATAAAAATTTTGTTTTGATTAAGGCACAGATTAGAGAGAGAGTGGGGGAAATTATTGATAGTAACTGTAGCTAGGTGAGTGCTCCCATAATGTATATATATATATATATATATATATATATATATATATATATATATATGTATATATGTCATGGCGTCATATTATATAACGACATAGTATGTAACATCATGTACGACGTATAGCTAATTACGACATTTACGATAACTTATAGGAATATAACAATATTCTCGGATTGTTCTAATAATTGCACTGTAATTTTTTTATTTGTATTTATGTGATAGGACTTCCGGTAAATATAATGGTATTACAAAATAAATTACGTTTAAAGATTGAATATATAGTATAGTGGTGCTATCCATTTATTCTATATATAGGCATGAAGGGTATGTTATTAATACAAACTAGCGGGACTTGTGGAAATTCAACAAAGGACTCTTTCATACGTTATATAGTGATGTTTACATTCCGCGTAAATGGAGACGTTTTCTAGCTATTCCATTAAAACTGCAAAAGTATTTATCTAAGTTTTGTTTTTTTAATTCGATTCAAGCTGAGGCACCGAATTCATATGCATATGGAAACCGAAACAAAACCTATGGAGCATTCTTAGTATAATTATTTATTACAAGAAATGAAAGATCATAACAAATAAACGACAGTCACTCGGAAGAAAAAAAGATGACACACACAATAACACACACGCTAAATTATTACTATATAAATAAGATAAGATAAGAAGATAAGATATATTATATTGGGTAAAATATAAAATAGTGATTTAAAAAAAATAAATGAGTTGAGTGCCGTCAGCTATGATCGAAACGGAACGAAAAATTATCGAGAATTTTATATCAGTATTTATTACAAAAAATATGTATATTCCGGAATTTAATCTCAACCAATGAAATTTACATTAAAGCGTGACACACAAAAGAACATACACGCTATCGTATTAATATATAGATTACAGGGAAGCATTGCTTCGCTAATACATTGAATCGATTATATATTTTAACTTTAACTTTTCGTAATATTCTGAAAACTAAGATATTTTTTTTTCATTTCACTTTGTCGAATTCTCAGAAAGCAAAGGGCTGCCTTCCCCGGGCTTACACTTTATGTCTCTCTAAGATACACAGATACTAAAATATTCTATTAAAGTTTCTTTTCCTCTCAAAAACTAAGTTAGTAAAGACGGAAAGGACATAATTGTACTTTCCTAAATTGATTAGGATGTAGTATAACGTTTTGCTGTTTCTTGGTCTTACCAGATTCTAGGACCAGTATTCGTCTTGTCTGGATGAGTATTCAGCTTTGGGCTATTACGTGAGAGGACATCACGTAAAAAAATGAACCCTTCCTTATAAAAAACTAGTGTAGGTAAATCACACCGATTAGATCATATTTTGACTGCCAAAACGATATTGTTCTTCAAGGTTAGTCTGGGTTTACTTGTAGGAAAAAGTATCCTCATGCCAGGTTGTTTTGACAAACCCTTGTGGAGAGAGACCTTAACAACTCAAGGATCGTTTCTCATCCATATCCATTCCTCTCCAAGTTTTAGTTTGAATTCAATTTTTCTCCATAGAGATATAAGCGTTGACGATATTTATGAGACAGATGAATATATTCCACAAATCACTACAAGTTATTATATATATATATATATATATATATATATATATATATATATGTAGTCATCGACATACAGTCTTATTTCGTAGTATCACAAATCATCAGTGGCGAAGACTAGCACATCTCCCAAGCCGAGGAATAAATATCGAGCCACCGTGTTTATAGTCAGCTGTTCTACCGATCGACCCACGGGAGCCCGTAAATTATCTCGCTAAACGTCTATTCAAACAAACATTTGTGCACCACTTTTATAGTGATCTAACAGCGTGTTTATAAACAAACAGTGAGCGTCGCATTTTTCAGCCAATTAAGTAGCGGGTAAGAGTATTTACGACAGTGATCTACCTAAAGAGGGAGAGCTTAAAATAGTTGTAGTCATCGACATAGAGTCCGATTTCGTTGTATCACATCTCATCAGTGCCGCTAGACTGGCACCTCTCCCACGTCGAGGATTGAACCTAGAAACATCGTGTTGACAATCAGCAGTTGCACACACACACACACACACACACACCTATATATATATATATATATATATATATATATATATATATATATATATATTGTGTGTGTGGAGATATATTTATTTCCTTATAATATATACCAATTTTTATTTAAGAAGCTCAATGTAATTACTAAACAATTCAGAAATCAAAATATTTCGCAATTCAAAATGGCGTAATGTAAACGTATTATACTCTATTTACAGCTTCTCTTCCAATTTCCGTGTTTTAATTATGTCAAAACGCATATATCTCGTTTCGATGAATTTATTGTTACTATTTCTTCTGATGAGTTAAGGGCACAATAGGTTCACTGATAGGTATAATAATAAAGTGGTGTGCTGCTGTAAAACTCTTTCTATCAATTCAAGTTATGAAACAGGACCACATCCAGCATCCTTAAAATGCATCATTTGATTGCCAGGATTAACAGAGACGTGGCAAGGGTGATGAAAAAATATCACGGTTATGGTATTTGGTATGGTTTCAAATGGCGGCCACATCATGCCACCTTATATCTTCAAAGTCGGTTTGAAAGTCAACACCAAAGTGTACCTGGATGTGCTCTGGAATGTGATGATCCCTTTGTGCAATCAGGTGGTCGCTGGCAAACCCTAGATATGGCAGCAGAAATCGGCACCACAAGTTATAAGGGACCAGCTTTCGCTTCAGAAGAATGGTACTACTTTGTACCCTTCTGTCCTGGTTTTCCTCCTCTCACGATCTGAACTAGCTGGACTACTTCGTTTGGTCATACGTCAAGAACATCAGCAGAATGACCTCCTACAACACGAAAGACAGCCTGATCGCCGCCATTCGCCGAGCTCCTGCAGGCGATTGTTGAAAAGGCGCGCTCCCAGTTTCAGATCCGTATCGAGGTAGTGATTGAGGCCAAAGACGGCTACATTGAATAGATGTCATTTCCACTACATAATCAAGTTAACTGAATCGATTTTCTCAATGGCATTTTAAAAATAATGATGCAGTGTTGTTTCCTTTGAGCAACAAGTTTATCGTTACATCCTGTATATTTCAACCAACGTATACACGCATACTCTCTAGGGCGAAATGTTTTTTTTTTTAATTTCAGAAACAAAACGCATAATTCATTTGTAATACTTAGCAAGGTGTGCGGATGTGATCATTTCGGGATCGAAAAACACATATAGTTTTCTTAGCTTTTACTGAGATAAAAATCCTTTAAATTTGACGTAAATTAAAATATTTATGCGATGTTATATTTGTAATGACTAGGGCTATGACAAGAACATATTCTTTTCATTATTTTGACTCTTGAGTATACAGGGTAACCCCAAAAAAGGGCCCTATACTCTAATTAGGCCCAGTTTCTTAGTGTTTTCTCCGAATGAAATGAAACTTTGGTCATAACTAGTTTATTATATTCAAAACATCACATCAAAACACTAGAGCATTGGACTTTTTTCTCCGTTTTTACAGCATATGTTCTAGATGACCTCCATTTAGCTTTTTTTTGGGGGGTCACCCTCTATATCAGTTAATATCTTATATGTTTTAAAATAGAGTGATGTAGTTCTAGATTGATTAACTGTATCTACCTGTGTCAGATATATACTTGAGAGTTAAAACAATGTAAAAATATTCTCTGGGCATAGCCCTAGTCATGACCAAATATAATATGTTATTTATAAATACTGTAGGGAGTCAAATGTGTTTATGAAACTATATACTGATAAATTTATGCTTCAATATTGTCAAATATTATACGTTTTTAATTGTTCGATGTGCCAAAACATCAAGTGAATTCCATAAAAAAAACAGAAGCCAAATAATCGTATTCTGGGGAAAATATGGATTTTTTTAAAAAAATTAGGAAGAAATATGGCCCATAAGATTTTGCAAGACTCATTTATTTCAAAATAAATAAGATTTAAACCATAATTTAATTTGAAACATTGTGTTGTTATGATAATAGTACCGTATATTGATTACATATTACAAGAAAACCACATTTTTGCTCAAATAACAATTAAAAAAACAATATAAGTTTTTAAAACAATTTAACCCTTATGCGCTTTCCTCCATTCTTAATCAAATCCATCAGCCTCCTATCAACAAAGGATGTTAATTTGTGCACGGGTTGAGGTATGATTTAAGAAGATAACTCCTTAATCCTCTCCCAAAGGTATGTTTACTGCTCGATTAATTCCCATATTCGTAAACCTTCCTCTTCAGAATCGACCAGAGGTTTTTTTATCGTATTCAAATCCGGGCTCTGAGGTAGCCAATTCGTCAGATGTTCACCAGAAGTCCCCTGAGTTGAAAGCAAAGCTTTTGTTTACTAAAAAGCATGGCTTGGCCCATTGTCTTCTCGAAAATGGCCAAGAATCTCACTACTAATAATCCTAGCACAAATCATCACCTTCCCTCCTCCCGGAATCGCAAGCGTGGGCTATTGCCTTTAAGAAGCACTCCCTTAGTCCAACCGCCGGGCCGCTGAGCGTTGCTCTAGCCTCTTCAGTACAGAGACATTTAGAAAATTGTTTTTCAAATATTTAGTGGGCCATGCTACCTGCGTCTGAAAATTGATATCATGCAAAGGAGGACATTTTTTGGTGTTTTCCGGTCCGCTATTTGTTTTGAAATCCAAATTCGGGTCCTTTTTGAGATGCCAGACACTCCTGCATGGTCGAAAATAGTTTTGTATGTGCTGTGTGGGTTTGCTATCATATTCCTTTTGATTTTTCTAAAACGTCGTGGTAAAGTCACCTTAAGTCTCCCACTTTTGTGTTTTTTTTTTCTTCCATCTTAGCCGACAATGACGAAACGTTTTCGCTTCAAAATTTTCGAAATTTCTAATGTAGAATTCTTCGTAGCAAGTAATTTAACAATTTCACCATTCTCACTATCTGTCCAAATATTTGCTTTAACGAATATTAATTTAGGTTACCTGCATTAATTTCTGGCTCACCTGAAAAAAGAGAAAAATGCTTAACAATAATTAAATTCTGTTTTATATTTCGTAAAATGTAGTAATGAAAATTAGCAGAATAGCAAATAGCAAATGATGAAAAAAGTTAAACTAAAAAATAAAGCAAAATAAATAATTAAATTGAGAAAAAAAAGTCTGAAAACTCTTTCGCCCCCCCCCCAGTATTTGTGTTTATATTGCGTTTTGTATATGCAAATATTGTTTATGCCATGAACAAAACCTGTCGCTATTTTATAGATATATTTCAAATTTACAGTAAAAAAATAGCAGTCCACTGGGCAAGTTCTAGTCGTAAAAGACGCTTAACAATGATATTTTGATTAATGCAGATTTTGTATTTATTATTATATTATATTATATTATATTATATTGGACCCAATATAATATATTGATAATTTAAAAAGTACAAAAAAATGACTCGTGCGCCACCACCGAGAATCGAAACCAAAACGTTTAGCTCACGATTAACTTTCTCGCTTGACGTTACTGCCTGAGCTATAAAGACATGTTTGCTAAAATGCTAAAAATTAAAACATTAACCAACAGCTATTATATTATGCATGCATATTCGTAATACAGTAGTTCGACCGGGCAAATTCCATTTTTGTTTTTAATTTTCACACCTTTTCTCCGATTTTCCCAAATATAAAATTTCGCATGGGTTCGAATACCCAGTATATTAATTCTATGTGTGTGGACCAAAAAACTGGCAGAGGAGTTTTGAAGAGTTTTTTAAACAAATATATATAAACACACATGAATATATATATATATATATATATATATATATATATATATATAAAGTGTTTTCTGTTTACTATAACCTTTTTACGCAACTATTACGCACATATACATCATGTAGAATATATGCATAAATATAATTACACGCATTAAGTAACTAAAGATGCCATCAAATAAGAAAACTGAAAAATCTAATCAGAAATAAACTAAAATGAATGTTTAAAAGTATATGCAACTGATTAAGATCTTTTGCAGATGAATGCAATTACACGACGTATACATAATAAAGTTGTATTTTCCTTTTAAATAAATATACGAAAGGTTTTAATATGAATATCAATACAAAAAAATAAACACATTTTAAGGATTAAGATGGCACATCGTGAACCGTATACACCATTATGCACGCGCGACACGTACACGATAAACCACATCTTTTAGTTTCTGTAAATGAATGGAAAATTATCATGCGTACTTTTGTGTGACTCAGGTCGTTCATTTTAGAGTAAAAAAATACATTTATTATTTGTGTTTCGTTTTTACTTACACTGATATTGGTGAAGTTTGTACATCACAATTTTCTTCCCAATTCGTTTACAGTTTAATTTTGTAAAGGATAAAATAGTCTTGTGCTAACATTTTATTTTTCAGGAACAGAGAATACACCATAATGTATCTGTCTTGTTTTATTTTATTTTCAGTAAATAAATATGAAAAAGGCGATTATAAGGATTCTTTCTTGTCGGCTAACATGTTTCATTTATCGGAAAATTAAGCTTACATAATTATTTTAGGCAATAGATGAACAAATATGTATCTATTGCAATCTTTAATCTATATTTCTTTTCAACTTCGCCTTAAGAACGTTTACCTTGTTTTCCAACTTGCAGTTAAGTGGTTTGTCTTTAATTCATTTATTTTATTTGTCATTCCCATTAAGAAAGCTGAGTAGCATGGGCATTACACGCACTCTCATATATATATATATATATATATATATATATATATATATATATATATATATATATAAACACACATATATATATACATACATACTGACATATATATGTATATATATATGTGTGTGTGGGTGGGTGGGTGTGTTAGCAAATTAATTGGCGTAAGGCGAAAATCTTTATAATTAACAAACAAATCGAGCACTTTAAAATATTTGTATAAATAGACATTTGAAGATGTCTTTTGCACACACGCATCCCATTGTCCATCAATCAACTAGATGATTGTGCAGTTAACCCTTTGGGAAGGGTCTAGTCGTACTAGATACAGCGATACAATCCCTTGTGGAGTACGATCAATTTACGGATCGAAATATTTGATGAACAATATTTTCACAAAAGGACCGGCTAACTGGTCATTTCGTCCGTGCGATTTAGCACCATTAGATTATTTTCTTTGGCTGATATGTCCCATGTCTTCGTTGATACACCAGACACAACAGAACAAAGGCACGACATATTTGACGCATTATCGCTGAAATGATGTCTATTTTAATGCATAGACTTTGTGATCATTGTATCTTTAAATTATGGAATATACGCGCGAGAACAGAAGTGATATGTTGGTTAAGGACGACTGGAAACAATGCCAAGATAAGCGGAAAGCACATAGAACGCCTAGAATGTCCAATATATATATATATATATATATATATATATATATATATATATATATATATATATATATATATATATATATATACACACAATCTGGTAATAGCGAGGTTCAACGTTGCTTAACTTCGGTGATCTGACGGGAACCGGTGTGCAAACCTGATTATGCCGTACAAAGGCGGGATATGCATGAAATTGTATTCAAATCACACAGACACAGACACACACACAGACACACACAGACACACACACACACACGCATATATATATATATATATATATATATATATATATATATATATATATATATATATATAGCTTTAAGTAAAAAGGAAAGAGAAAGATTAATTCCACAACAGGAGAGTTATCCGGATAATGCCAAGCTCAACAATAATCATTGGAGCGTATACAATAGGACGACAAGAGTATGAAATGAAGACACAAAGCTATATATAGGTAGATATAGAATGGATCATTTATTGAATAATGGAATACAGGCAAAATTTGGGGGATAGAAGGGACACTTTATGCCAGGGCATTTCGAAGCCTAACGCTCCTCATCAGAAGAGTAGAGAAGATGCTAGGTAGCATGAGGGAGATGCGGCGTCTACCGTAAGGTTCGTTAAGGATGAAAAAAATTAATCGAAATGCCCTGGCATAAAGAGTCCCTTCTATCCCTCAACTTTTGCCTGTATTCCATTATTCAATAAATGATCCATTCTATATCTACCTATATATAGCTGTGTGTCTTTATTTCATATTCTTTGTCGTCCTATTATAATATATATATATATATATATATATATATATATATATATATATATATATATATATATAGGCTAAGGTAATTCTATCATGGTATGCTATTTTACGATGTATACGTCGGCATCAAGTGGTGTCTTAATATTATTGGTGTGTTAGAAGTTCTGATGAATACACTTAATATTGGACTTACATTTTTCTTTGGGAAATGGGGCACTATTTAAATACATAATTTTTTTTGTTATTTCCGAAAATCGTAAATGTGCATGTATATCAATCATCTTATGTCCAATCCATGCATGTATGTTTGTATGCGCGTGCATGTGGGTTTATAATTTGCCAATGACTAAACTATCAAATCCGTTCTCTTTCATGATTTCCTCTTTTTCTCATTTTAATATCACTCAAATACACAGAGTTTATCCTTCAGTCGACTTCACAAATAACTAATTAAACATAGGTTATATATATATATATATATATATATATATATATATATATATATATATATATATATATATATATATACTAGCATGGGTGCCCAGGGTTGCCCGGGTGTTTGGAGGTGTATAATGAGCGAAAACAAAAAACGGGTTATTTTTTAAACTTTGACCCCTATTATGACCCATAAAAATTTATTGTTTTGAGCTTAAATCAAGTTATTAATCAGATCCGTGTTCAAGGAATATATATCTAAAATTTCAAGTGTGGAGACCGAAAATTGTTGGAGGAGTTTGGTAGAGTTCTCAAAGGTAAAATCGTTGAACTTTGACCGTTTAAGAGCAGAATTTCTGGCCGAAAACCAATCACATCCATTCTCTCAAATTACAGTACCCTGTATATCAAATTTCGAGTCTGTAGACTTAAAATTAACACAATTATGTCGGAGGAAAATGTACACAGAGACACATGCAGAAACAGACACGCTCACTTTTATATATATATATATTTATATATATATATATTTATATATATATATACATATATATACATATATATAACAATATGTACATATATATATATATATATATATATATATATATAACAATATGTACACACATACGCACACACATATAGATAAATATATGTGTGGGTATTTAAATATGTTTATTGTGTATATGCATGTATATTTATATATACACTGCATATATCTGCCTAATTTCAATATATATATATATGTATGTATATATATATGTGTGTGTGTGTGTGCGTCTGTGTCTGTGTGTGTCTACATTGATATTTTATAATCCGTTTTCTGATTCTCATTGAGATTAATTTCTTCATTAACCGACATCAATTTTCCAAGCTAATGAAACAAATGAAATATGTACGATCATAAACACCCACCAACACCGCCGTCTTTTGGAACCCCTGCATAACTGTCCGACATATTTCTATATTTCCTTCCTCTTGTTGCTATCTCTCTGTTCTTCTTTCGAACAGAACATCTATATTCCTTCCCTGCCCTACTACTGGTGATTGCTAGTTTCCTTTGCGGTCTCCCTGCACACACACATACACGTGCACACATTTATATATATATATATATATATATATATATATATATATATATATATATATGCGTATATATTGTCCCACATATACTCACGTACGTTCTTATGTTTCTCTTATACGCATGCCCTTCTCTTCAGTATTCGCCAATGCCAATGATTGGGCTCCCGCCATTCAGACGTCCCACTGAATCATCTTATTTCCCACCAGGTCGCATTTATTAATATTTCTGACAGTTTCTGATGCATCTTGTCTAATCGCTTCAAATTTCGAGATGGTCACTAACTCATTTATTATGCTTATTCAAAATTATTCTAGATAATTGCAGATAGACATTTGAACTTTCACCTCACATTACATATTTTACACGTGCACAATCATTGGGTAAATTATATTTTAAATGAGACCGTCATGATCGAAGTGATCTTATTTTATTAATCTTCATTCGCTGAGTCAAATACTTGAAGTAATTGTTTTCATTAGTGGCAATTCTTATTAATCATGCAAGCATTCACGCATATACTTTTAATACTCACAATAAAGGATATGTCGGAGGGATCAGCAAGTTCTAGAGAAATATACCAGAAGGGATAGCTAGTAATTAGTCACCAACCATTTACTATAACTATGCTATTCCCACAGCTACGTAACTAGAAAACGGAACTGTTAAACCTGGTGTAGTGATAACATACAAGGATGAAAATACAGGATCTCTGATAAAAGTAATCTTTCCAATGTTTCTGTGTTAAACAAAGATAAATGGAGAAGATAACGAAGCAAGAAGGTTTTCTGTATGACATATGAAGATCTCTATCGTACCAATAATTATAGGAGAACCTGGCTGGAGAAATTTTTTTTTTCCAAAACTGCTTGGGGAATATATCTGGTGAACCAAGTGTAGCGAGATGCAAAAAAAAAAGTGGTTAGGATCTTTAAAAAGATATTTCGATAAAAAATGTCTAAGGTAGCGAGAAAATAGCTTGCATACGGTAAGATGTACTATCTCATGCCTGACCAATTCAGGAATAAAAATTTAATAAATAAATGTATCAATCTGGTGTTATCTGGCTGACTTAAATAACGATGTATTTGCTCGTGATATCTAATGAGGTCCAACCAATTATTTACGTCAATTATCAATTCAAAATAAACTTAAAAGCCCAAATTATTTAATCTGCTACATATTGTATCCAGCCCAGCATTTACTTTTGACCATATTTTCTGTTGATTTAAAATATAAAAACTAACCAGATGTTTCCTATCATACCTACAGGATAGAAAAATAAAATCGTTGCCTTAAAAACAACACTACAGCTCTATTTTAAATATTTTATTGATAAAATATTGATTCCGATAACCTGAATCTGTTGTAGAGCTTTTATCTATTCAATGTAGCCGCATTCAGTTTCAATAACTGCCTCGATACGAGTCCGGAACTGGGTGCATGCCTTTTCTACAAGTGCCGGCGAATACAAGTTGAAAACTCAGCGGATGGCGTTGATCAGGCTTGCGTTGGTGTTTTGGGAGGTCACCGCAGTGATGTTCTCGACGTATGACCAAACAAAGCAGTCCAACCGGTTCAGATTAAGGGAAGAGGGATGCCAGTAAGAGAAGGGTACAAAGTCATAGCACTCTTTCTTAAGCTAAGTCTTGGTCTCTTTGGACTTGTGTGCCGGTGCCGATATCTTCTGCCACATCCAGGGTTTTGCAGCGGTCACCTGATTGCACTAGGGCATCACCACACTCCACAGAATACCCAGGTACACTTTGATATTGACTTTCAAGCCGACTTCGAAGATGCCAGGTGGTATGATATGACCCGCACTTAAAACTACACCAAATACCATAATCGTGGCCGGAAACTCTTGGCCCGTCGCTGTTATTCATAGCAATCAAACGGTGAATTTTAAGGGTGTTAGCAATGGTACTATTCTCAAATATTGGATCGGTAGGGAGCATGAGTTGTCCAGCGCCGCATCTCCTAACCCGCACGTTGAACATTGTGCCAACTTCAGACATGATGGAAGCCGCCTATCGCTCTTGGGATTTGTACACAACTGACCACCTAGTAGATAGTTTGCAATAAAAACGAAAATCGTTATTTTATTATTAAACGAAAATGGAATTATGTCCTATTTTTCTAAGGCGACAATTTTATGGTACCACCCTTTATTTTCTATCAGCAAATAGTTGATCAGTCATTTACATGAGTTAATAATCACTTTTTTGCTAAATGCACTTAAAAATATATTCTTTTTGATCCATTACATACCCTATGTTGTCTCATATTTGATTTCCACTGCTGCCTTTCCCTCATTAAACATCTATAGTTTCGAGTCAATAACATCGTTTCTTCGTTCGTAACAGCTATTTCAAATGTTATTGGCCGAGTACAATTTCACCGGCATCTGATTGCTTTGTAATTTCACATCGACATATACCACCAAGCTTTGTTTGTTTGTTTTTTCCTTAGTAATATTAAGATGAAACAGGTATGTTTAACGTGGCTGTACACGAAAATAGTAGAACTCTATTGCTGCAATCAAAACTGGTATCTTACGTTTACTTTATTTTGTTTTAAAAAAGAATTTAAATAAAATTAGCAAACATAACCAAGAATTTAAAGAGATTTATAATAAGCATTTCCTTTATTTACGTGGTAAAATACAAAGTAATTTATCAATTTCAGTTTAGTTAAACAAAGTTTCTCACAGAAGAGATGTTGCTAGTTTTTCTAGACTTTTTGGTTTTTTACTGTCAGATGCTGGGCTGGACTTCAATTTATGCCATCCCCTGTTAATCATTCACAATAAAATCTTATCGGGCTACAGCGACTTAATAATAATAATTTAAAACATGTTATCTTTTATCTCCTTCGGGTCAAACAAATAAACCATACTACAATGACCAATTTTTCTTTTCTAGAACTATCGGTTTATGGAAGAAAATACTGCGGTAGTATTTCCCGTATTTTAAATCGTATAGGAACATATTTTCGGTTTTGCGGTCTAATTAATCAGATCATGCCAAATATCAATCCGCATTTCCAATCGGACCACCTGCCTGATTCTCATTGATCCTCATCTTCGCGTAGTAGTTAGGCCATGATCAATTGATTTCCGTTTAACATTTTTCATCTTATCTATTAAACAACATTATACAGGTGTGAGGTAATGGTCGATAACAGTAAATAATATAAGGAACGTACCAAAAGTAATGCATCCTATTTCTGAACTCATAAACTTAAATTTTGAAGAACTATGAAGACGTGACTAGTATCATTATAACGAGCGACACGTTGAGCTCCAGAATTAATTTTTCTACATAGTTCCCACGGTTGTCAACGCACTTTTACCAGACTCATTTTAAGCCTCGATCGTAAAATTCGGTGCTTGCTTTGTCATTAACTACCTCAACACAAAATCGATGAACACATCTCCTAACTGCTGACAACAATTGCACCGGCTTTTTATACCTGAAACAAGTGCGTGTGAGTGTTTATCGGTTCAATTTTTACAGCACGGCGGGACTCAGTGACGCATCTCTGCTTCGAACAAACGTTGCTGACATGTGTTGGTCTGTAACGGTCTAATACCATCAATATTTTAAACAAATAGATGAAACTTTGCAATTTTAAGTATACTTGGAATCGAGTGGAATAAAAAAAAAATAGCACCCATTGGATTTGGAACGGACCTCGTACGATATATAACAAGTTGAAAGGGAATATACATTAGAACGGTCTTGGTAAGGTATATTAGATTGACGAGAAAGTTTTTGCGGAACTTTTTTTTTTTTTTGTAATTCAAGTGAGGTATTTTTAAATAGGTTTTCATTAAAATACATGCATTATATATAACCTAAAAGAGTGTCTATCTCTCTATCCAATCGTTCAAATTACAATCGTTTTAAAACAATTATGTCCTCTTTTCAAAACCTTGACTACAAGATTAAAAAAAGCAAATTCTCATAATTTTCTTATTTACATTCATTCTAGGCAAAAGAAGGCTTCTGAAACAGCTCGTGACATCAACGAACTATTTTGCACAGAAACAACTACTGACTACGCAATACAATGGTGATTGAAGAAACTTTGTGACGGCGACATGTGTTTTGAATATGGCGCGTAGTGGTCGGCAATCAGATGTTGGAAACGATCAGTGAAGAGCCTTAGTCGAAGCACATCAACGCAAAAATTAAATATAACGTATAAGACAATGTCGAACCACTTGCGGGAAATCAGAGAGAAAAAAAGAACTTGATAAATGGATGTCTCACAAATTGAACCACAACCAAAACAAACGCCGTTATGAAGTATAATCGTCTCTTTTACGCAACAAGAACCACCCGTTTCCGACCGGTTTTTGATTTGAGATGAACAGTTAGTTTTCTACGACAACCGGTGACACTCAGCTCAGTTGTGAGACCCCTACGAGGTTCCCGGACACTTCCCGTAGCCAAAGTTGGACCACCTAAATGATGTGTTGATTGTTTGGTTGTCTGTGACAGGTCTCATCAAGTGCCGTTTTTTCTTATTAATGGAGGCAAAACCATTAATGTGGATAAGTACTGTCAACAAATGAATAAATGCACCAAAAACTTCGCTATAATACTCATCATTAGTAAATAGAAAATGACCAATTCTCCTCCACAGCAATTTCGAACCGTACGTTGCTTAACCGACCCCGCAGAAGTTTAACAAATTGGGCTACGAAACTCTGCCTCATCCGCCATACTTCTCGGACCCCTCACCTAACTCCTACTACCTTTTCAAGCATCTCGAACTTTCTGTATTAGAAATGCTTAAAAAACTTAGCGATATCAAGAACATCTTCTGCAACTTACCTAAATTAAAACATTAAAAACCGCAAGAACTTTATTGTCAACCTGATATAACAAGTTCAGAATGAATATAATCACACATTGTGAAAAACTGACAAATATGTATTTTCTCGGTTGCCGGTCACTTAAAAGAGCTGTTTCTCGAATAGAACTTGCTATGATTTACAGGGTTTTTTTTTTCATTTATCATATGTTAGTACATGTCGAAGCACCAGACTTGTGCATAATAAACCCGTCATCTTGTCACAGTTGAAGTCTATATCTCTCACATCCGTACACTATCACTGGTTTGCAAAGAACAAAGATAATTTATGACAAAAGGAAGCACTATCAAAAATGGAAATCAAACATCAGGGGTCACAACACATATTATGGTTAATATTTTACGCGGTTTTAATAATGATTAACCACACTCATATTAAAAACGATAAACAAAATTGCTAAAAAAGTTTCCTTTTTATCGATGTTATATTGACATTTCTTTATTTTGTGGAAGAATACGTGGGATATTACATTTTCAATCTGCAACATGAACGTGTCCGGAAAATTTCACATGCAAAATTCTCCTCAAAGATCTATTTTAATGTTGTTGTTTTTTTTTTGTATTAGAGAAATTAGGAAATCGAAATATTGGATTTCAAGTAAAATTAATGTATCCACTTTTTATATAGCAGTAAGGAAAATATACATAAAATACAATAAAAAAATCACGTAAAAAAAATCAATTATTAATGCAAATATTTTTCGAAGAAATTTGCAATTTTTCTTTACATTTACAGAGTAATTAATTTTGGATAATTTTCAAAAACTTTGTCCAATTCAGGAGAAATGAATTATCCCCCTTTTGTTTACCACACACATAACCAGCAAACATGGCGAAATCATTTTTCGTAAATTAATCAAAATACTTTTTAATGTAATATTCCAGCAATATTTAACTAATCGCAACGTGATAATAATGTGGATAACGTTGTTGTTAATTAGCATTAATAGAAAAAGTAAGGATTTGATTTTAATGAAAACTCAGTTTTTGCGATTATCGGATTGCGCTATTATAACGGATACAAGCCTTATAGTCTAAGCCAGGTTAATTAGACAGAATCACTATGTTTAAAATAATATAGTGTCAAACAGAAATAGTGAACGTACTAGTAGTACGTTTACTATTTCTACTCTATATTTTATTACTTTAAACATGTATCGCTTAGCAAAACAGCATTTTTTCTATATGAACATGAAAACTGAAATAGTTAATAATCAACAAGGTCACTCTCTGCAGCAGTAGTAGTAAACGTAGCAGTAGTAGCAGTAGTATTAATGTGTGAGGAGGGGCAGCGGTTGTCCTAGTATAAGTAGAACTAGCGTACATAGTATTAGAAAGAGTAAGAATATAGGGGAGAGGACGAGGGATTCATTCTTTTAGATTTAATATTGAAATTTCCTTGGCGAAATATCCCAAAGACACTGCTTCTGATACCTGTTTTTCTTATAGAAGTATTTATTTAATCAGTTTTTTTTTTGTAAATTTCTGCATTGTGTTTGTAATATACATTGTTACATTAACAACACTCGTATTAATTGTTTAGTAGATAGAAGTTTATATTATGCTCTGTTGAAGTTAAATGTTAGCAATGTTGTAATTTGGAACTTTACTTAATGCTGTCGCGGTGGTGCACTCACATCATGGTTATGTTTTGCCACGCCGGCCATTTTTTTTTCATTTGGGAACAATTTTATATACACCGCCTGACGGCAATTAACCGTTTTCTAAAGTCTAACTGAGGTTAAATCTCGCGGCTTCGATATTTGAATTCATGTCCGCCTGCCTTGTCCAATAACAAGCCAGCTCTCTGTCACGTGACAGAGTTTATAAAAGGAAAGACCAGGAAACGATCAGTCTCTTTCTAGCTGGTCTCCGAACAGCAAACATCTCAGGGGTTTCGGTCCCCGGACCCAACGTGAGCACAGCACAATACTTCTGATTACTATTTCTTTCCACGTGCGATACCCTGAAACGGGTGTTCTCTATCACGTTCATGAGTGCACAATAACTCATTTAAGCCTTTCCCTTTTTTTCTTTCTCTTCCTGTTTTGACGATTACTCCTGTAAACATGTGCGCGCGCGAACAAAGAACCATCGCTTTTTTAACCTTCGTTTTAATTCTGTGTCAAGTCTATCCATAAACGCTTTCCTCTCTATCAAAGAGCTCTCCACGAAACCTATCAGACAAAATACAAATACATACATAGTCCTAGAAGATACAAACATTAATTTAATTAACAAAATATTCCTTTCCTGTACATTTAAGCGTTATCCCCTTCACGACTCTCTTCATTTTCCTTCCTTATATTGTTAAATAAAATATGTTGAACTTTTTTAAATCCGCCTTTTTGCTGTTTACTGTTGCCTGTGTCTACCTTGTTAGTTGTTGGGTCGATTGTCCGCGGACGACCGGCCCCGCAAAACTACGAACCCTTTTCCCCCACTTCATCTTTTCATATGACAAAACAGAAATGCGACATTCCAGCATGAGAGAGAGAGAAAGAAGAAAAAAGAGGACGAATGAATCTGCTTAACAACAAACCAAAAGCAAGGCAAGTTGACCTACTTATGCCTCTCTTCCCCAGCATGTCCGTTGTTTGCTAAACGAAATATGCATAAAACTTATTTTTTTTATGATTAAAAGCTAAATGAGTGTCCTTTTGTTTTAGATGAAATGAATTCAAATACAATTATCGAACTTCTAAACTAAGGTTAGTTTGTAAAAAGTTCGTCTGGAATTAATGACCTTCATTTATTCATTTACTGAGAGCGACGACACTAGTAGGTCTCTGTCGCCATAAAGAAAGCGGTACTCAGCCGAAAAAAAATAATCCGGCTAGGGGGCTTAGAGTCCCCGAATTGGGAGATCCAAACTACCGAAGAATCTTATGTAGCAGCAGTAATTCAAAGAGCCCTTTTCAGGGCTAGGTTGCCTGTCGCCCCCTGCAATTTCCAGTGATCCCGCAGCCTCAACTTCCTGCGTCTCCAGCCTTCAGCTCCTACTTGCAACACCCAGCCTTCCTCCGGTGCAGATCGGTTCTGCTTTGCAGTCTGGCGCCTCCCTGTTCCAGTCCCGAACGTCATTCCTAGACCGCTCCAGTGCCTAGGCTTCCTCCGGTCCCTGCCCGATCCAGACCGGATCAAGACTCTAGACCATCTTAACGTCTAGCCTCTAGTTCGTGACGTCCAGTCGATCAACCCAGACCAGAACGAGGACTGTAGACCACCATAACATCTAGGTTCTCGTTCCTGATTCCTGATCCAGACTACCCGTACGGTCAGCTGACTACTCCATACCTGATCAACATCTCCAGGACACTCCAAAGTCCCGCAGACCAGTTCCTGAGAACAACTGTATTTATTTATTGACGAATAAAAAGACGATCTTTCGTCCTTTAAACGAACATCCTGTGTCTGTCATTCTTCTTTGCCTATTCACCGTTTTTTTTCTGCCTGTGTCTACCCTTCATAAAGTTGTTGAGTCGATTGTCTCCGGACAAACGGCCCGGCAACAATGCAAAGATAAAAATTCTGAGCGCAAACACACACACACACACACACACACACACACACACACACACACACACAAAGATATATTCACATTCAGAAATACCGCAATTCTCGTATTGTGTAAATTGTATTTGTCAGAATATTTTTTTTTCTGAAGACGTGGACAGTCATGAATACGCTCAATTAGCTTATTTGAAAGTTTAACGGTAAAATTCAGTATACATAAATGACTAACCTCATTTTTTTTCACTCCTTGTTTTGTTTGAATGACATGCAGATTAGTAAATAACTATTTAGAAACTTACTTTAATTCCTTTCTGAATGAATCAACACTTAACAAGGCCAGACATTTACTCAACCGTATGGGATATCAGAGTTTGCAGTCGATTAAAGGAATTGAATATGACATCTTAAATAAACATAATTTAAATGTTTCCGAGGATGGTTAAACAAATATATGATGGCATTGTACGGGAACGTCCATATTGTAGTCAAAAGAGAAGCAGTGCCATGAAATGAATGGACATTTCTCGGAAGAATACTATGTTAAGAGATGCTCTGTTTGCTAGACTGTTAATTATAATAATGTAAAACAGTGAGTCGAAAGATTGGAGTGCACTCGAGCACTTAATATAAGATAAAAATTGAATAGATAAAGGACAGCTAAGTAATTTCCGTAGGTAAAGAAGTTTTGATAATAAAATAAGTCACTCCTCGTCTGATTGCGAAGTTGGTTTAGTATTCTGTCAAAATCTGACATGTTCGCAGATGTCTTACTGATACATGATGGGACATGTATATAATAAAAGAGGCACAGTTTTACTCTCTTGACCAGTATACCGTAGGTTTACAATAACAAATGACACATACAAATTTCTTGTGTGTAGCCTATTAGAAACTATCTGATGTAACTTTATAAATACTTTCTGGCACAGCCAGGTGTTTAAATAAAATCCTAGCTTCTTTTCGAGGAGCTATACTAGCATTATCGCATTAACCTGCAGAGATAGTAGCCCCGATTTTCCCCCTATTGTTGGAGCCCTGTTACCGATCCTCATAAACACCACATGGATTTATATGCATGGTATGATTATTGTCGTTATACCCTTAGTAACTGGGTCATAACCGTTACATCCCGATCCGTCGATTCGAAAAACAATGAATACTTCCTTATAAGATTTTCGCTTTTCTGATTGGCTTAGATCAGACGAATCACTTATTCCAAAATGTTATTCTGTCAACGAAACCGAACATGCAAGCCGTTATCAAACATAGCGCCTACCGATACAGGTCTACATGAAAATAAAGCGATTATGGCCAGCACGGAATTATTTGCTTCTCACTCCCTATCTCTCTTTCCCTCTCTTCTTCTTCTTCTTCTTATTCTTCTTCTTCTTCTTCTTCTCCCTCTCTCTCTCTCTAAATGTGTTTAGAGAGAGAGAGAGAAAGACAAAGACACAGACAGAGACAGATCGGAGTGAGAGTTATATATATATATATATATATATATATATATATATTATTACATTTTCACCCCAAACAAGGCACATTGCCACTTTGGTGTAGGGGGCTACTATCAGGGGAAACATCTACTGGGGTACTATGTAGGGATTTGGGCAGCGAGATGTTGGTTCACGTTGCACTTGAACTTATGCATGTCAGTACAGTTGGGGAAGCAGTGACCTGGAATGGAATTCCAAGTCTAGCAGTTCTGGGGAAGAAACTACTGGAGTAGAAAGATCTTTTACATCTAGGGATCTCTACAGTGTGGGGTGGGATTTTGCAGCTTGTCGGGTCTGTCGAGGGTGTTTACGTTTTGGGGGCACAAGTGCTTGCAGTTCATCAGAGCATTCACCATTATAATACATGTAGAACAGGCAGAGGGATGCAACGTTTCGACGATGGGATAGAGGCTGAAGCTTAGATGCCAGTTCAGGGCCTATCAGATTTGCGACTCTCTTTTGAACCCTGTCAAGGAGCGAGAGACTAGTAGCCGATGCACCAGCCCAAATATGACAGCAATACTTCATAACTGGGCGAATAGTGGCCTTGTAGAGGTACATGATACTTTCGGGTGTTAGTAGTTTTCTAGCACGGTAGAGAGAGCCTACCTTCCTCGCAGCGGCCCTGGCAATGCTCTCGATGTAATTGTTCCAGCTCATGTCTCCTGTGAACGTTAGGCCAAGGAGCTTGAGAGACGTACTCTCAGATAAAGAGTCGTTGGCCATTGCTATAGGTGGTAGAGAAGGTTTCTTGTAATTATTGAATGAAACCAGTTTTGTCTTGGCGGCATTGAACGTGACCATCCATTTTTGTCCCCATTCCACTACTGATTGGAGGTCATCCTCTAGTGTTTCTGCCATTACTTTAGATATATGTTCATTTGTTTTCCTGTCGTGCCTGCTATAGAGTGTGGTGTCATCAGCATATATACCCATCTCAGAGGCAATGTTGTCGGGGAGGTCATTTATGAATATCAGGAACAGCAGAGGTTCAAGGATAGATCCCTGGGGCACTCCCGCATTTATATCATATTGGTTAGATGTACGACCGTCGAGGACAACCTGGATTTTTCTCTTATCTAAGAAGGATTTAATTATGTTAAGTATTCTACCAGTGATACCGTATGATCTAATCTTCCTGAGGAGACCCTCATGCCATACCCTGTCAAAAGCCTTGGATGTATCTAGAGCTACCGCTCTGCCCTCCCCCGCTTTGTCCAGTGAATGGTATATGCGTTCAGAGATTACAGTGAGGATGTCTGCCGTGGAACGGGCTTGTCTAAATCCATATTGTTGGTCGGTCAGAAGTTTAGCATCTGTAAGGTGCTGGACTAGAGCATGGTTAATTAAGGTCTCAAATATTTTGGCAAAAAGTGGGAGGAGGCTAATAGTGCGATAATTTAAAGGGTCAGTTCTTTCGCCAGAATTCTTGAATACTGGTACCACAGAAGCAGTTTTCCAACAGCCCGGAAAGCAAGATTCATTAAGGCATTTGTTGTAGAGTTTGGAGAGAACTGGATCTACTTCGGCTGAGTACTTTTTTAATAGCACAGCTGGGATGAGGTCGGGTCCACATGCTTTTGAAGTGTCAAGATTTTTTATGATAGCATGCACCTGAGCAGGAGTGATTATTAGATCGTCAAGCGTGGCGTCTGTCCGCATAGGAAATCGAGGTAGGGGTGGGTTAGAGGGTCCAGTGTGGAGTTTGAGGCCAACCGACTGGCAAGCATGTTAGCCTTCTCGGTTGCTGAGCAAAGAACCTCGTGATTGTTGGTTAGTGGGGAAATTGTTCATTGCCCATTATTTACTACACTGTTGTAGATTTTCCAGAAGTCACGAGTTCCTAGTTTGTGTGCTTCGATGCGGTTTTAGTGGTTGGTTTCCGTAAATTCCCTCTTAGCTGTCGCTATTTCTTTCTTAACGTGACTTCTAGCTTCTATGTACTTCTGTCTGTTTGAACTGGACTTATGTCGGCTAAACCTGCGGAATGCATGCTGCCTTTGGGCAATGGCAGTTGCGCAAGTCGAAGTAAACCATTGGGGAGAGTGGGGCTTGCTATAGAATTTCCGCATGGCAACATGCGCTTCGATTGCAGTTTTGAACCATTCAGTGGTCTCGGTTGCACACTGTTCAGCAGGAAGAGAAAAAATATTTCCCCATGGGGCGTCTCTGATAAGATCTCTGATGGCTTCCCAGTCAGCCTTTTTATAATATCTCGTTGTTTTGAGTACTGGCTCTTCAGTTTTGGGTCTAGAGTTTAGGGCGATTTCAACCATTATCACCGCATGATCAGCGTTCCCAAGTGGGCTGTCGGCTTTCGTTACACAGTCATCAGGAACTGTGGTCAAAAACAGATCTAATAGTGATGCGTGTTGTTCTTCCTGATCAGGGAAGCGGGTTGGAAAAGTAACAATTTGCGATAGGGAGTTAGATACAGAGAAGCTATGAGTGTCGCTGCCTGCTGCATCTGTGTAAGTAGAGAATCCAAGCCAGTTTTGTGATGAACATTAAAGTCACCAAATACATGTACTTGGGCGCTAGTGTCGAAGGAGAGTGCTGTGTCTATGCTGTCAGATACTTTGTTTATTATGGTGCAGTCTTGGGTCGAGGGAGAGCGGTAGAGAAAGTAAAAGTAGCTAATGTTGTGTTGTATGATTAGTCTAAAGCACATAAAGGCTTGATCATCCGTTTCTAGGTTTGTTTCTCTAGTCAAGGGAAGAGTATTACGAATGTAAACTCCAAGTCCGTGCACATGTCTGTCAGAGCCCTTACGGCAGAGTGGGAGATATCCAGGCATGTTAAAGTAGTTAGAGGGGATGGAGGAGTGTAGGTTAGTCTCACTTAGTGCTAAGATATCCGGGGTATTTGTTAGGAGAAATGCTTCAAAATCAGGTAAATTAGTTCTAAGCCCACGGATATTTGTGAATGCAAGCCTCAAGGGAGGAGGCAAGGAGGATTTGTTTGACCCTAAGCCTGGTTTAAGCTTATTTTTAGATTATACTGTCATCATTTTTTAACGAGTTTCAGTTAAGTTAGGGGAAGTCGAACAGCTGACCCTCCATCAACTAAGAATGTGGCCCCAGGAAAGCCCACCGGGGATGAGTGCAGGGTCCCTTTCCATGCGCGCCATGGCACTACAAACATCCCGATATTATACAACTGTTGATGGAGCAGCCGCTCTAAGCGCTACCAAAGAGTTAGGGCTTCTACACTACCAGTCGGAAACAGCAGCCAGTAACTGTCAATCCGGTACCCTCAACCCATCAGAGGAAGGTCAGCCCAATCTAATTGCTCAGGCATATATGGTACTCAAGCATTCTCAAAATGCCCAGCTTTAGGGGTGGGGTGTGTCGGGAGTGGGGGAAACGGCGTTCATTGCCCTAGACAAGAAACAAGATCTACCAATGGGGGTTTCTGTCGAATCACTGTGATAGTATCTCTGCGCCTGACTAATAGGCAAAGAAGGAGTATGGAAGCCGGGCTATAGGCAGGACCTATCTACTCCTTAAGCAATGTAGGTTTGCAAACCTGTAATTTGTTTGAGTCACCAGCTCTAGGAAGGTTGTCATCCAAGACTGAAGAGGCCCCCTCCCTCTTTGGTTTAGTTTCAGAGTTTTCCTTCTCCTAGACGGATGATCTGGAAAGATCTCCTGGGTCCGTCACCACTGAGAGGGTTTGCTCCGCGCCTGGGTTCTAATCCAGGTATTTCTGCGACCCCGCGTGGTTAGTTAATGTTATTGAGTTAGTTTGTAGAGGTTATATATCTGCTAAATAGTTACAATCCTCAAAGTGAATTAGGGACATTGTTATTTCATTGTTACTGGATAAATGATTGTAAGGAGGCTTGTTAGGAGGAGATAATGTGGTTTGAGGTTTTCTCTTATATATATACATTTATTATTTTTATTTATTTATTTTTTTTTATTCATGTGAGCTTGGGTCTAGTATAACATTAAAGTGTGAGTAGGTGTTAAGAATTGAACTACGAGTTGATCCCAAACTATATTTTAGATGACAGCAGGGCATGAGATGCGAGTTCACTATAGTACGGATAAAACAGTAAGTTTTGAGTCATGTGTAATTTGGTAAATAGATATATGGGCTGGTTTTAGTAGGTGCGAATAAAGTTGAAGGTACAAAGTGAGTTTCTATTATTGAGAGAAGATGTTTTCAGCTTTCAAGTAAGAGTTATGGACATTTAACATAGCAAGGAGCATTGGTTCAGTTTCGTATTAGCGTTGCAAAGCTATCTAAGAGGAGGCATAGTTGTGTAATGCAGTGCGGTGTGCTTTGCTTCCGAGTACATACTTTGGCTGTTAAATACCAACTGGAATAGAAATGAGCTCCAATGCATGTCTAAAGGGTAGAATTGTATAGATGTGTAGTGATGACTAAGCAGTTAGCATGTGAGGGTTAGGGGCTGGAAGTTAAAGATTCCAGTACAAAACGGTGTGAAATGTAGGAGTTAAGTGGCGGTTTGGTGGGAAGGAGCAGATTGTTAGCCTTCAAGGGGCAGGGGTTATTAATTTACAAGAAACAGATCTACATTAGGATTTAGAGTGGCAGGTTAGGTTTTTTTTGCGCATGCAGGTTAGACAGAGGTAATCGTCTTGGAGGTAAAATGTATATTGGGATTTCGTAGCTAGCAGTTAGGTGTTTGTTCCAGTTACAAGAACTAGTTCATGGCGGATCAAGCTGAACGTCTGTGTGTGTGTCTGGTCACGAATAGACTCCTATATGGTTGACTATTATAGAAACTGATCACAGATAATGATGAAGGATCTATCGAGACACAGGAATGGGTATGTTTGATCTGGCATAATGATGATTCATTAAAATGGTGGGGTCTGCGTACGCGCCTGGTCCAGTCTTTTAAATATAGATCCACAAAGTATGGGAATAAAAGAATTTAAAAATAAAAAAGAAACGTTTACAAATGTTTTTGATATAGATGTACATAATAATACTTTGATACGTGTGTATTAACTTAAATAGGGATGGTACATTAAAATTGTGGTGTCTGAGTTCGCGCCTGGCCTTCATAGAATGGATATAGGCACACACTTTCATAAAGACTTTTCATATCTATCTGCGTAAGTATACTTTGATAATTATGTTTCAGTTTGAAGAAATATGGTATAATAAAATCATGGGGTGTTCGTTCGCGCCTGACCTTCATAGAATGGAAATATTGTCACAAAGTTTAACAAGTTTTTTTTAATATAGATCCACAGAATATTGTGATAAGTGTTTCAGTGTGCACAGGTATGGAATAATAAATTATGGGGTTTATCAATTTTATTTTAACTTTCATCATATTTTGCTTTGGATTTGATACCCCTAAATTCGAAACTATCTCTTTACAACACTTCCTTTTCATAAGCTATCATACTTTAACAAATAAGAGTCCATTTTCTGTAGGCTGTTTTTGAACCCAGTCAACGCCGGGTGCTTTTGCTAGTAAACATATATATATACATACATATATATATATATATATATATATATATATAAATACTTTTATTTGTTTTATATAATCATTACACAGTCATGAGTATGTTTCGATCAGCCAGGCGATATTTTTTATACAAATCTTAGTATGTAATGAATATTATTCAGGGATTCAGCAAAAACAATTATTAGGAGTTGATATCACACTTCCACTTCATATTGTTTTGATTGCAGAAATTTCTCTCTGGGTCAATATACCGTAGGTTTTCAACGACAGATGCCACATATAAAATTATTTTATCTAGACTATTAGACACTATCTAATGTAACTTTAGAACGATATTCTGTACACATTTAGTCGTTATATTAAAATCCTACATTTCATCCAAAACAAAACCAACACAATCGCAGCATCTTTAGAGACAGTAGTTCCTATTTTCTGCCTTTTAAATATTAAGTCCGGCTACCATCCCCAGTAAAGGCTGGGTGGAAATATATATATATATATATATATATATATATATATATATATATAATTTAAAGGAGATTAGAATAATAGTCGAAAGAGCTAAGTGTATTTTAATGTAACAGTGAAATTACTAGTTTAATTAAAATACAGGAAATGCTCGTTGTAATTTAGATATATAATAAGCTCATAAATCCTTAAAAATTACTCATTAGTAAAAATAGATTACAATTTTTTTTTTTTTAATAAATTAAGTTAGACCAATTACCTCCCCCAGACCCATAAATCAAATAATAAATAAAGTCCATGACAATTATCTCCCCTTAAAAACTTACAAAATAAATACTCTCTCTATATATATATTAACTGTAGCGTCTTTAAATCAAAATACGCTCACGGAAACAATTTACTGCACGAGCGTCACCCTTTTAAAATTCATCATTCAATAAA
The DNA here is from genome assembly GCF_053919585.1 of Euprymna scolopes. Taxonomy (NCBI): domain Eukaryota; kingdom Metazoa; phylum Mollusca; class Cephalopoda; order Sepiida; family Sepiolidae; genus Euprymna; species Euprymna scolopes. The sequence continues at coordinate 9,801,073 of NC_136495.1, read as the reverse complement.
ATAAAAAGCTATAGCAAACATCTAAATGACTACTTTAAACACAGTTCCTGATTTCAAAAAAAGAAAAACTAAAAGATTCATCTGCCTTACTTTTAATGCTAGGTTTATTTATGGTGTCTTTTAAATTCAATAAAAATCCTCCTAAATTTGCTGATGAGGAGACCGTGCTTACTAAAAAAACTATATATAATTGTTCTACATAACTTCATGTATACCACAAATAAAAAGCACGGATTTCCGAAACGATCGTTCAGATAATTGACTTTGTTGTTGTTCCTTCTTATGAAACTGATTTTAATTTAATATATATATATATATATATATATATAATACATATATTTTGTTTGCATCCTTTGTAACTGGATCATAATCTCATAGAATTACATAATCCATCTATTTCCTTATTCTCAAATTCTCCTCATTCTCATTTGCTGAGAGCGGATAATTCGATTATTCTATAATTTACTTCTTAATCTATAAACTAACGCTCAATAAATTTTCAAATATGGCGGCACTCTCTGCAGGAGGCAATCGTTAACAAACAGAATACACACTCATAAACAAAGTTGTTTAAACACATTTTTGATGTCTAGTCGCCTTAAATAACATCTTCTACTCAATATTCACCACAAACGATTACTAAGCTTTCGTCTCAGTTATGACCTTACACTCATTAACTCTTATCCACGAGTGGCTATCGGGCCTTGAAGCGCTTACATCGTTGCATGTTTTCTTCTTTTTGCAGATGATTTGCCTCTCTATTCCAATGTGTTGATTTATTTAATTAAACGATTAAACTTTTTAACTCCCCATCTCTGCATTAAAACAGTTAAATTTGACTGCAAGTTAAACGCGTTTAAAAATGCTGTTTAAGTGTGAACTAACACTGTACGTTTTGAACGTGTGCATAGTTTGACTTTCAACTGATTTGCTAAACACATACGATGGAGAAGTGCATACGGAAATCGAGTGATGACTCATTTGGGACTTATTCAACCATAACAGTGTCCTTCCACTGAGAGTCTAGCTACATCGGCGAAAATCAATATAGACAAAAGAAAATGAAGCGGACAAATATCACCCGTACTAATTTGAACACACGAGTTGCATTAGAAAATGTACTAAAATGTTTTAAATAAGCTTGGTGTCTTTCCATTAAACAAGTACACACACGCACCCCCCACCCCACCCCACACACACACACATATATATATATATATATATAAAGAGAGAGAGAGAGAGTAGGTAGATCAGAAGTTGCTCAAGATTGAGTGTGGATCAACGTATGTTTTACACTCCTGTATTTTATTATCATCAAAATATGTTGGAATATTTTTTATATAATAAAGGCATGATCACTGAAAATTGGGGGATTCTACTTATACACACTGATTATAAGAACTGGTGAATCAAATTAAGTGACGTTCTGCTATCAACCAATCAGAAAGCAGAATTGCTTCATAAAAATCTTGAATCATTGAGCATTCGAGTACATAATTTTTTGTGCCAACACGAGAAGGGTATTTTGCTCGTTTCCTGCAAGATTATGAAGTCCAGGACTTGTACAATGTTGATTCCTACGGAAAATTCCTCATCTGCATGACTTGTACAGAGTAGCTACTCATCGGAGACTCTTGTGAAATGAAACATGGCTTTCAATTCAAGAAATGAAATCGCACATTTTTCAATCAAATCGATGTAAGGTCTATTGTAAGGCATTTGGCAGAAACTTCATATGTCTCTCGTAGTGAATTAGTCCACAATATATTGTAATTTATATTACACTGTAGAAAACATACGGTAGATTTCATGAATTATTTTTATATATAATTACCTGAATTTAGAATTTTAATATGAAAGTCAGCTGTCAGGTTTTAATTGTGCTCTAAACAGAAACATTCATTTTAAGAGCGCATTTGCCATATCATAAAACCAACAATTGATGTTATATGTCGAGCCTTTCGGCTTCTGTGGTAATAAAATTCACTTGTGATGTTAGGCTGTGTAAGGTGTTAACTTTGGTCAAAATTATCTACTCATTCTTTCATCAGATTATTTCGCTTATAGGTACTCATCGAAGGCATTATTATAAAAAATAAATCTGAGGGTTCTGCCAGTCATACGAAATACCTTCGTGTAATATTTCATAAAAAAACTTCTACAGTAGAACCCCTGGATACGTTTGCCCTAAGATAAGGCTTTTTCAGGTAACAATGTGGAATAAGATGTTTTTCTGGTCCGTTGTCACAGCATTTGTCTCGCCTTGCACTTTTATTTATAATGTTATTTGATCATATGCATGTGTATTATATACTTTACTGTATTTTATTACTAATTTTTAATGCCGTATCGCGGGTTCTACTGTATTATATTTGTTCTTTCATACAAATTATCGTAAAAACCAAACCTTGTCCGAATGTATTGTTTTCCCTGCGTCACTCTAATTAGTATATTTTTGGCATATGTTTTATTTTAATAATATACGTATCATGCATTTAGAAATTGTAAAATCTGTCCTTTTCGGTCTGTCTACGAATAAAAATAACGAAGAAATTGAAAATGATGTTTTCTTTTCTACTTGTTATGTTCTGCAATATTGACGCACATTTTATTACTTTTTTTTAACAAAAAAGACAACGTATCCACTGGTTCTCGGCATGTAAAACCGAAGAACACTTAGAGAGAAATGAGACACAGTGCACAACTAATAAAAATAATAATTATCTGTTCTAAGTGACAGTTTTCTGAAGATTAAAATTGCAATTATAAATATGGGTGAATAATGGCACGAAACTCTTCTTCGAACCTCTATCTTTTTATTGTTTACAAGCAAGAGCAAGCAACACGTCGATAAAATGAAGCGTTTCGTTAAGAATTATATATAGATTTCTGACTTAAACAGAAGGAAGTTGTGTATTCGATGAGCATAGCCAAGATAAGACAGTAATCCGTATTATCCAAGATAATAAAAATGATCAATGTTCATTTAAAATATTTTGGAATATTCTGGATACTATTTACTTTATTTTATAGAGAACCATGTTTCTGGAATTCGGTGTTAACCTTCATTGCTTCAGAGATTTCCATTTATACACTCTTTGCGCATCCCAAATCCAATATTGGAGTTGGATTAATATCTAGTTGAACGGAGCATCAAACCACGATTGTTAATTGCTCGAATCAGCAATAAATAAATCCTGCAGCTGTGAACATTGTGAATCTATTCCACTCCATCCAATTTAACAATAAAATCTGATATCATGTCATACAGACATAACAGTTATCTTTACTAAACTGAATGTTAGAAAATGTAGGACGCTATTTTTCTTCTATAAAATATAACACAAATTCTACAGGTGGGGAGATTCATACCAGTTCCTGTAAAAATTGCTTGATTAATTCTTCAGTCGGAGTGTCTCGGGCTGTAAGAAATAAACCTAATCCATCCCAAAGAAATGGAGCAAGGCCTGAAGGGCGACGTTACACGATCACCCAGAACAAATGTCTCCAACAATCAGATATACAGTCACGGGAATGACCCATATCCCATTGGAGAAGCCTTTAACGATATTAGAGACCCATTAATTTAACACAATTTCGGACGTGGAAAAGTAATACAGTTTATTATAAATCGCAGAGAAAATTGATATTGTAATATGTTTTTCTTATTATTAAAGTAAATGAAATCACCCCCATGAAAACAGCCTTGACTCACAATGTGTATAACAATACTGGAATACAGGAAATTATATATATGTATATGTATATGTATATATATATATATATATGTATATATACATATGTGTGTCTGTGTGTGTGTCCGTGTGTCTATATATATATATATATATATATATATATATATATATATATATATAAATAGAGAGAGAGAGAAATATCTAGCTAGCCAGATAATAAATAGATAGATACCGATCTACATTACTAAAAATTGAACAATGAAATTTGTGGCCCTCGTTTCACTTCAATCGAAATAAATGGCTCTATGCTTGAGAAGCTCCTAGGACTGACATTTACTCAGCACCTGAAAGAAAGAACCACATCAAAGCAATTGCTAACCTCGCTTAAAATAGTCATATCATTTTGCTCCCCAATACAATATCTCATTAATAACGCAATATATTATACCTACATACAACTCAAATACGTTCTAAATAAGAGCACTATCGTCACGCGTGGTGTTATGTTGCACAGAGCAGCTTATCCACTCCTGGCACAGTAACAAATAGATTTTTTAATGTAGATGGGGTAATCTATTTCGATTTTCCACGGATTTTTTTTAGTCTTTCTTTATTTATACTTATTTCATTTTACGTGTAATATATTATATTGTGTAACACATTCACATTTTAGGTGTACTCAATTATAATATGTGTAACACATTCACATATTACGTGTAATCGATTATAATGTGTGTAACATATAAACATTTTAGGTGTAATCAATTATAATGTGTGTAACACATTCAAATTTTACGTGTAATAAATTATAATGTGTGCTACACATTCACATTTTACGTGTAATAAATTATAATCACTTTTTTACGTGTAATCAATTATAATGTGTGTAACATATTCACATTTTACGTGTAATCAATTATAATATGTGTAACACATTCACAACTTACGTGTAATCAATTAAAATATGTGTAACATATTCACGTTTTACGTGTAATCAATTATAATATGTGTTACACATTCACATTTTACGTGTAATCAATTATAATATGTGTAACACAGTCACATTTTTCGTGTAATCAATTATAATGTGTGTAACATATTCACATTTACGTGTAATCAATTATAATGTGTGTAACAAATTCACATTTTACGTGTAATCAATTATAATATGTGTAACACAGTGTCAATGTGTAACACATTCACATTTTACGTGTAATCAATTATAATGTGTGTAACACAATCACATTTTACGTGTAATTAATTATAATGTGTAAGACATTAACATTTTACGTGTAATAAATTATAATACGTGTAACACATTCACATTTTACGTGTAAGCAATTATAATATGTGTATCACATTCACATTTTACGTGTAATAAATTTTAATATGTGTTACACATTTACATTTTACGTGTAATCAATTATAATATGTGTAACACAGTCACATTTTACGTGGAATCAATTATAATATGTGTAACACAGTCACATTTACGTGTAATCCATTATAATATGTGTAACACAGTCACATTTTATGTTTAATCAATTATAATGTGTAACACATTCACATTTTACGTGTAATCAAGTATACTGTGTTTAACACATTCACATTTTACGAGTAATCACTTATAATGGGTGTAACACATTCACATTTTACGTGTAATCAATTATAATATGTGTAACACATTCACATTTTACGTGTAATCAATTATAATATGTGTAACACATTCACATTTACGTGTAATCAATTATAATGTGCGTAACAATTTCACATTTTACGTGTAATCAATTAAAATATGTGTAACACATTCACATTTTACGTGTAATCAATTATAACATGTGTAACATATTCACATTTTACGTGTAATCAATTATGATGTGCGTAACGCATTTACATTTTACGTGTAATCAATTATAATATGTGTAACACATTCACATTTTACGTGTAATCAATTATAGTATGTGTAACACATTCACATTTTACGTTTATTCAATTATAATGTGTGTAACAAAGTCACATTTTACGTGTAATAAATTATAATGTGTTTAACACATTCACATTTTTCGTTTAATCAATTACAATATGTGTAACACAGTCACAATGTGTAACACATTCACATTTTACGTGTAATCAATTATAATGTGTGTAACATTTTCACATTTTACGTGTAATCAATTATAATGTGTAACACACTAACATTTTACGTGTAATCAATTATAATATGTGTATCAGATTCACATTTTACGTGTAATCAATTATAATATGTGCTACACATTTACATTTTACGTGTAATCAATTATAATATGTGTGACACAGTCACATTTTACGTGTAATTAATTATAATATGTGTAACACAGTCACATTTTACGTGTAATCAATTATAATATGTGTAACACAGTCACATTTTACGTGTAATCAATTATAATGTGTAACACATTCACATTTTACGTGTAATCAAGTATAATGTGTGTAACACATTCACATTTTACGTGTAATCAATTATAATGGATGTAACACATTCACATTTTACGTGTAATCACTTTTAATATGTGTAACACATTCACATTTCACGTGTAATCAATTATAAGTTGTGTAACACAGTCACATTTTCCGTGTAATCAATTATAATATGTGTAACACATTCACATTTTACGTGTAATAAATTACAATATGTGTAACACATTCACATTTTACGTGTAATCAATTATAATATGTAACACATTCACATTTTACGTGTAATCCATTATAATATGTGTAACACATTCACATTTTACGTGTAATCAATTATAATATGTGTAACACATTCACATTTTACGTGTAATCAATTATAATATGTAACACATTCACATTTTACGTGTAATCAATTATAATATTTGTAACACATTCAAATTTTACATGTAATCAATTATAATGTGGTTTAAACATTCACATTTTTCGTGTACTCAATTATAATATGTGTAATACATTCACATTTTACGTATAATCAATTATTATATGTGTAAGACATTCACATTTTACGTGTAATTAATTATAATATGTGTAACACATTCACATTTACGTGTAATCAATTATAATATGTAACACATTCACATTTTACGTGTAATCAATTATAATATGTGTAACACATTCACATTTTACGTGTAATCAATTACAATATGTGTAACACATTCACATTTTTCGTTTAATCATTTATAATGTGTAACACAGTCACATTTTACGTGTAATCAATTATAATATTTGTAACACATTCAAATTTTACATGTAATCAATTATAATGTGGTTTAAACATTCACATTTTTCGTGTACTCAATTATAATATGTGTAATACATTCACATTTTACGTATAATCAATTATTATATGTGTAAGACATTCACATTTTACGTGTAATTAATTATAATATGTGTAACACATTCACATTTACGTGTAATCAATTATAATATGTAACACATTCACATTTTACGTGTAATCAATTATAATATGTGTAACACATTCACATTTTACGTGTAATCAATTACAATATGTGTAACACATTCACATTTTTCGTTTAATCATTTATAATGTGTAACACAGTCACATTTTACGTGTAATCACTTATAATATGTGTAACACATTCACATTTTACGTGTAATCAATTTTAATATGTGTAACACATTCACATTTTTCGTGTAATCAATTATAATGTGGTTTAAACATTCACATTTTACGTGTAACCAATTATAATGTGTGTTATACATTTACATTTTACGCGTAATCAATTATTATATGTGTAAGACATTCACATTTTACGTGTAATCAATTATAATATGTATAACACATTCACATTTTACGTGTAATCACTTATAATATGTGTAACACATTCACATTTTACGTGTAATCAATTACAATATGTGTAACACATTCACATTTTTCGTTTAATCATTTATAATGTGTAACACAGTCACATTTTACGTGTAATAACTTATAATATGTGTAACACATTCACATTTTACGTGTAATCAATTTTAATATGTGAAACACATTCACATCTTTCGTGTAATCAATTATAATGTCGTTAAAACATTCACATTTTACGTGTAATCAATTATAATATATGTTACACATTTACATTTTACGCGTAATCAATTATTATATGTGTAAGACATTCACATTTTACGTGCAATCAATTATAATATGTAACACATTCACATTTTACGTGTAATCAATTATAATATGTGTAACACATTCACATTTTTCGTGTAATCAATTACAATATGTGTAACACATTCACATTTTTCGTTTAATCATTTATAATGTGTAACACAGTCACATTTTACGTGTAATCACTTATAATATGTGTAACACATTCACATTTTACGTGTAATCAATTTTAATATGTGTAACACATTCACATTTTGCGTGTAATCAATTATAATGTGCGTGACAATTTCACATTTTACGTGTAATTGATTAAAATATGTTTAACACATTTACATTTTCCGTGTAATCAATTATGATGTGCGTAACACATTCACATTTTACGTGTAATCAATTATAATATGTGTAACACATTCTAATATTACGTGTAATCAATTATAATATGTGTAACACAGTCACATTTTACGTGTAATCAATTATAATATGCGTAACACATTCATATTTATCGTGTAATCAATTATAATATGTGTAATACATTCACATTTTACGTATAATCAATTATAATGTGTGTAACAAAGTCACATTTTACGCGTAATCAATTATAATATATGTTACACATTTACATTTTACGTGTAATCAATTATAATGTGTGTAACACAGTCACATTTTACGTGTAATCAATTATAATGTTTGTTACACATTCACATTGTACGTGTAATCAGTTATAATATGTGTAACACATTCACATTTTACGTGTAATCAATTATAATATGTGTAACACATTCACATTTTACGTGTAATCAATTATAATATGTGTAACACAGTCACAACAAAACTCATATAGCTGAAACAACTAGAATATTCCTATGCATACCTAAAACTAAATGAATCCATTATGAACAAATTTTATTTCAAAGAAATTTATATTTTTAAAGCAACAGTTGACGGGATTATTTCTAGCTGACCACAAAGTGGTTGTTTTTAGGTCTCAATGTTATGATTATTTTCGGGTTAACGAATTTAAATTATAAATTTCATCTATTATTTTCCATAATCTTATTTGATAATTCCATCAACTCGTTGTACAACGTTGATTATTCAAACGAATATTATGGTGTTATGCTCACAATTTTTCGGCTGATTTAACCTTTCGCCTTATTTACGTGTATTTTGTCAGACTTAGGAATCTTACCGTTTAACTTTAGAATCCTTACGACTGAATGTAGACGATTTAACCAGGTTTTTGGAGGATTGAGACTATCTATAGACATAGATCCTTGTTACTTACAACTATCGATCAGTACTTATGAGATATTAATGCATTTATATATACATACAGGAGTGTAAAACATACGTTGATCCTTACTCAATCTTTAGCAACTTCTGATTTACCTGTTCTCTCTCGCTCTCGATCCCTCTCTCTTTCTCTCTCTCTTTATATATATATATATATATATATATATATATATATATATATATATATATATATATATATATATATGATGAAAATAACGGAAATAGTATTCCGGCAAAATAGAGAAATAAAAAGTTTCAAATATTTTGTACTGGTGGTGTTTGTTTCTTAATCTCATTCATCCAGAGGAAGTCTCGAAATAAAGAAGAAACGTTGATGAACACATAATAGGGTTTGCTCATTTGTATCTCTCTCTCTCTCTCTCTCTCTCTCTCTATATATATATATATATATATATATATATATATATATATATATATATATATTTGTGTGTGTAGAATTATGAGCCTGTATGTAATTTTCAATTAATCGTCTCTATAATGTGCCTATTTACTATGCCTCCCCACGGGACAGAGTTAGACACCAGGGTCGTTTTTTAACGTTGAGAAAAGGTACAAAAATAAAAATTGTCTCAGTCGTGAAGGATTTCTCCTCCACCGAAAGAGAACAAGAAATAGAAGTGCAGCATCTGAAGAACAGATTGTATTTATTTGCTCCCCCACTGAGCAAATTAGGCACAAGGCCGTTTTTAATGTGAGGTAAAAACCAGCTCCCCTAAAAGTAGGCAAAAAGGGGGCACTCTGGTTACCAAAAATAATAATTGTCCCAGTATAGAGGGTTTCCCCTCCATTGACTGGTACAAATTATCTTAAGTGCAGCATCTGCCGGAACAGATGGTGTTTATTTGCTCCCCCACTGAGCAAATTAGGCACAAGGCCGTTTTTAATGTGAGGTAAAAACCAGCTCCCCTAAAAGGGGTCACTCTGGTTACCAAAAATAATAATTGTCCCAGTATAGAGGGTTTCCCCTCCATTGACTGGTACAAATTATCTTAAGTGCAGCATCTGCCGGAACAGATGGTGTTTATTTGCTCCCCCACTGAGCAAATTAGGCACAAGGCCGTTTTTAATGTGAGGTAAAAACCAGCTCCCCTAAAAGGGGTCACTCTGGTTACCAAAAATAATAATTGTCCCAGTATAGAGGGTTTCCCCTCCATTGACTGGTACAAATTATCTTAAGTGCAGTATCTGCCGGAACAGATACTACACTTTGATCTTGTTGTGAAGGCCAAGAAGGTTTTTATTGATGTCGAATCTCAACTCGAAAATAAAAAAAGACAACTGAGTTTTGTTTAATTCCTTATTGATAACAATAACGATCTGTTCCCCATAACTTGATCCTATACATCAAAAAGATCATAAATGCCTGGATTGTAAAATTCTGTTATTTTCATGTGAAACAAATCTTCTCCCGTGAGAATAGCCTTAGATCATATAGTTTTTTTTAATACTAAAACTAATTTGGTTAAGCTAGATCAGGAACATATACAATATCAGATAAGATTTTCCAATCAAATTCTCGTGCGAGATTATTAATCAGTCGTGTGTTTTAAGGACAACCATTGCCATGATGTAAAATAACTCATTTTCTGTTTACAAAAGAAAATCATTTTCTGTTAAACATGTGTTAAGCTATATATATATATTATTTAATTGAAATTCATTATTGAGATGAGTGTTATTTATTAAGTTTTTATTTATTGCAGACTATTATCCTCATCTTTTCTTAGTTGTTTCACGAGGTTCCGGTCAACTATTCCTCTGTCAGATGGTAACCGCGACGAGATAGGAACCCTGAATATCCTAACTGCATCCTTAGCAATTACTGTCTTCTGTAGCTGTTGTCCTCTCACCCCGTTTTGGCCAAGTAAACCTGGAACAGTAGAGATTCAACGTCTCTATCCACTGCGCCACGAAGTGCGATCAAGGTTGAATTTTTTGGTCTTATGAATTCATGTGTATTATTTATTACCTGATCTTCCATTGTCGGGTCCGTATCGCATGGTATATATATATATATATATATATATATATATATATATATATATATATATATATATATATATATATATATATATATATATATTATTTACCACCTGATGAAGGCCAGTGGAATAGTTGGCCGAAACGTCGTGAAACAACTAAGAAAAGATGAGGATAATATTCCGCAATAAATAGGAAATTAGTGTGTTCAGTTGCTGGTGAAAACATGAACGATCCTGAAAGACTATAGATTTAGCATAGTGATTAATCAATGAGAATATACATAAATAGCGATTAATCAATGAAAATATACATAAATAGTGATTAATCAATGAGAAGATTCATAAAATAAAATGCTTTAAAATTAGTCTTCTACAACACGGCAATAATTTTTACATAAAACTGATATCACGAACAATTATTTTCGAGTATCCGTTGGGCTTTATAGGGGGTAACCTAATAATAAATTACTTTTAAAATCATATCGATTTTAGTTTGTATGACTAAGCCTTTAAAATTGCTATTCTGAACGATTGTAAATAGTGACTTGTAGTAACCTTCTAATTTCATCGAAAATGAAACAGTTTAAGCCTACAGGCAATGCACTAATGTGTTAATATTTTTGGAGTAATACTTGGGAGGAGAGGTTTCTAGCTTCAACAATTCTTAATTGCAATTCTATTTCCAAATCGGTTTCTCTGCGCAGTCCTTCTTACTAAGCGAGATTTTCTAATTCCCATGAAAAAAACTTAAAATGAACTAGGGAAAAAAATCGACTGCTTTTCCAAACAATCTGTGGAGTGCACACCCGGTCCAATCTGAACAGGCAACTAAATTATGGCATGTGTTCAGGAAATCCGCAGCAGATCAAGAGAATAAAGGAACAACACTAATTCAAATCCTCGCTTTCTGTCCGTATCAGTGATCAGGTAAAGTGACCGTCGACCATTCACAATGCGTTTGATTAGATACTACATCCATTCTTTCTGGTAACGAGATTTGAACAACGGCTCAGATTAACAACTTTTTTTCTTGATTCTTTCGACCTCTACCTTCTCGCTAATCTTCGCTTCACAAAACACACACGCATCAATAGACCATCCGCTCCCCTAACACATGTTCATTTTTCCCTTCCGATTCTTTTTTTTTATTCCCGTTTGTCCGATCAAATTTTCGTTCAATATCCCACTCATTGAATTGCGTCTTTTCTTCTCCCATTGCTTATTCTATTATCCATCTTATTATTTTTTCCTTTTTTATTTACTGGATCCCTCCCCTTCATTTCTCTATAACCTTATCGTACCAACCTATTGATACGGCGTGTAGTTATTAAGCTGTTCTTTTGAAATGAGAAAATAGTTTGATCGGATTAACAGGTCATATATCTATTAGCAGTGTGCAACGTTCTCTACACAAATTCAATCAGTCTTTACGTCAGAACAGCGAACGCTATTTGTAGCTTTGGTAACAGCACGCAAGGCGTCTTTTTAAACCGTTACAACCAGGCCGAACACAATCAGCTACAAATTGATAATACACTCGAGCTGCTTTTTTTTCACCGATCAGCTTACAATGCTCGCAATTGTGTTTTCATTTTCTTTTATAAAGTTAAGAAATTTTACATTTGTTGTTTTCCTGTGTTTCTAGTGTATACCAATTAAATTTTAACAATTGATTTTATTAAAATGTGATGCGTTCAGATTTCCATGGCAATCAGTCCGTAAACAGTTTTAAGTAGAGCATATTATAGTATTCTGTTTATATATCTCCTCATCTCTTTCTCACCTCTCACTCTATTTACTTATCTAATGCGGAGTTTTTTTTTAATTTGTAAATAAAGAAACTAATGAAGCACTTTAAAAGTAGCGGCCAAAACTGCGTGTAAAGTATGTACATATATTAATTACCCGAACTGATCCCATAGTTAAGATAATAAAAATGAAGACTACGTAATAGATGGTTGTAAGTTCGATTCCTGGATCTGGATGGCTGCTTGTTTGATGAGATATGATACGACCGAAGATTATATATATATATACTCTTCGGTTGTATCATATCATTCTTCTTGAAGCTTCACCCACAAATCCTCCGTGTTAGTGGGATTTCTTAATAAATACCAAATCTGCAGGAATCAAAATACCATACTTAAACCTATTCTACAGCCGAGCAATGGCAGGTGGCCTCCAAGTATATATATATATATATATATATATATATATATATATATATATATATATTAATATATATATATACATTCGATGAATCGTAATATTCACTGAGTACACATTTAAACACACTCATCCCCCCCATATATATATATATATATATATATTAATATATATATATATATAGAGAGAGAGAGAGAGGGAGAGAGAGAGAGAGAGAGAGTAGAACGCCGGGATACGTCAATAATCCGTTCCGAGTTCGGATCGTAAGGTTAAATCGCCGGATGGCGGGGCCTAATATTTTTTTTACAACATATATTAAAAATTAGTAACAAAAAAATATCTAGTGTATAATACACATGTATATAATTAAATGCTATTATAAATCACACCGTGAGACAAGGCAAATAACGTAACTAGGGGCCGGAACAACATTATATTCCATATTGTAACCTGAAGAAGTCATATTCTAGGCCACCGAATCCCGAATATGTACTTTTATTTTATGAGATTATAAGCCTTGCTAAGGTAGACATTGTGGCGTAAGAAATTCTTATGGAACTTTTATTAAGTATAGTGCTGTACTTATGAAATGACGTAAATAGTTTTTCTATAATTTGGAAAAATATTTTAGGGATAATTGTTTCTCCATTGGTTCTGAAAGGGGGAACTAATCAAATATTATTCTTGCTTCTCGGTGTTTTTCGTTGGCTAGAGTAATTATGGCTAGAATGATGGATATTGTAAATTGTAGTTATTATTGTTATTAAATTTAATGTGCTACTTTATTTTAGTCTGAGATATATCGTGTGTAATTATTGAAGATACACGGCGAATTGAGTTGTTATATAATCTTATTATTATATCCTTAGTTATTGAAGAAAGTAAAATTTTGTTCGAAAGTTTTCTTTTTTTTATATCAGGGCAGAGACTAGAAATTCTAGTAGAAATTGATGACATTATTTATTATTATTATTATTATTATTATTATTATTAAAAAATTATTATTTTCATTCCAAACAAGGCACAGTGCAACTTTGAAGTAAGAGGCTACTATCGGGGGCATAAGTTGCAGGAATATTATGAAGGGAGATGAGTAGCAAGATGTTTGTTCACATTACACTTGAACTTCTGCATGTCAGTACAGTTGGGAAAGCAGAATTCCGGAATGGAGTTTCAAAGTCTAGCAGTTCTGGGGAAAAATTATTGGAGTAGAAGGCTTGCTTACATCTAGGGATTTTTACCGTGTAGGGGTGGCATTTAGCTGCTTGTCGGGTTTGTCGGTGTATTTACGTCGGAGGGGGTACAAGTGCTTGTAGTTCGTCAGAGTATTCACTATTAAAATACTTGTAGAACAGTCAGAGGGAGGCCACATTTCGTCGATGGGACAGAGGCTTAAGCTTACATATCAGTTCAGGACCTATCAGGTTGACGACTCTATTTTGAATCCTGTCCAGGAGTGAGAGGCAAGTAGCAGATGCACCAGCCCAAATGTTACAACAGTACTCCATATATAGGCGAATGCTGGTCTTATAGATATGCAGCATACTTTAAGGCGTAAGAAGCTTTCTAGCACGGTAGAGAGTCCATCTTCTTTGCAGCAGCCTTGGCAATGCTCTCAATATATCTATTCCAGTTCATATTCGCTGTAAACGTTAGGTCGAGGAGTTTAAAGGATGTACTTTCAGGTAATGTTTTCTTGGCCATTGCGGTGGTAGCGAAGGTTTCTTGTAATAACTGAAGGAAATAAGCTTAGTCTTGGCAGCATTGAATGTGACTATCCATTTTGTCCCCATTCCACTACAGATTAGAGGTATTCCTTTAGTGTTTCTGCCTTTCCTAAGATATCTACTCATTTGTTTTCCCCTTGTGTCTGTTATAGAGCGTGGTGTCATCAGCAAATATATCCATCTCAGAGGCAATTTAATCATTTATAACTATTATGAAGAATAAAGGTCCAAGAATAGACCCCTGGGGTACTCCCGCATTTATATTATATAGTTTAGATTTTTTCCTAGTGATACCATATGATTTGATTTTCCTGAGAAGACCATCATTCCTGAAAAGCCTTAGATATATCTAGGGCTACCTCCCTCCCCTCCCTTGCTAATCTAGCAAATAGTATATACGTTCAGAGATTACAGAGATTAGGATATCTGCTGTGGAAGGGGTTTGCCAAAATCCATATTGTTCGTCGGTCAGAAATTTAGCAGCTGTTAACTGATGAACAAGTTCTTGATTAATTACGGACTCAAATATTTTCGCGAACTGCGAGAGGAGGCTTATGGGGCGAGAATTTATTGGGCCAGTTCTGTTGCCAAAATTCTTGAAAACTCGTAACAGGGAAGCATTTTTCCAACAGTCAGGAAAGCAAGATTCGTTAAGGCATTTGTTGTAAAGTTTATAGAGAACTGGAGAAACCTCGTTGGAGCATCTTTTTAATAGGACAACCACGATGAGATGGGTTTGCATGCTTTCGAGGTGTTTGGGTTTCTTATAATACCATGCACCTGAGAAGGTGTGATATTCAGATCTTCTAGTGTGGCGTCTGTCCGCAAAGAAAAGACAGGCAGGGAGTTGTTTGCCGGGTCAAATGTGGAGTTTGAAGCAAACCGACTGGCAAGCATGTTAGCCTTCTCAGTTGCCGTGCAAACAACCTCATGATTGTTTGATTGTGGAGGAATCGTTGACTGCCCATTATTTACTATACAATTGTAGATTTTCCAATAATTACGTGGTCCTAATTTCTGTGTTTCGATGCGTTTATATTCTCTCTTAGCTGTCGCTATGTCTTTCTTACAATTACTTCTAGCTTCTATGAACTTCTGACTGTTTAACTGAACTTAGTGCAGGTATATCTGCGGTATGCATGCTGCCTTTGAGCAATGGAAGCTGCATAAGTAGAGGTAAACAGTTGGGGAAAGTGGCGCTTGCTACAGAATTTCTGCGTGAGAACATGTGCTTCAATGGCAGTTTTGAATCATTCAGTGGTCTCATTGACGTAGTGTTCAGCGAGATGAAAAAAGATATTTGCCCATGGGGCATCTCTGATAAGATTCTGATGGCTTCCCAGTTAGTATGTTTTATAATACGTCGTTGTTTATTGGATTACTAGAGATGGTTAAAGGAAATGTCTAAAAAGTTAAAGTTTTTTTTTGCCAAGTTCAATAGTTATAGAGAAACCAAAGTTATTAAAGAAATTATGAAGTTTCTTGATAGTTTTATTATATTCCTTGGTCTAACACGTGTGACAAAGCAGACACTGTTTCTATAAAAGCTTCACACATACATACACACAGACACACAGACACACACACATATATATAAATATAAATATATATATGGTTATATTATTTTGAAAAAAATGGAGTCAAGCAGAGTGCTTTGTTACAAAAAAAAAATTCGAAAATAAGAGCGTATTATTTATTTATTTTTACAGAATATTTAGATGAGACAAGTCATCGGTACCGTCGGTTTCAAACCTGGTAATAAGGGGACCGTTTTAGATACCCATACCATACTCTCGTCAGCCGATACTCACCTGTTTTATAAGCGGGATAGGATTAATATACAAGTTCTCGTTAAATCCTGTTTACCTGAAACAACCTAAAATTCAAAATTCAAATAAAGCTAAAGTTTTTAAAATTGTCCATTTAATGTTTTGGACGCAAAGCTAAAACAAAGAAAAAGAAAACCCAAAGAGAAAAAATGAAAAGAAAAGGAGGGATTTAATACGCATACGTTTTTCCGCAATATATTATTTTAATATATTTGAAGCGTTTATTGCGTCATTTATGAAAAATAATGTTATTCATCTATAAATTTTAACCTTTTTTTGGTCTTCAGCATGACCTTTTTTCTAGAGTAGATTATCTCGCAATTTTGAAAGCCATTTCAAATTTCATGATAATTATTTTATTATATATATTTATATTTAACTTAATTCCTTTTATATCATTTTAATATAATCTTAGATCATATATCATGTTTATATTTCTTCACTCGCCCTATTTAATATGGCTAAAATGAGAATTTCTTTAGAATAGTCTTAAAAAACCTGTTAATCAGATGAGACATTTTTAACATTTTTAACCTTGACATAAATCATATTTAAAAACCATTTATATCATTTTTCAAATTTGAAATCGAAATTTAATTTTAAAATTATTTTTTTTATATATTAATTTCAAGTTTAAAAACCAATAAAAAGCAAATTAAATTTATTTTTAATCTATATTAAGCATATTAAAAATTTAAAAAAATCCACGTAGTCGTGTGTTTAGGGGATTCTTTTCTAGTTTAAGGGATGCGTATACTCTATTAAAATCTTGTAGACGATATTCCTTTTTTTCATATGAAATATATTCTTAAAAAATTATTCGATTTTTCTATAAAATAATTTAAACCATTTTAAATTAAATATTAAATTATTAATTATAACATAAACATATCTTATTCTTAATATAAAACAAAAATAAAACATAACAATAATAAAATCAATTATTATAAGAATAAAATATATTTTATACATTGAAATTTAAAAACTTATGTAATAAAAGTTATAAAATAAAAATTAACAATAAAAATATATTATATATAATACAAAATATCGAAAACAAAAATCAAAAAAATTATAATTTATTTTAAAGATTCTTTTTAAAATTAAACTCGTTTAGGAATTCAGGTTTTGTGCTCTACTTTTGTGTATACAACATTTCAGATATTCGTCCGCACATTAAAGCAGCTTATTCTCGGGTCGGGAATTGACCGTAGAATATGGTATTTTTCTGCATTGCAAAGTTAGCGTTGTTAAAATTGTGGTGAATATGATGGTTTGTGTTCAATTTTTCTCGATATAATTGTAAGAAGTGCTCCGTTTTAGTTAAGCTTCAATAGGCGGGTTGCTAACGCTGTCTTAATCCTGGTTTAGCTCGAAAGGAGTTCACATGTGAATAATATATTTGCTTAAATTAACCTTTTCTCATTCCGATGTATTTTGCATGTATGTTTGTAGATTAGTCAGCGTATGTAGCTTTGTATACAAGCTTTACAATTGCCATCTAATGGACATTCTGCATTAATTAGTTTCTTTGGTTCTCTAGAGATGATGGATTTAATCGGTAGTGCTGTCGAGTAGCTTACTTTTACAGTGTCCTTATTAACGATGATATGTTGTTTGTGTTTTGGGAAAATGTTTATCTAGAAGTCTAAGGAAAAATGCCCTACTCAAGTTTTAGTATTGAGTGAGAACGGAGGTAAGACGAAATCATACTTCTTCTATTTCTTGTTTTATTTTTCTGTTGAATATGAGTTTGTTGAAATTTTATATTCTCACTGAATCCCTTTTACGTATTGTATCGTTATAATATGGTGATGATATGTCTTGATATTCTTTTGCTCACATTAATTACTATATTTTTAACACTGTGAGTGGATGGCATGAACCTTCATTTATGTATATGGGTTGTTCATTTGGTTTATTGAAGGTTTATTTTTCGAGATCTAGTGTTGCCTCTTAGAAATCTATTTTATATGAATAAATCTTTATAGTTATCTTAAAACCTAGTTCCTTGAAAAACTTAACTATATCTTTCCTAAATCTGTCTAATTTTTGTTATATATATATATATATATATATATATATAACAAAAATTACAATTAAATTTACCAAAATAGTCCAAGATGGTAAAATTAAAGTATATTATAAATATTAAAGAATTAATATTTATAAAATTATCTCAGCCAGATGTAAAAGCTCGATAAAACCAAATAGGAAATAGAGCTTATAATAGGAGCAAACAGTTAATAAAATATGTTAAAAACACTTTAAAATGAGTTAAAAACATTTTTTAATCTGAAAAGGAAACACTAGATAAATGGATAGTCCTTAATCCGCGGAGTTTCGAGGAAATACTTTCCTACTCATCAGAGGGTAGGAATTAGCAAAATGCGGGATCGGATTTTGCATGCAGAAGTATTTGATGTAACAACAAGTAAGTCAAAGATCTAACTTGAAAACAAAAAAAGTGAAGCAGATGGAATATTGTGAAGAAAAAGGTGATTACACATGAATGGATAGTCTGGTGGAAGATAAAAAATCCAGTGAAGGTAAAATCCAAATGTATAACTTCAAGAATGTTAAAACAATTTACATTGTACAAGTAAAATCCAAGGAAATTCCGTAATTGGAAGAAGATGGTCCATAATAATCCAAAGGCAGAAATCCATGGAATAATTCACAAAAATGTGCACAAGGAAAAAAGAAAAGGTGCCAATAATATTAATAAAAGAAAATAAGATATGCTTTTCACTCTACTTCCGAGACATAAATATAAATAAGAAAGATCAGAGAAGAGAAAGAGAAGACAGAAAAAAGGAGAGAGAAAAAAGAGGAGAAAGAAAATTATTATAAGGTTAAATATAAAATATAAAATAAAGGGAAACAAATGTCAAAATGACAGGAAATGTTAAAAGCGCTAAAAATATATAGGGCAAAATAATATAGGTCAACTGAAATGTACAAGTCATCACTTAAAAAAATGCCAGCAAGAGTTGTTAGAAGACAGTAAATGGAAAATAAATAAATAAATTAATTAATTAATTAATAGAAAATAAATACTTAACAAAGAATAAATAAATAAATTAAAAAATAAAAAATAAAATAGAAAATAAAAAAATTATTTAAAACAAAATTTATTTAAAACTTATTTTATTTATTTTTATTTATTTATTCTTTATTTATTATTTATTTTCTATTTATTTATTAATTTATTTATTTTCCATTTAGTGCCTTCTAACAACTCTTGCTGACATTTTTTAAGTGATGACCTGTACATTTCAGTTGACCTATATTATTTTGCCCGTTTTTTTTCGCGGCTTTAACATTTCCTGTCTGGGTCATTTTGACAGTTGTTTCCCTTTATTTTATATTTTATATTTAACTTTATCATTTTTTTTTCTCTCTCCTTTTTTCTCTCTTCTCTTTCAAAATCCGACCCCCCCCCCTTTTTCTAATTCCTGCCCTCTGATTAGAAGGAAAGTATTTCCTCGAAACTCTCCGGATTAAGGCCTATCCATTTATCTAGTGTTTCCTTTTCAGATTAAATATGTTTTTAACTCATTTCAAATTGTTTTTTAACATATTTTATTAACTGTTTGCTCATGTATGTATATATATATATATATATATATATACTATTATATAAAGGTCACTTGTGTGTGTATATGTGTGTAAGTACCTTTCCCATAGGTTCCAAAACGGGTAAGAAGATATTTCATACAAAGGGAATTTATATTTCTGGCAGTGTTCTTATATATAATTTGTGTAGAAGTTATCGAAAAGAAAAAATCCGATCTTGAAAATAGTATTTCTAATTAATAGATAAAAATACATTTTATAGGCGAATCTTTTACGTTACACCGACCTAAGAAAAAAATATCAGCAAATCGCTGTCGGAAATCGAAATAAATCCGATCCTTAATTTTTTTTTTCTCTTATAAGAAGAAAAGAAGAATCGAAGGTCGATTCTATTGTTTGGAGATTCCAATCGAAAGTCATGGAAGTCACCTCTTATCAAGGCCACTCGGGGAGAAAGGTTATTGCGTGTACAGCAATCAATGGGACAATATCGTAGTAATCATTAATAATGGAGATCTGATAAAGTGTCTTACTTAAGAAGATAGTTCTTCGGGAATTTGTTTATGTTGAACTTGAAGACATCCAAGTAATAGTCAGGTGGGAAACAGGCAAACGGAAGAGAGTTCCACAAGTGGGCACTTCTAAGAAAGTAGATTTTTCATGGAATCTACGTTTTGATTTAGGCACAGATAAAAGAGTGGGGAAAATTACTGACAGTGTTTTCAGCTAGACGGATGTTTTTCGTGAAAGATTGGCGAGGAGGGGGGCCAAAGATTGTATCTCAGGCGGGCACTTCCCATGGAAATACGATAAAACAAGATAGGCTCTCTTGTGGGAGAGAGGCTGTAGGGAAGAGAAAAGGGCATCCTCCACTAGGCTCCGAAGTCTATTTTATACTCTGTCAAGGCAGGATAGGCTGTTTTAGCAGCTCCTTCACAGATATCAAAGCAACCATCTTACGTTTCTTCTTACTATAGTCGAACAATAAATTTATAGACTGAATACAAAATATAAATATGAGAAAGAACTGCTCTCCGTGAAATACCTTTATGAAAACCCAGTATTCCATGTCTGAGAATTTCTACGATTTTACCAGCCCCAATCCTCGCATGATTGCGGATACGATGGATATTATTTTAAAGATGCAACATATAAGTATAACAAACTCACCATTGTCAGTACCAAGACGATGCACAGGACTAACTTGTGTTTATATGTTTCTTGGGGGACAGCAGAAAAATCAGCTTCATGTAATATTGGGCGCTTCATATAACGTATTACAAGAAACCGAACGTGGCCTTCACTACTACTATACTTAGTAACAGGTATATTATCGGATATTTGGAATTTTACAAATACACCAAGTCTTAATTTAAAGCTGTACTAAACAGAATTCAAGCAACGGGTATTTTTGCCTTCAAAAAGCAATAACAATTCTACATCTAACACCATCATTCAATTATTCTTTTGATATTATTTTATATTATTATTATATATTTAAGAAAAAATAGATTCCCTCTACAAGGTACATGCAAAATAAAAAAATGTAGCTTATAGCTGCACGGTGTCACAGACCTCAAATTTAAATGAGGTTAATGACAACCATAGCTCGACCACACGATCAAACTACCAATCTAACAATCAAATACAATTCAACACAGTTCAGACCAATACCATCCCTAATCGACCTGGCAATAAATACATTATACAAAACGCAATCTACCTCGGGTCCACATCTGGTCTTATCAAATATAGAATTTTAACCCATAAGCACTCTTTAAAAAAAACTCCCTGAGAAACCAAACTTCTCTATCTAAACATATTTGGCAACTCAATGATAAGAATATTTCATTCAATCTAAAAGTAGAAAATAGTAGGATCATATAAACCGTATACCCCAGGAAACAGATCCTGTACTCTTTGCAGATTTTTCAATATGACGATACAAAAAAAACACCCAATTATATTCAAGGGGGCAATTACTATTGCCATGCATTCATAAACACTGGTTTAAATTTAACAAATATAAACCACCATAGCTCATAAAAATTCTTTCTTCTTAATATTATAACCTAGATTTTATAATACAATAGCTTTACTAATAAGATGGGGATCATCATTATTATTAACAAACTTATCATTATTCTGTATCTTAGTTAAATGTCTATTCAAATTTAACCCTTATAGGTCACAAGTTTATTAATTCCAACAAATAAATAAATAAAATAAATAAATAAAACAATTATAATATTACTAAATTTACTGAATAAAATTATCTTATACTATATAAAAAGCAGCATAAGGAAGAATTATCCCCCTTTGACCATATTACTAGACAAAACAAGATTATCACCTCCATTTTGAATATTTATATTTTCATTTAAATCTAAATAAGGCGATGATGAAATAAGTTAACCTTTAGGAACTTCGTTTTTGTAGGTTTCAATTTGAAATTAAGCAGTTAGAGCATATACAAGCTCAAGACAACATCTAAATGAATTGCTCTGAAGATTATTACGGTTTTCAAATGATTAACCATTTGAAGGTATATATATATATATATATATATATATATATATATATATATATATATATATATATATATATATATAAGTATATATATACTTATATTTATTGAAATTCTTTTAATAGCATCTTATTATATAATATATATATATATATATAAGTATACATATATATATATAGATATATATACTTATATTTGTTGAAATTCTTTTAATAGCATCTTATTGTACCAGTATACGTAATCTAAACCTAACTTTGTAATTTTATTCTTACATTTATTCTAAACACAACTATGTAATTTTATTCTAACTTTTACTCTTAACCAATATTACATTACTTATCTACATCATTAATTAACTAATTTTCCTTATATTTTAATATTTTCCAGATTCATCTGCACTACTAAAATGCTAGGTTTATTTATTGTTTTCTTTTAAAATAAGCCCACGCGTTTTTTGCTGATGAGGAGACTTTGTTTTCATAAAAAAACTATATGCTAAAATGATTGTCATTGACTCAATGTCTGTCACAATAAAATACATCGTTTCCGAAATGATCGTACAATTTATTGGTTTTGTTGTGTTCCTTCTTATGAAACGGATTTGTATTTTTTTAATTTTAATTTTGAATTACAAATTATCAATGACCTTCCACTATATATATAGTGGATTAAGTTATAGGAATATATATATATATATATATATATATATATATATATATATATATTGGCTATCACTTTCATCTTGATATATGCACACACGCGCGTGCTCACACACGCATATATATATATATATATATGTATATATATATATATGCGTGTGTGAGCACGCGCGTCTGTGCATATATCAAGACGAAAGTAATAGCCAATATATATATATATATATATATATATATATATATATATATATATATATATATATATATATATATATTCCTATAACTTAATCCACTGGACCGATCATGGCCACACCTGACATGACGATGATTTCTGCCATAGGGATACGGATCTTTGTCAGCGTATAGATAATTCATTTACTAATTAATAATAATAATCATCATAATCATCATCATCATGACGGGCTCCTTATCCGGACCAATGTGACTCTTCCTCTCCAGAGTTTCCTGTCTTCAATCAGTTGCCTCAGTTCTTCAGGTGCACAGTCGGCGTCGTGTGCTATTTGTTGGATGTACGTGGATCTAGGTCGTCCTATGCTTGCGCGTCCGTGCCGTGGAGTCTATAACAATACATCACTCACCAATTCATGCTTGCTCCTCAGACAATGACCGGCAAATCGTAGGCGTCTTTCTCTGATGGTCTTAGATATGGCAGGTAGGTTGCCATAAAGTTGCTGATTCGTGGGATGATTTTGCCAAGATATATTTAATATTCTTCTTAGCATACGGGTGTATGTGCCGTTTAGTTTTATTTCCAATCGTTTGGTGAGTATCTAGGCTGTAGCACCGTAAACAAGGACAGGCTCTACCAACTCCCTGATGAACTGCCTTTTCAGTTTGTCAGCCAGTCCCGAAGTCCACACTGAATGTAGCCCATCCAATGCTGTCCATGCTTTTGAGATGCGAATTCCGATATATCCTCTGTGGAAACTATGTTGCTGCTCAGATACGTATACTCAGCGACTTCTTTCAGTGTTGATCAAACCAAAGCCCTGATGTCTCCTTTCACATTGAAAGTCATAAACTTTGTTTTATTCGCATTCATGTGGAGACCAATGTCATTTGCAGACTTTTATAGCTTACGTAACAGTGTTTGCGCATCAGCAGTGTTGTTCGCGAACAAAACAATATCGTCTGCGTACTCTGCATCAGTTATGTGTGCTGATTGATGACTTCTGTTTCTGGATTCATTTAGGGTGGAGCCTAGCATGTTGTGTATATCAACAGAGGTGCGAAGTACAAAGCCAAGACAGACAAGGAAAAGAAAAGGGACAAGAGTATCTCCTTGTAGAACCTCAGTGCGGATGTCGAAAAAGTCAGTGTCCCCATCTGGGGACCTAACCTTTGCTCGAGTGTGCTCATATAGCATCATGATAGCATTAATGACTTCATTTGGAATGCCACATGCTTTTACTATGCTGGCCATTTTTCCTCTACGTATGGAGTCGATTGCTTTGGAGAATCTCCAAAGATCATGACTGCCTCAAGGTTTTTGAGTTTGATTCCTTCAATCTGTGTCCTAACATTAAGTATTTGACTAGTAGTAGAGCGATTCTTTCTAAATCCATTTTGGTTCTTCCTGAGCATTCTTCGATCTTTGGTTGGATACGGTTGAGAAGCATGACATTGTAGATTTTTGCAGCAATTGGAGTGAGTGTTATTCCTCTGTAGTTGCTTGGTATGCTTAGGTCACCCTTCTTGGGGAAGGGAAGTATGCATACTTCCCTCCATATATTAATAATTTTTTAAATTATATACAGAATTGCATGAATTAAGAAGTATGTCATTGAAACCACCTGTCTTCCATACTTCAGGAGGTATGTTATGTAAGCCTGCAGCTTTACGATTCTTGGTCATCTTTAATACATTTAGAAGTTCTCCCATTGTAAAATCACCTTTCTCAATATCTAGTTCTTGTACAACAATCGGTTGAATTGGTTGGTCTGTCACTTCTGGTTTGTTTCACGTAGATTTACAAAATGTACTTTCCATTTCGAACATGCAATTTCCGGAGTGTTTGCCTTTAAATTAGCTTTGGCGGGTCGTTATTATTATTATTATTATTATTATTAGTAGTAGTAGTAGTAGTAGTAGTAGTAGTAGTAGTAGTATTATTATTGTTATTATTATTATTATTATTAATATTATTATTATTATTATTATTAGTAGTAGTAGTAGTATTATTATTATTATTAATATTATTATTATTATCATTAGTAGTATTATTATTGCTAATATTATTATTGTTGTTATTATTATTAATTTCATTGTTATTATTATTATTATTATTATTATTATTATTATTATTAGTATTATTATTAGTATACTAGTACATTCCTGTTTCGTTTTATGCGATTAATATGATTTATATGCATGTTTCTACATGCATCCTTACGAAAATTGTCTTCATGCAAATGCGACTTATTTTGTACGCTTTGGATTATTTTTTTTATCTATAATCAATAGATATTGATCACCATGTTGGCTATTATCAAAACCATGTGCATAAAACGATACAATAGTAAACCTTCAACTGACAAGTCACACATATAACTGTAATGCTTACTGGTGAGACATTAGAATCACCCATGGTCTCTTGTAAAATTGTTTGATTTAATTATTTTAAGCGAATGGGTGTCGTATTATCTATTCAGTGACCTTATATATGTCGAATTTGTCGTGTTTTATTTGCCGGATATATATTTGATTTTTTGATAACTATTCTTTCTATGTTATACTTTAGCGTGTCGTTACACAATAAAGTACAATTTGTCCTACTTTTTTTTTAAAAATATATATCCTTACGAAGAAGAAGAATAAAATGGTGGCAATTAAAACAAATAAATTAAAAGTTTGAAAGTGTGAGGAAGAATATCAATATTAAGTTTTAAATTTAAAAGTTTAATTATGTTTTAGCTTGTTTTTCTATCTCTTTTTGGCTTATATCATATTTAATTTAATTATTTTTTAGCTTGTTTTTCTATCTCTTTTTGGCTTATATCATATTTAATTTAATTATTTTTTAGCTTGTTTTTCTATCTCTTTTTGGCTTATATCATATTTAATTTAATTATGTTTTAGCTTGTTTTTCTATCTCTTTTTGGCTTATATCATATTTAATTTAATTATGTTTTAGCTTGTTTTTCTATCTCTTTTTGGCTTATATCATATTTAATTTTGTATGTGTAAAAATTATTGCATTAAACACGTAATGGTATATGTCAAAAATATTATAAATTAAAAATAACTGAAATGAACCGGTCTATGTATCGGAAGTTTCTTTTGTTAAGGATTAATTATCTTATGTTAAAAAAAAAGAATATCAATTTATTTGGTTAATTTTCAGTTCATATCTTAATAAAATGAAATATTTTAATACTTACAAATTTCCGAACATTTCAAATAAAAATTGATCTTAATATTTAGACTATTTAGTGAAAGATAGCCGATTTTTCGTCTGTATTACGTCATTAAAATCTCGATATAGATGAATCAGTTTCACAATCATATAACCTAAAGCTCTATTGCCTGTTTCCAGAAGTAAATCCATTGCGTGCTTTTTTTTTCAGAATTTTACATTTAATTCGGATTATAAACTTCTACCCATCCTTCACAGAGAAAAATTCTTACATTATTTTATCTACACATCCGAGGAGTAGATTCACCGGATACTATTTTTCAAGGTTTAATAATGATACAAGAATCGTTTATTCCCGTATATTCATGAAATTACGTTAAGATTTCTATTTATGAATAATAACAACGTACTTTTTTTAGATTTACTTCGTTTTTAGATATCATACGATTTATGTATTAAAAAATTATTATCAATGTTGGGGCCTACCGTTGAAACCAAATGATATATATTACTTATTTAGATTCCGTGTGGGATTATCTGATTGTTCGTATAAACGAACGATTCGAATCAGAATTTCTGAAAAACGCAATTCTATAGAGTTTAGATCTCTGCCTTTGTAGACTATTATCGTTATTTTATTGCAGTTTATAAATACTTAATTAAAAGTATTTGTTTTGAAATTTTACCAGCTAAGATCTGCTATTTATACCCTTCTAAACTAGTTAAAGGCAAATGATTTGAATTGCACGGGTTTTATGTGTACTGCAATTTAAAAAAGCTTATTACAGCAACTATGATTTCGTTTAGTAGTGACAGTAATGGTAGGTACGTCATGCCTGTGTGAAAACCAAGATATATTAGCGAGGACAATGGAAGTGATAAATAAAAGCATGAAGCAAAGAAAAATTTGGGGCAAGGAGTAAATTAGTTGTCATCCATACAGACACATATAAGCCAATCCATTTGTCCTATCTGTACAAATGTCTCTAATACATCATCTATTTTGGGACTTCTGGGATATTGGTAATTACAGACAACAACATGCGTAAATTTACAAAATACTGTATGTTAAACACGTAGAATGCGTCTGTAAAACAAATGCACTAGTTGAGCCTGGTGTAAAACGGGGCCATGCTTCAGTACACAGTCAGTTACAAAAAACATCGAATACTCTGTTTGTCTGGCAATATTCGGAGTAGTGAGTGGAGTATGATGTAATGAAGGTGACGGATTCTGAGACCCCAGTCGCGTACAAATGAGGCAAACACAAGATAGAAAAGATACTGCTAGCAAGGATAACCATGGAGGTGAGAACATTGCGTCTATTCCCGCCGAATATAGTCACTACACTCGTGCTAAATTTCGCAACAAGATGTATCTAGACAATATTATGAGTATACCAAAGTTTTACGGTATTCACTCTCAGTAGATAAGCATTAGTAATCCTGACGAAAGGGGTAGTGCTGAAGTTTTACCTGAGGTTAGTGTTTATTATCAAGTTGAATATGTCCTTTAATCTCCCACAAACTGATATGTGCACCGACTGTCACTAGTTTGATGCCAAACAAAGAATGATAACTGATGAGGATGAAAGACAGAACCTAATAAATCAGAAACCGGTATATGAATACGAGACTATTGAAGTTCAAATTTTAATGAACACTCTAGCTTAGCACACCGATTTTGATACACGAGTCATTTATCTTGACTAGCTGTAGACGCAGCTCACACCCAGACTTAACAGAAACGTCATATATTATCGTAGAAAGTTGGGAAAGCTTGTGTATACATGCTCTGAGAAAATAATCAATATTTTACGTTTGGGAGGGGGTGACGACTGGAAGGAACTCAATGGAGATTATTACGTTTATAAGAATATACCCATTGTTGCCTTCTTTCAGGTAACAGTTAGATGACATGTGGCCATTCATTTTGCAACGTTGGAAAAGTAAAAAGGCGCCAGCAAATATTCACAGTTTTGAGGCATAGTGTAATATTATCATGGAAACTCTATATGCATGGTATAAGGTGATTAATGTGAAAAGTGTTGAATTCTTAGATATCCGGGTTCTCTAAAATCACTACGCAACGCAAGCCCTGTCAAACATTAAGTGTTAATAAGGCCTGGCAGCTTGTGTTTATAGAGCCCCTGAGGTTTATCACGGAGCAATAGCAAGATAATTTGTAAAATAAATATGAAAAACATTAATTTAATCTTTTATCTTGTACTTGCTCATTAGTTGTTCCTGTTCGTGATTTTACTATATTTTTATGTTTACAGCCATTTTTTGTTTTTGATTAATCCAAAATTGTTGCATATTTTGGTAATTCATTTTTATTTACTTTTTCATGAAACTCTGCATCTATAGTTATGTACCATATCTCTTTTCAGTAAAGAATAATCATCGAATTTAAATTAAATTTTTCCACATAAATCATTTGGTTTTTTTTTAAGAAAGAACTTGCGGGGAACCCCAGGAAAGCTGTCTTGGGGAACCTGTCTTGATGAACAAAACTTCGTCGAAAACACGTACTTACTGGCAACTGTGGTTGTCACTTATGACTTTGATAATCCGGATGATGGCAACGCATCTATGGTGTATGTTGACGCTAACTTCAGAGGATGATAACTAAGAAGAATGTAAATGCAGTAAAACATTATTTTCTTGTATCTTAGACTTTTTTAATCTTCATTTCGATATTTACAGACAATAGTAACGCATTACCATTCTTACATTAAATATCATTTCATGATAACTCTCGTTGCAATTAATATGACATGATGAGATCTCGTAGATGTTACGCTTATTTTTAAAATTTCAATAAATTTCTGATTTACATTGATGGAACACGTTTTGCAGATTTTGTAAACGTATGAGTACTGATGGATAAGGTTGGGGAATTATATGCTTTGGTTTTGATTCTTGCTGAAGGCACTCAATCATTATTGTTTGTTTTGCATTTGAAATAAAGGAGAATGGTTCTATAATAAAAATATAAATTTTGCATGAATTAAAATATTTTACTTAGCGTATTTTACAACCGGATAACGCAACGTTGGTTGTTAGCAAACACATACACAAACATATATAAATATATATATGCATATATATATATATATATATATATATATATATATATATATATATATATATATTGCTAAGTAATGAAACACGTGTGTTTGTCGATTATAAAATAATTAGTTACAATTATTTAGCCCATTTTAGAGGATTTTTTAAAAGTTGAGAACTGTCCGAGAAATAAAAATGGCATTGTCCACGGTTACGATTTTCGGTCGTTTGATCACTATTTATTACTTTAAATTGTTCATGTATTTGTCATTTAAACGTTGTTTACTTTATCTTAAGTCTGGTGGCAATTGATGGAGGCTGAGAGGTAAAGTTCATAGCGAACGGTGGCAAAGGTAGTTTTGTAACTTGGTTTTGATCTTCCGACTTGAAGCAACTGTCATGTCTTGCATTGACGATTGTGAAATCATGAGACACTAGTGTCTGTAGATGTGAAAATAAGTATATATATATATGTATCTATATATATATATATATATATATATATATATATATATATTCACCGCTTTGAAATCACTTTTCTATCAACATGATAAAGGTCTGCGAGAAAATATAACCTTATTTTATATTTAGGTTATCTCTTCAATAATTATTAGGAGCCTTCCAGGAAAATATAAGACCATTATTCTTCTGTCCTTCTTCTCATCTTCATATTTTCATTAATGTTATCATCCGCATTATCTTCAATATAGTCAATTGACCTCATCGTAATACAATGAATAAGACGACAATAATATGAAAACTCTAATCACGAATTTCGATAGCTGCGCCTTCTCATAGAAATGGCGTATTTGTTAGATTTCAGAGGCTTCGATTCTTTGTTCCGCGCCGGCAGATGAAAAGATGGAGACATTCCCATTGAATGTATTTGTAAAGGGTAACTGAAGATTCTTGGTTGCCGCTTCTCCGTTTCCTTTGAGGAAGACCCGCAACTAATCAGCGATCACGATAGCTCGAATTCTGCACAAGTGGTTTCGGTCATTTTATCTTTACGAACGCTTTACATTCAAACCACTGTAAACTTCAACCATTCACAGATTAAAGATGTTTGCGTTAATTGTTTAAAGGAAGCATTATTTTTCAAAATAGAAATCGATATAAACTCATTCTCGAATTACGTGCCCATCTACAAGGCATTCCACGATTGCACGGATCTTTAATCATGTCGACTTTTGAATCTTAACTTTACTTTTGTGTAAATTTGAACCGCGTCGTCTTTCTAAAAGATACATATATTATGTGTGTCCGCAATCTTCTCTAATATATACTAGTTAAGTCGAGCGCCCTGGGTGAATAAAAATGTCCCGGAAAGGGGTAATATTGTTAAGAAATTACATTGGCATGTTTAATCATATATATCCGAATAACAAGTAGATGAAATATATTAATGGCATCTAGTCTACGTGTTTATACTCATCTCTTCAAATTTCATTTATTTTTTACTAATATCAGAGTTAATACATGCACGGATAAAACATGTTGAAACACGCATCCTCGACGAATCGATGATTTTCTGTAAAATCGAAGGAACAATAATGCTGATTACTTTTTCTATAACACACACATACACTCGTGAGCAAAAAAACATGGACCAAACAAATTTTATACATTTTATTGCACTAAAAGCTATGTTGAACAACAAACAATTGAACAAGGAAACTTAAACGAGACTAATGACACAGAACAAGACATTTACTTTAATAAATACTTAGGATGAAATGGCATTCGTTTTGATTTCTTTAAAAGATCAATCCTTTTAGACATGCTCTCAACTTAAGTGGTATACTGTGAAGAGGAGATGCTATTCCATTCATTTTCCACAGCTTCCCACAGTTTGTCATTATTCGAAAAAGTTCTTCCAGCAAATGCACGAGATATTATGGACCGAGTATTCTCGGTTGGGATTAAACCGTCATCCTGCAATTCGGTTTTTTATATAATCGCCAAGATGCGGTCTAACCTTTTTAAGGATTAATTTTTCCACTTATATGCCGCAATAATAATAATCTGTAAAATAAAAATGGAAAAATATTTAAAACATTGATTCCCTCCTTCTTTCCCTCTTGGCCCAGTTTTCTGCTCTTAGTATATATATATATATATATATATATATATATATATATATATATATATATATATATATATATATATATATATATATATGAGCAAATAGTTAAGAAAGTATGTTAAAAAAACACTTTGAAATGAGTTAAAAACATATTTAATCTGAAAAGGAAACATTAGATAAATGGATAGTCCTTAATCCGCAGAGTTTCGAAGAAATACTTTCCTTCTCATCAGAGGGTTGGAATTAGCAAAATGCGGGATCGGATTTTGCATGCAGAAGTATTTGATGTAACAACAAGTAAGTCAAAGATCTTAATTGAAAACAAAAAACGTGAAGCAGAGGGAATATAGTGAAGAAAAAGGTGATTACACATGAATGGATAGTCTGGTGGAAAATAAAAAATCCAGTGATGGTAAAATCCAAATGTAAAACTTCAAGAAAGTTAAAAGAATTTCCATTTGTACAAGTAAAATCCCAGGAAATCCCATATTCTTTAATATTTATAATATACTTTAATTTTACCATATTGGATCATTTTTGTTAATTTAATTGTAATTTTTATTTTATATATATATATATATATATATATATATATATGTATATATATATATATATATAATTATTTGATTTTACTATAAAAATTAAATACTTACACACAGCAGTGTGTCATCCTTTCGGGAATCCTCAGTGTAGGGTGTCACGGTTAACACCAGTCGACAGATTCGAACTCGGCAACACGAGCCATCTCTGGCTCGGTTAACAAAGACCGGATCACATCGGCTACTATTAACACGTGAAATAACGTTGAATTTAAACATTTTCATTTTAAATGTTCTTTACGCCCGTCAGACAGATATCTAATCGTTATACGATGATCTATGCATAAGAGCTAAATTAGCCGACTTAATTCAAGTGAAAATGCTCAACGATAAGAAACGAATTTCTTAAAGGGGATGTCATAATTATTTTGTTACTATAATAATTATATATATATATATATATATATATATATATAACTTTTGCAAATATCAAGACAACAAAGTATAAAAAAACTACAAGAAACCTTCTAAACTACCAATACTTATTGCTAAAGATACATTACCTAAAAATACTTCTTTTAAGCTGCACGGCTTAACGGTCACAGAGAACATGAGTTTGACCAGATACATTTAGACCATTGCCAAGGCCGCTCCGAGGAAGGTGGTCTCTCTCTCTCTCTCTCTCTCTCTCTCTCTCTACCGTGCTGGAAAGTAACCTGCACATCTACAAGGCCATCATTCGGCCAAGTATCGAGTATTGTTGTCACATTTAAGCTGGTGCGTCTGCTACCTCTCGCTCCTGCCAGGTTTCAAAACATAGTCACCAAACTGATAGGTTTTGAACTGTCATCTAAGTTTCAGCCTCTGCCCCATCAACGAAATTTTGCATCCATCTGCCTGCTCTACAAGTATTTTAATGGTGAATGCTCCGACGAATTCAGACCCTTGTACCGCCTCGAGGTAAATCCTCCCGAAAACCCGACAAGCAGGAAATTTCCACAGTAGAGATCCCTAGATGTGAGAAGGCATTCTACTCTAAAGTTTCTTCGCCAAAACTGGAAGACTTTGGAACTCCCTTCCGGGTTCCTGCTTTCCCAACTATACTGACATTCAGAAGTTCAAGTATAATGTGAAAAGACATCTTGCTGCTCAACATAGTTACCTTCAACTTATAAGCCGATAGTAGGACCCATACATCAAAATCGCACTTTGCTTTATCTTATGGTGAAAATGGGAAAAATCATATGGTGAATTCCCTTGTATAACAATTGTTTCGTAATCAATTTGAAAAATTTAACCGTATTATTTAAAAATATTCCAAAAAAAGCTACTTTTCAGACATTAAAATACATCTGGCATATATAAATGAATATTGTCATGATCTCTATTTTAAAGTAACAAGCAGTTTGGACTTACCTGCTATATGAGCATTAACGGATTTTAATATATAAAAAAGCATTGACAAAAAACTAATCATAATGTATATATATATATACATATATATATATATATAGAGAGAGAGAGAGAGACATTCCTATACAGTATTGTTTCGTTGTATCACACCTCATCAGCGCGGCTAGACCAGCACCTTTCCTTAGCCAGAGATTGAAACTAAAACCAT
This sequence comes from Euprymna scolopes, assembly GCF_053919585.1. NCBI lineage: Eukaryota > Metazoa > Mollusca > Cephalopoda > Sepiida > Sepiolidae > Euprymna > Euprymna scolopes. The sequence goes on along the minus strand of NC_136495.1, from coordinate 9,766,767 downwards.
CGCATTGATAGTCGGCAGTTCTTATTCCCGGCCTATGGAATCGGTGCTCGCAAATAACCTGATCAAATGTCCATTAAAATAATCACTCGTCCACTGCTTTTACACTGCTTGAACTGTTTGTTAATTTACAAAGAAACAAACAGCATGTCTCGCTTTGTAGATAATGAAGTGGCGGGTTACAACATTTACAAGAGTACTCTACTCAAAAGGGGTGGTAACTTGCATTGCTTCGGTCACGGCGTTTTCTGGGTGAAATAGAATAAATAATGTTAAGCCTTATTCTATGTTGCAGAAACAAACGTCCACGAATAGTTTAACAGTATTTAATTTTATCAATGTATGTCCTTAATAAGAACTACTTTTACTGAATTTAAAAAAAAACTTGCATTTTTGCCGAGGTTGTCTTTAGGAGATCATTTGATAAATTGGTGCTTTAGGAATTGAACGACAACCAAAAAAAAAACGCCCTTATAGGGTGTCATCTACCCTTCTTTTAATCGACAAGAACGACCTGTTACTCGACCAGGTTGTGACTTGTGATGAGAAGTAGGTTTATGCCGACAACCTGGGGCACTCAACTCAGTGGTTAACCGCCAACGAATCCCCATAACACTTCCCGAAGCCAAATTTGCATTTAAAAAAGGTTATACTGAGTGTTCAGTGGTCTGCGACCGGTCTCATCCCTTACAGTGGTTTAATGCAGACAAAACTATTACGGCGGGGAAGTACTGTGAACAAATGGATGAAATGCATTAGAAACTTCAACAAAAATATCCAGCATTAGTCAACAGAAAAGGCCCGACTGCACATTGCTAAACCGACTGTGCAGAAGTAGAACGAATTTATCTCTGAAATATTGCCCCACCCGCCATACTTTCCAGATCGCTCAGTTATCGACTATCACTTTCTTCAAATACCTCGAACTTTCTGCGTGATTAATATTTCAAAAGCCTAAGCTATATTTTACGATTTTTAAGTTATGGGCAGGATTTAATGTGTTTACGTTGGGAAAAGTGTGTTTAATCTGACACTGCTTATTTTCATCAATAAATTTTTGTTTGAGCCGAGTTAAGTTTATTTGACTTTAAAAGTAAAAAACCGCAAGCACTTTCTTGTACACCTGATATTAGTTAATCTGATATTGCATGCTAAAAGAAGCAAAGGCATTCAGTATCGCATGAGCAGATAAAAATATTAGTAAATTAGAAAAGCGACAGTTATGGAAGTGAGACAACCTATTCTATTTTCAATCGTCACTGGAGTGAAAAAATGTAATTGTGAAGGCACATTCAATGTGCCTTCAAAATCAGGGTCTTCAACAGTGCAGAAGTCTGAGATATAATCGACCTTTCTCTATTTAAGATATTCAACACTCTTGGGTCATGGATATGACTTAAACTATATCCGATGGTGAGGCCCCAGCTTGCGGGCTTTGGGGAGTGTGGAGCCATCCTTGAATTTGCATTGCTCCCAGGTCCACTCTGACCTGGAGTGGTAGTACTTGTTAGGGTCCAACTATGGGTTAAATAGAAACCGACATGGAAAAACAAATATATCCTATTAAAATATTATTCTTCCGAATCACTGGACTCGGCATTAAATAACCCGAAAAGGGTTGATATGCCATAAAACAAAAGCAACCAACCAACCAACACTCCGGTGAAAGGATAAAATTAGTTCGTTTTAAATCTTAGAGTAGACCATAACTTTCTTTAGATGCATTCATTTATTCAAGTGGTGTCTTGCCTGGTACAAGCAATTACGGCTATGGCTATCTATCTATTTCTCTTTTTCGAAACATTCATGAATTCATTGTTGCTCATCATCTTGATGTTGACCAATTTTTCAAACTGTCAACGTATGTTTCTTCCGGTCGTCCTATGCCTTTTTTTACAAACGATCGTGCACGTTATTCTTTGCTGGTTTTCGGAAAGTAGTTTGATGACGATCAGCTACCAATTGTCTATCATGGTAATCCTTACCGATCGAAGTGTTCTGATTCAGAACACTATTCACACTAATTCTCTCATAAAAGAGATATTTTGCCATAGCTTAGAATACAAAATAAAAACTTCCACTATTACATGAACTATATGATGTTTTAATTGAAACACGAAGAAAAAGGCTAATCCAGTACTTTATAGTCCGAATTATTCTAACAATATATGCATATTTTTACATCCTGATGTTTTCCAATGTGCATATTGCTTTTCAACAGTACATCTTACTAATTACATACATTGTTTCATGATTCAACGATTGTTTATATTCCATTTTATTATATTTTATATTGTGATCAAAAATCAACATTTTGTGTGAAACGAGTCTTTCCGGGCCTTTTCAGTCAAGGTTCCTCTGAAAGTTATAATTGTCGGCTTTCTCATTTTTCCTAGGTAAAACCCGTCCACATTACTGGATAGTTAGGGTTATGTAAAAATACGAAACAAAGTTAACGTAAGGTAAGGTGATACACATTATTTTATGTTATTGTATGCATGTTAAGTGAGAACCAATAAGATAAACAATGTAGAAAAATAAAATACATTGTTCATATCAAATGTCAAAAGTTGATATCGAACCTTTTGTTTCGTGATGTGGACACTTAGACAATTATTGGCTAATAAAGTAAAAAAACACCTGCTGGGATGATTCTATGTAAGCGTTACGTCATAAAAGTAAAAGTATGGTAAGAAATAGGGAGGTTTGTAAGAAGTTGGATCCTAAGACTTTATTGAAACTTATTAATTATTTCTTTCTGCAAATTGTTTCGTTTTCCCTTATGTCATATTCATAGTAAGACAACGCCTCACGGCTGATAAAATTTTAATTTTCCCCGGAAACTAAAACAAACGTTTTTAAAAAGGGTAAGGTTGAAATGCTTATTAAACAAGAGAAATATACAAAAATAAACAAAAACATACCTACACAATCGATGATGTTGAACGGGAGTTTTAAACATTCAACAGGATGAAATGTCAGGAGAAAAAGAGAAAAAATGAGCTTAAATATGATTGGACAATATTGTCAATATTTGATCTTACGTTATCCTGGAATACATTGGAGATTAATTAGTTGGATAAATTGAAAAGGGGAAATATTAAAAAGACCGGAAGTAATCAATTGATAAGAACAGATGAATAAGCTTATGTCAACAATCATTAAAGAAATGAATCTGCAATGATTTAATAACCACAACTATTGCCATGACAATTACGATTTCTATTACTATATCCACTATTACTTTTCTGCAACTATCTGGACTGCTTCCTAACGAACTGAAACATTGTCATTTTCAAGTTTGATGTAAATAATTTTTTGAAGCACCCCATAATAATAAAATGTTGTTATATCATCACCATTACTAATTATCACGGTGTTGTCTCGCCGTCTATCGTACATTCACGTATACCCTTATTCTCGAGTGGCCTTTAGGTGTTAATAACTGGTGACTCTTTAGTAAACAAAATAGGAAAACAATAAACGTTTAGGGTATAAAATGAGACTGAACAGGGTATGAAGGCGCTACATTTAAATTCCGGTAGAGTTGAGTGTTACGTTTAGTTGCTCATATCCACATGTACTATTTATATTGATACTGCAATCGTGTGGGTAGTTTTACTATCAGTAACGGAAAAATACTTCCTGGAAACTACATTGTTGTTTATAAGATTTTTCATACCGGTTTATTGCATAAAAGTAAGTGATATCGTATACAGTTTTTTTATGTGCAGGAGATTATGCATTGCATTGTCATTCGACAAGGATCAAAGTATCGTATCTGTTTTGTAATTAATCAGCGAATGAGAAATCTTGTAAGATTAGGGGAAACTCTTAGGTATATCTATATCCACCAACCATTTATTGATAATCTAGACTACTTCTACATTCAAATCCGACCTTGTGTCTTACTCCGGTTTATCGTAAGTCGAATATGCCTGGACCCCGACTGTAAGTGAAAGTTACTGGCAGAATCAAAAATATTTGTTAACTATTAGGTTGGTTGGTTGATTGGTTGGCTTTGTTTTACGGCATATCAACCTTTTTTCAGGTTATTTAATGCCCAATCTAGTTATTTTGAGGAACAATTTTTAATGGAATATATTTTTTTTAAGTCAGATTCTATTTAACCCATAGTTGGGACCCTAAAAGGTACTACCACTCCGGGTCAGAGTGGACCTGGGAGCAATGGCAATTAAAGAGTGGTTCCACACTCCCCAAGGCCAGCAAGGTGGGGCCTCACCATCGGATATAGTTTTAGGTCATATCCAGGACTTTAACTATTAGGTTATTATCGCCTAATTTAAAATCACATAGAATGATGAATTACGAATTTGAAATATTTGGAAATACTTTTTTTCTCGATTTACAATCTTTCTATAATATTCTCAATTATTACACTTACAATCAGTCGATCTCAGTAACCCTCATCCTCCACTGGCTTATTATCTTGATAAGTAAATGCACAAATTGTAAAACAGTTCGTAACAAGTTTCTTTTTCTAAATAGTATCAGAAGTGTTTTTTCTTAAAATTATTTTAGTTTATGTACATTTTGTTTCGCATAAAATCTGTTTATCTTTTATTTAGCAATTAATGATATCTATATAAATAAAATGAAATGTTTTTTTTGTAACTTTTGAGATTACATGAGAATAAGTAAACAATTTCTATGCACACAATTCACGTTAATCCTTTACAGGTTCTAATAAAGCGTTATCGTAGATTTTTCCATATTTGATAATTATTTTTCCTAGTGGATGTACTCTTTCAAATACAGCATCTCTCGTAGAGAGTAACAAATGTTATATACTGGGGCAATCCACTCTTCTTCTGTGCCCACAAAATAGACGCTTATTTTCGTCCTTAGTTTAACATTTCCGTATGTAATCGATTATTATTAATCTTTCTAAATATCATTATTACGTAATTTCGCTTACATATTAACCGCTCGCTTATTCTTACGGGTTTGGTGGAATGACTGAATAGAACGAAATTATCAATTTACAATACGTGCACGTAATTACTTTTCGGAATGGAAGATCGTAAAAACCGAACACTTCAATTTGTACTAATACGCATATCTTCCATTACCAATAACGCGAACACAATATATTTAGTTATACAGATTTCGAATTTATCTGTTTTCCATTATTTTTACCGGGACTACAGAATACGGATCGTTTAATTTTTAAATTAAGATTTTCAAGTTATATTCAATTTTGGTGATATGTTCTACTTATTTGTTTGAATAACTTACAGAATTGTTACACAACTTCTACCCTCCACATATTTGTAATTGTATAGACGTAGCCGTTTTGGATCGTCGACCTTTTCCAAACTATACCTACACTTAAATTACGGTTAGTTTGCAGTTAGGGCAACAATAACATTTCCACTTAAATCTCATAGATGTATCCCTTTTCGATTGTTCTACTGAACTTGGACCTAGCCAGATAGATTGTTTTTAAACATAAGCCTAAACTTAAATTTAGTTTGTTTCGTGTTATGTTTAAAAATACCATTTCGGTTTAAATTTTATAGAAGTAGCCTTTTCCAATTATTGACTTCCTACAAACTAAACCTAAATTTAATTTCCATTTGCTTTACATTCCTGTTCAAATTCTGTCGAATTAATCTTTTTTTAGTGTAATGTTAAACATGTGATTAAAGTAAGAAAGCAATATCAATTAACTAATAAAAAAATAATAAAACACCTACTAGCTCTGCTAAAGACAAATTGAAGTGCACCTCCTTTATCTTGTTTTGTTATTGTTTTAATGGCCCAAATGATTACTCCTTACAAATAAAATAGTATAAAATAAAAAATGCTACAGCAATTTATCGGAAAGAAAATAATATTATTTAATATTATTTTAGGAAACACCATGGTCAGCAACGATTAATACTGAATTGACGTTACATTTTCAATATTTAACAAGTAAATTTGCATTTTATTCGATAGTTTAAATACTTTCAATTTCATTTCAAATTTAAAGAATCACACAGGAAGACACTGATATGCGTGATAATTTATTTCATCTTGTGATTCATTACAACTGTTTACTGATAATATAATTACAAATTAAAACCACATTCCTAAAACTAACACTTTAAAGCATGTTGAATTAATTTAAAGCAACGGTTCATTTTTGGCGGGAGGTGATAATCCTTTTAAAAATAATCTCTCCCTGAGAACGGTTTTAATAGATGTTATCCATGATCACACAATGTATTTAATTTGTCAAAATTCAATTTTTCTCGTTGTCCCATTTCACGAGCACTGCCAGAATCAGAATGCTCATGATACGTATCACAATTTTGTTTCAGAACGATTTCTCATCGTGGAAACGGTATTAAAAACAAAGCAACCGATGATTTCAGCATTCTCTAACTGAGCATTTTCCCGTTGTGTATGTGGCAGGGCTCTATTTTTTATGCAAATTTTTTGTGTCGGCAGTTACAATTTTTACTCTGAAAAATGTATCTTTTTTTTCTTTTAATGGTTTCTATTACACAGGCACATGGCGGGAGTACTATGTCATAAAAATAAATATATATTCATTCAGAATAAATATTTTTAGTTAGCATTCTCCGATATACCTGACGCAACGATGGAACATGGGATCGACTAGTAGATATATAAATTACAAGTAAATATTTTTAAAAGTGCAGCACGTTAATTTTAAAATTTAATTTAATTTAACTGTTACTTTGAAAAGTGTATAAAGGAATATTTTTGAAAAGGAAAAATTTGAAATTAAATATTTTACTTTTTTTTAAATAAAAGCATTTTGTTTAATCAAATTCATGCCTTGCAAGGAATGTTTTTCACACGTGTTTACGCTCATATTTTACTTATTTTTTTGGAAATATTAATTTAAGAAATGAATATGTTTCTATTCCTGTAATAAATGACAATTATTTTTCGTTTCAATACTATACCTGGATGAAGAAGTAGATTTACTAGTATTAAATAATGATATAAATCTGAGTTTAACGCTAAGAAAAAATATGCTGCATTATTGTACAAACCTGTTATTATCTGTAACTGAGCACTGTTTTACCAAGTGTCATAATATATTAATATTTTATTGCACTCGAGTTTCTCTCACTTTATTGATAATAACCATAAATAAGAAATCAATAACAAAACGTGTGTTTAAGATATTTTCTTAACCTTAAAACTAATTTGTTTTAAAACTAATTTTATTTTCCACTTTCAATAAAAATGGAACGAATGAAAGAAAAACAATTTCATAATTGAGTAGTGTATAAATAAAATTAAGTATGCCTCCCGAGCACTACTGAAGGAACTAAAATAATTTATGAAGGCCTTCAGAGCCCTAAAACAAAATTCCCACACGCTTATAAATTGAAATAACTTAATTATTTACGTAATTGTTTGTTTTAACTTTTAACTCCGTTACGGGTAAGATTTTTAGGTAGAATTCTCTTCACGTACATTATTTTAAAATTAAAATACTCGATGATTTTATGTGATATTTTGTTGTACAGCATATTATTTCGTCACAGATAAAGTTTTGTTTGTTTTTCAAATGTGCGCCAGTATATAGAATTACTTTATTTCTTATTTTAAAATAAAACTACGCGGTTGTTTGTCGAACGACCTCATATTTTTTCTGATTTTAGAATTAAGTATAGGTATCTAATTTGTTATTTTAAAATAAAAAGAAATCATTATATTAAGGGATTATTTGCTGTGCAAGGTTTTCCTTCCATACATGCTAAAATTTTGTAAAGTAAAACAAGTTTAAACAGAATTTTATACATGTACCTTAAGTAGTAACGCATATATCACTCTCTTTGGGCATGAACGTGTCTCTTTTTTCATGTACGTTTCTCCTACTTTTAAATATTTATCTTCAAATGTGATATGAAAAATACTCTGAAATAAGAAAATGTTTTCAATGAAATGACACAAGTATTTTATACATGTTTAAGAAAAAGATAATCAGTACATAACTAAAATAATGTCGCGAAAAGTTTTAAACATAAAACTACAAGGCATTTTAAGATGGACAATTTGACCCGCGCAACACAAAACAATTAATAGCTTAGATAGAAAGAAGTAGTAAAAAACAGTTTGTACCCTGACGCTTTCGCGCGAGGGCAATACATGCAATGGAAATTGTTTTGCTGTAATAAATATGCATGATTTTAAACACTACAAAGAATAGAATCTAAATTGGTTTAAACAAACGCAAAAATATTCTATTAGATGTATCGATGTTTGTAAGTTCGATTTTCAATGATACATTGATAAAAGAATGCATAATATTCGAGACTTGCAAATGATGCCAGCCAATAATGCATTGCAAGGTAGCAATGCATTACCTGATGCAATTGATTATTGGAAGATATGGCTGCTACAGAAGAAAATATATAAGACAAATCTATAGTCCATGTGCAAATAATTATCGACGCTGCCTTGACAATCATTAAAGGATGTGCAAAAGACGAAAACGCTTTACTTATTATAGATGACTTATGACAAAACAAGGATTGACGTTTTTTTTTTTATGTCTGCGCATCCGTCTAAGATAATTTTCTGTAAGTTAATCACGCTTCAGTTATTTTTTAATATCTTTTTATTTAGGAAATGCATAGTAAATATTTATAAATATTATCTCAATCGCAGAAGACGAGGAATAATATGCGACTAACTGCCGTATATATTTGGTAATATATTATTTTTCTCACATTAAGAGAAGGAAACTCGTATCATGGTCGTAGAACATTTACTACAATACATCATATGAAAAAACTAATGTGAAAAAGGATATTTCTGAAAATTGACTTATACTACACCACTTCCAAAAAAAATATATACTCCCTGAGATAATCGTCTTAATACAACAAATTGACATCAGACTACATGTCAAGCAGTCGGTAATGACTGGTAAACTCTATCGGATTTGATTTATTTACAATAGGTTTCACGATTTTTAAGTACGGGGTGTTTTTAAGAGGCTATAGTGTCTAAATTGCGAACTCCATTTTCCTTAATGGTAGTTTTGCATACTATCGATTGTGTTATGTTCAGCTTTGTTTGGCAATTAACCATGAAGACACCGAGCATCGTTTCAAGTTTCAAATGATCCGATCAATTGACCGATAAACGTATACTTTCAGGAAGTATACATGTCAACTGGACTATTTTCGTGCAATTTATTTTCATCATAAAGTCTCATGTATACGTTAATAAACTAGAACCACTTAGAATAGAACATTCGACGCGTTATAACGAAATACAGCCAAATTGAATACATAGATTTTTAAAAATTGGACATCTTGATTACGCCGTATATGCGTGAACCGTGGATATATTTGGGCGAGTCAGCATTGAAATTAATAAGGACATCGGTAATTCTTGGAATATATTAAGTCAAGGTATAATAAACATATTTTTCTGTGATTTATGTAACGTTTAATTTCGTCGCCTCTAAAATTACTCCCTATATATATATATATATATATATATATATATATATATATATATATATATATATATATACATGAGCCTTTGTCCTGTAAGTGCCTGTCCATTGGCTGATTAGGATGGATGCGGTGGAAACTAGAAAATTTGATTGGCTAACTAAAAACTCAATAGAAGGTGCGTATATAAAACGCGAGACAACCATAAAATCCTGGCATAAGCCTGATGAATAATAGCGTGGATGAAACGCGGAATATTCTGTGTAGCTTAATTGCCATATATATTTAATAATTTACTACCTACCTCTACCTATATATTGAGCACGGTTGAAGTAAATACTTAAATTTTATGCATGAATTTATAATTTCGTATATTAATTTATGTGATTAAATGAAGTAGTCATATATATATATATATATATATATATATATATATATATATATATATTCAGCTTAATGGATAGTATTGTCTGAATTGTGCAACTAGCAAGCAGAAATAATTGAGGGCATATGTTTTGTAGTTTATTATCTCCTCCGCAAATAGAAGAAAACAATCTCTGATGGGAGTGCATCATGATTGTAAAAAAACATACAACACTATCTAGGTTGTGTTGGTGAAAATGTCATGATGTAAAAATTATATATAGTACACTAACAACTTAAAGATTACGTAATGACTGTGACAATGGTTTTAAGACAACAGATGTATTACACTACATCTTTACGGAAGTAATAACGCCTAGGAAAATGACCTGAAGACAACACTACACGATCTTACTTTCTGAATTCAGCACTGAAAGATATTACATTAGTCTGAAAGAGTTTAGTAAAGTGAATAAATCATAAAAGATAGTCGTTATGCAGAATATGAACCGTGCTAAAATGAACTTTTCGTTATCATATTCCGACGGGCTAGGTAAACGGCTGATAGGTACCGGAAAGCTGAGCCATAGGAATCGCAGCAGCTTACAACGGTGAAGAACGATCGAATTATATGGCAGAAAATTCCGTAATTTTTTAATTGATTAAAGTTAAAATCTCTTACTTACACAGGGGTTTAAAGGAGCAAGCAAAATAGTTTTGTGCAGGTTGCAGTCCGTGCTATATTTTAGATCGGATATTTGATATGAAATATGTGTATGGTGCTATTTTGTGTATTATTATGTGATTTATAAAACAACTATATTCGTAAATTATTTATAACATAACTACGCCGCTCTCTATGACAATAATTGATTGTGATTAAGCACATTATTTTATTACACTACATAAACTATCCATTTATCCAACAAGTATCCTCTCAGTTGTTGCCATATTTTTCTCTCGTTAGAGAAAATACCCTTCATTTAATTTTTTAATTCATTTGCTTAATGTTTCTTCAAATGTTTCCATACATTTTTCATGGTATTTTTTTCACAGCGAAATAATAGTTTTTCGTTAAAATTTACTTGCGGTGACTGTTTTATTTACTGTTTTTTTCTTAATTTTAAATTTTAAACACGCTCTAGCATTTTAGCCAAAAGAATCCTGATGTTTTCGTTTAGCATCTTTCGGCGGTAGACGTAACTTCTTAATATATACTGACGATAACGCAATCCATATTCTACATGGTACACATAAATGTACGCTTCCTGCTTCAGACAAACAGGTACTAAAGTTCTATTTGGCACAAACATAGACTAGAGCCCTGAAATCTATTACAATAGTACAGTATATATATATATATATATATATGTGTGTGTGTGTGTGTGTGTGTGTGTGTGTGTGTGTGTGTGTGTGTGTGTGTGTGTGTGTGTGTGTGTAATAGTCTCCGTACCAGTCGGACTGATCACAACTCTTGGTTTTTGGTTTTTAACTCTTGGTTTTGTGCATCATCATCATCATCATCATCATCATCATCATCATCATCATCATCATCATCATCGGAAAAAGAAGAAGAAGAAGAAGAAGAAGAAATGCCTTTCAGTTTGTCAGTTTGCCTTGAAAACCATACTAAATGCATCCCACTCAATAGGGTCCATGCTTTGGAAATGCGAATTTCGATATATCTCTCTGTGGAAACTATGTTGCTGCCCAGATACCTAAACTCAGCGACTTCTTTCAGTGTTGTTCCAACCAGAGCCCTGATCTCGCCTTCCACATTGAAAGTCAGAAACTTTCTCTTATCCGCATTAATGTGGAGACTAATTTCCTTTGCGGACTTTTCTAGCTTGCGTAAATGTTTGCGCATCAGAAGTGTTGTTCGCGAACAAAGCAATATCGTCTGCGTAATCTGCATCAGTTATTTGTGCTGATTGATGACGTCTGTTTCTGTATTTATTTAGGGTGAAGCCTAGCGTGTTGTATATCTCAACTGAGGGGCGAAGTACAAAGTCAAGACAGACAATGAAAAAAAAGAGGGCATGAGTATCTCCTAGTAAAACCTCAGTGCAGATGTCGAAAATTCAATGCCCCCATCCGGCGACCTGACCATTGCTCGAGTGTGCTCATATAGCACCATGATAGCATTAATGACTTCGTTTGGAATGCCATATCCTTTCGATATGCTGGGCATTATTCCTCTATGTACGGAGTCGAACGCCTTGGAGGAATCTACAAAGAGCATGAGTGCCTCAATGTTTTTGGCTTTGAGACCTTCGATTAGTGTCCTGGTAGTAAGTATTTCACTAGTGGAAAAGCGATTCTTTCTAAATCTATTCTAGTTCTTCCTGTGCAGACACACGGCATTGTAGATTTTTGCTGCAATTGTAGTGAGTGTTATTCCTCCGTAGTGGCTTGGTATGGTTAGGTCACCTTTCTTGGCTAAGGGAAGTATGCTTCCCTCCCTTCATATAGGAATAACTTTTTGATTATATACATTGCATGAATCAAGAAAGATGCCACTGACGCCACCTGCCTTCCATACTTCAGGAGATATATTATCTAAACATGTAGCTGGGGGGTAGAAGCGTCCGTATATTAAAGGTGGATATTTTTATGGTATGTCTACTTTTTGCCAGCGTAGGTATTGGTGCTAAACATGTCGGTAGCTGTGGCCAGTGCCGGCAAACCAAATCGCGACCCTTTTGTTACACGTGTGACAGTCGATGCGGTATGGAATTTTGGTTTGATTTAGAGTTATATTGAATTTTTCGATAGCTCGGATAATATCACCTCTGTGAGTTACGTCTACAGGCGATGTATGTAAAATATCACGGGATTTGACTATTGAGATTTAAATTTCTCTTTTAAAATGCAAGTTTCGTTGGACTATATGTGTTAAGTATTTTTTCAGAAATTTGTATACTATATTTTCAAGTGTTAATCAAACAAACTTTCTTTTTTAAAATATAATTCCCCCGAGTCAGTGTTGTTAAGCTTAAAGTACGGGGTTTATTTAACAGACACGTTAATACGGTTCCAGATTGTTTACTGTAAACTACTCCTAGCTGATAGAGCTCGACTATTTTAATTACTGTATTAGCCAAGCCAATTGCTTTACATCTTGGGGAATATGATTATTCGCACACCGTGTGTAGCGTCTGTTTTTTCTCTCTACAGTGTTATATGTTTTCGTTTTAATAAGAAGTCATAAGATCTGGCATAAGAGTCAGATCATAGTTTTTAAATCTCTACTATTCCATGTGCTTCCATAGACAACAAAGATTTATGACTGACGTAATTCTTTTAAAATGTATGAAGGAAAACAAACGTATATATATATATATATATATATACATATATACACATATATATATATATATATATATATATATATATATATATATATATATATACAAGTCAGTCGGAGTAACTCTAGAAAATTACCTTCGGCCTGTAGTTTAACGGGTGCGTAAATGAATTGTAACATCGAACGTTACTAATGCTGACACTTCACTCTGCAACAAAGACAAACAAACCTTATCAACCAATGATTTATATGATTAATAATACGCTACGGGCAGTTCTTCATTAAAATTCCCGGCGTAATAATCGCAAGCGTAATAAATACATTAAGAGCATTGCTGGAACTAATGCAAATAAGGTTGCCTTTTTCTAACACGCGAAAAATGTACTCACACCAGAGGGCATCCTATAGCATTTCAAAGCTAATATTCCACCCTATATTAAGTAATATGACCATATCAGACGGGACATCCATCCACTCGTCTCTAACACTTAAACGAAATCCAAAAATGTCTCAATCAAATAGCTCCCGTACTGTCGGCGAATTATCAACTTCAGTTCAATAGCAGTTTACAAGTGATTTGATAGAATGTAATCTGATGAACTGAGAACACCTATGCCCTGACTATCTCGACTAGGAGAAAATCCCATTCTTTTACTGTTGAGGTAAATGTTGATGCCGTACAAAACTTGTAATTCAATAGTTTTTTTTCCTCGTACATCTAGAACTACGAATTCCACACCTGTTTCCTATTCCTCTGACTGTGCTAAGCTGCAGAATTTTAACTATAATGTGTACAGATACATCATTAGTCAATTCCTTTCTAAGTTATGACCTAAAAAGAAGCTTGTTACATTTCAAGTGGTAATCAAGTTTGCTTGGAGTAGTGAGAATAGCCGTAATTAAAACATCAAATGAAATAATTTTCGGGTCATCGTTAACGAGAAAACTCTTCGGAAAAAGCATCAGTCATTAGAATGAAGAATGTAATTAATAGCTAAAATTAAAAGAGAAAGAACGCAATATAAACTGTTTAAACTTTCTCAATTTTTTCTACCAAAGTTTACCATCACATGTTTTTATCAAAATAGTTTATTTTGGATCCCCCTCTCCCCCTCTGCCTATCTCTTTCTTTATCTTGCCCTCCCTCGTATATATATATATATATATATATATATATATATATATATATATATATATATATATATATATATATATATATATATCACATATCACCCGTGTCCCCCATGATATCCGTGGAAAATATATAATTCCGATTTATTTTAAACACTAAATAAGTATTATTATATAAATTATGAGAAACCAAACTCAGAAAATTACTACTTTTTGCCTATTAATTGTCATTACAAATAACTTCGTTTTGATACTACACATTTAAAAGAAAATTAAACCGTATTTATGCAGGTATCTTTCACGTATAATATGTTTTCCGTTAGTATTATTTTTTTTTATTATTTTCTTTACATTTTCAGCGGCAGTGATTGCTGACGGACCGTAATATTTTTCTGTTCACGCATACAGTTAAATCTACCAGCCTATACTTTGTTTAGACTAATTTATTTTCTTTAGTAATGCTGCATTGGGTACCAGGGACACAAAAAAATCAACAACATAAAAATGCTAATTCGTTAACATTAGACAGGTAACAAGAGTTGGTGTTATTTGATAATAATAACACTGTTTTAACCCTGTTTAAAAAGCATAGCTGTTGGTTTTTGGCTTTGTTTTTTTTATGGTAGTCACCACTTATAAAGGCAAGGAGGCCACTCGGGGATAAGTGTTATTGCGTATACAGTAATCAATGGGATAATATCGTAGTAATCGTTAGTAATGGAGATTTGATACATCGGATTATTAACGGGGTGGTTTATCAGGAATTTGTTTATGTTGGACTTGAAGACATCCAAGTTGTGGCCAGGTGGAAAACAAAATGAACGCATGCCACACACAAAAAAATAATAAACGTTGTAACTCCTTCACACATACAACTTCAAACATAGTAAGGAAGAAGAGATTTATAAAAAAGACGGCAAATTTAACAATTATTTAATATTACAGAGAAAAGAAATGAAAGTTTCTAAACGAAAACAGCATGGTTTGTTTTACTAATAGCATGAACACGCCATATTGACATTCAAATGTTTGTTCGCTAAATATGCGTTATTTTTGTTTTAACATTCCAAAATATTTTTATAGTTAAACAAAACGCTATGCTATGTAAATATTCGCCCGTGTAAACTAGTGTTCCTGGAAGTAAACTTCTCTGTGTGAATTAAAGTTACTTCGATGTATGATTATTCACAAAAAGCCAGGCAAGCCAGTAAATATGTTAGAATTACTAGAAGCAAACCAAAAAAATATTATCCGGAAATACACATACACACATTCTTAGCAGAAAACGTGTCATTATTAGGATACTAACGATCGTTTCTATTTACACATCTATAATGTACAAGAGAAATTGATTGTACTTAATTATATAAAATAACCTGTTACAGATAAAAAAATATTTTTATATGAAAACAGGTCACGCTACTAAAGGTTCTATACGGGGAAGTAAACCAATTAATATGACTAATAATTTACGAAAATTTAAAAGTAGTTGTACTACAAACTTAATAACAATAAATACACACACAGTTACATACACACATACGCACACACACACACACACACACATATATATATATATATATATATAATTTTCAGAATGTTAGATATTATATATAATTATTTCCACAGCCCAAAGAATGCCGCAGCCAACAGGAGCCATGCCAGCCAAGCAACCGCAAGTTTAAGACTCGAGTTTCGCCCTCATTTGAGCTCATCAGTCAGACATATCCGCACCCGGGATTTGAACTTTCAACTTGCCCCCATAGGTACAAAACTGTTTAAGCGTTGCCTTAAGGAGAAGTGCTTTACAACACCCTGGAAAACCTCATCAGTATGCTTTGTATTTAAGAATTCGAGTGATAAGTCATCTTCTTCTTAGTACAGACCAATAAGTTTCCTGTGTGCCATGAGTAAGTTGCTGGAATCCATATTAAATAGAGAAGTAGTTAATCACCTCAGCAGAAATAACCTTCTTAGTGACAAGCAATATGGTGTCCGTTCTGCTAGATCTCCAGCAGATGTGTAACGGTTATATATCATAGGATTAGCGAATCCATCGACAAAGGCTTCATTTCTAGGGGAATTGCTCTTGACATATCAAAGGCTTTCGATAAGGTATGTCATAAGGGCCTACTTCACAAGATTTCCAGCTACGGTAGAACTGGAAATGTTTTCTCAATCATTAAATCATTTCTTTCTGATAGGCTCATAAGAATAATGGTTGAGAGGCAGAAATCAGAGGCCCTCAGTATTAATGCTGGAGTCCCTCAAGGGTCCATCCTGAGCCCAACTTTCTTCCTGATCTACATCAATGATCTCCCTAAACATACTTAAATTATTCGTTGACATCAATGTTGACGACACGACCATCTATGGCAACACATCAAAGGGTGTAAATTGCAATGGTCTCTCTGATCCTCTCTCCTCTGATCTTGAGTGCGTGGTACAGTGGGGCAAGAGGTGGCTGGTTACTTTTAGTGCATCTAAAACCAAACTCCTATCTTTACATCATCAACGCTTTGATTCTCATCTGGCATCATTTTTAATGGGTGGCTCTCGTCTGGGCGAGGCCCCATGTTTTGATAAGCTTCTGTGTTTGAGCTTTATATCTGATCTGAAATAGAACATGTACATCAAGTCTGTTGCGAAGATCGCTGGGAAAATGGTGGGTTCTTCTACCGGTCCAGAAGATAACTCACTAATGATGCAAATCTCTACATATATAAAAGCCAAGTACGTCCACATCTGGGCAGGATCTGCTAAAAACAGTCTATCCTGTTTGACAGAGTACAAAATAGACTTCGTAGCTTAGTGGGGTATGCCCTTTTCTCTTCCCTGCTACCTCTCTCTTACAGAAGAGACGTTGCGAGCCTATCTACCTGAAACCACTGTCAATAGTTTTACCCACTCTCTATCTGTGGCTTAATCAAAACGTAGATTCCATGAAAAAAGTTTCTTTCTTAGAACTGAACGCATGTGGAACTCTCTGCCGCTTGCCTGTTTCCCTACTGGATGTCTTCAAGTCCAACATAAACAAATTTCTGATGTACCGCCCCTTTAAGTAATGTAACTTTATCAAATCTCCAATACTAACGAATAATACAACACTAATTGATTACTGTACACACAACAACTCTTATCCCCCGAGTGGCTTCTGAGCCTTGATAAGTGATGACCTCCATGTAAAAACAAGCACTCTACCAACTTTGCACATTCTGAAAATTCTATAACAAAAATGGCTGGTCAGGTTAGCAATGCTCGATGGCGTCGTCTTTCAGATTCAAAATCCCAACTTGTGAGACAGGTTCAGCTGGTTGGATGATCACGTCCCTTGTCGAGATGAAGTAGGTCAACACAGCTTGATTTCGTCGCGGTTTGCTTGATCTGTGTTTGATGTTGATAGAAGTTCTTGTGTGTGGGGCGTTTGCTCAGTTGATAGAATGCTTGCCTCGCATGCAGGAGGCCCGGTTTTAAATCCCGGGTGTCTGATTGTTGAGCATAAATGAGGGCGAAACTCGTGTGTTAGACGTTCGGCTCGTTGGCTGGCATGGCTGCGGCGGTCTTTGGGCTGTGGAAATAATTATATCTCTCTATATATATGTATAAATATATAATATATAATAAATATATATATATATATATATATATAGAGAGAGAGAGAGAGAGAGAGAGAGAGAGAAGAGAGAGGGATCATTATTTCCACAGCTCAAAGAACGCCGCATATATATATATATATATATATATATATATATATATATATATATATATATATATATATTACATTTTCACCCTAAACAAGGAACATTGCCACTTTGGTGTAGGCGGCTACTATCAGGGGCAACAACTGGGGAAGCAGCAGGGACCTGGAATGGAATTCCAAAGTGTAGCGGTTTTGGAGAAGAAACTACTGGAGTAGGAAGATCTTTTACATCTAGGGATCTCTGTGGGGTGGGATTTTGAAGCCTGTCGGGTCTGTCCTCGTGGCGGCGCAAGTGTTTGCAGTTCATAAGAGCATTCACCATTAAAATACTTGTAGAACAGGCAGGAGGATGCAACGTTTCGTCGATGGGACAGAGGCTGAAGCTTAGATGCCAGTTCAGGGCCTATCAGATTTGCGACTCTCTTTTGAACCTTGTCTAGGAGCGAGAGACTAGTAGCCGATGCACCAGCCCAAATATGACAATAATACTCCATACATGGGCGAATGGTTGCCTTATAGAGGTACAGGATACTTTCGGGTGTTTGTAATTTTCTAGCACGGTAGAGAGAGCCCACCTTCCTTGCAGCGACCCTGGCAATGTCCTCGATGTAATTGTTCCAACTCATGTTTCCTGTGAACGTTAGTCCAAGGAGCTTGAAAGACGTACTCTCAGATAAAGAGTCGTAGGCCATTGCTATAGGTGGTAGAAAAGGTTTCTTGTAATTATTGAATGAAACTAGTTTAGTCTTGGCGGCATTGAACATGACCATCCATTTTTGTCCCCATTCCACTACTGATTGGAGGTTATCCTCTAGTGTTTCTGCCATTTCTTTAGATATATGTTCATTTGTTTTCCTGTCGTGCCTGTTATAGAGTGTGGTGTCATCAGCATATATACCCATCTCAGAGGCAATTTTGTCGGGGAGGTCATTTATGAATATCAGGAACAATAGAGGTCCAAGGATAGACCCCTGCGGCACTCCCGCATTTATATCACACTGTTTAGATGTACGACTGTCGAGGACAATGTGAATTTTTCTCTTATCTAAGAAGGATTTAATTATGTTAAGTATTCTACCAGTGATACCATATGATCTAATCTTCCTGAGGAGACCCTCATGCCATATCCTGTCAAAAGCCTAAGATATATTTAGAGCTGCCACTCTGCCCTCCCCCGCTTTGTCCAGTGAATGGTATATACGTTCAGAGATTACAGTTAGAATCTCTGCTGTGGAAAGGGCTTGCCTAAATCCATATTGTTGGTCAGTCAGTTTAGCATCTGTATATATATATATATATATATATATATATATATATATATATATATATATATATATATATATATATATAATGTAAGAGTTATTCAAGAGTAATAAAATTGCTCGGTCGTAAAATACGCTTAAATATGAGGTTTTGATTAATGCAGATTTCGCATTAGTATATACTATCTAA
Source organism: Euprymna scolopes (assembly GCF_053919585.1). NCBI lineage: Eukaryota > Metazoa > Mollusca > Cephalopoda > Sepiida > Sepiolidae > Euprymna > Euprymna scolopes. The sequence continues at coordinate 9,747,359 of NC_136495.1, read as the reverse complement.
AATTTCACATTGTTTACACCCAAAATTGGCGGATGAGTTCTCAAATGTCAAATCGTTGAACTTTGACCCCTTGACGCCCTAATTTCTGTCCGAAAACTGATTACAAAGATTTTTCCAAATCTCACTTTCCTCTATATCAAATTTCGAGTCTGTGGGCTGAAAATAGACAGTTATTGTGTAGAAAAATGTACACAGACAGACAGACATTTTCATTTTTATAGATAAATATATAATACTAGTATTTCATCCAGGCGTTTACCTGGAGTTTGGAGGTGTATGTTAAGAGGTGTATGGGTTAGAGGTGTATGTTGAGCAAAGAGAAAAGTGGTAATAGGAAAGCAGGCTCGAACCCGTACCGCAAAGAAGGAAAAGTACGTGAAAAAAACTGACGTCTTTGCTGTTACAACCACCGCTAAAATTAAGGCTAGACCATCGAAAAGAGAGGATGGATTTCGAAGATATGGGCGAAAAAGCGATCCCCCTTTCGAAAAGTGCCCCGTTGGACGTGAAGATTTTAATGTTTTTCGCCTATTTTCCGATATTTGTCGTCTGAAAGGTCGAATTTCTTAACAATATCGATCTTGTCAAAATCCGTCGCCTTTGTCGAAAGTTTTAGGCAGACATGCAAACATACATACATACATACATACATACATTTACATATTAGTATATAACAATTGTCGACTCAAACCGATTAAAAAGTTTGCCCTATCTCTGAATACGCTTTATGTAAAATTTCACATTTTTAGACCAGAAATTTTCTGAGTAATTTGGTAGAGACCGCAGAGGTCATTTTTTTTAACTTTGACCCCTATTCTGACCCCTTAACATTCATTATTTTGGGCTCAAATCAAGTTATTTAGTAAGATTCATATGCAAGGAACCTATATCTAAAATTTCAGTTGTTTATAGCCAAAATTGTCGTGGAGTTTGGAAGAGTTCTCAAGGTCAAATCGTTAAACTTTGACCCCTTAACATCTAAATCTCTGGGCAACAACGGATTGCAAAGACTTTCCTAAATCTCCATAACCTGTATATCAAATTCCAAGTCTGTAGACTTAAAATAGAAATTAAATCAGGAACTAATAGCTGTTACGTCATGCATGCATATTTGTGATGCTGTCTGATGACCTTCACGTGCAAAAATTTATTTTTTCTTTTTATTTTCACACTTTTGTACTTATTTTCTCGAGTTAAAACGCGAATATAAAATATCACATAAGTTAAAAAAGCTTATAAATGAAGTTTCATGTCCGTAGACTAAAAGCTCGAGGAGTTTTATAGGGACAAAGTTTTAAACAAAAATATATGCCTATACATAAATGTAAATGGAAATAGTTTTCTGTTTACTATAAACATTTACGCTAATATTATGCGGGTATTAATCATGTCAAATATCTGCATGAATATTAGTGGGTAATTTTTACGGCATTACCTTATGTTCTACAAAAAAAAATTTTCGTTTCTTTTTCTCTCTTAGTTGCCCCTTTCCTTCCTGCCCTAAGCAAGTCTGACGATGTAGTCCACAAACTCCAAAATTCCATCATGACAAGTTTCAATAAAAAATACACGATTAAACCCGGACCTCCAACTTCCAAGGCAGATCCCCCACTACCATGTCTCCTTCTCCAACATCATGGGTCTACGTTCTTACCTTCAAGAGGTTGACGCCCAATTACAGGAGACTACACCTGACATTTTATTCTTAAGCAAAACTGGCATTAGGCTATTTCCCTAGATGAGTTCGTAATTAAAGGATACTCTAACTTAACATCTAAATCTGACCTCCAAGATCACCATGGGCATGGAATATGTGCCTGTATTAAAGATGGATTTCCATGTGGTAGGGACATCTCCAGGGAAGATACTAACTTACCCTAGATGTGCTTCCTGGTTGCACTAGCTCACAGTACTGCATTTATATTTACTCTCTGTCGCCCCCACAATACCGGAGGTATTATCTTTAAAGCATATCTGAGAAAATTGACCAAGTCCTATCTGCTTATCCTCCAGTTAACATTTAGGAATATGGAGACTTCAATGTTCACAACGTGGAATGGTTGGCCCACTCAAACAAAACCGATGATGAGAGGAGGTTCTGTCATGATTTCTCCATTGCTTATGACCTCACTCAGATTGTTCACGAACCCACCCGTGTGACCAACTATGACGCCCAGTATGCGAGTCTCCTAGACCTTTTTCTCACAACTTGTCCTGAACTATATTCCGTTTCTGTTCTGTCTTCTCTTTGATCTTCCGACTACTATGTTGTATCAATTAAGATAAAAATGAAATATAATAAGTCCTCATACGTACCTCTCCATCGTACAATATATCGATACACTATGGCTGATTGGGATAGCTTCCATACATTTATATCGGATCTAACTCTGTGTTCCATGTTAAAAATGATGTGTCCTTTATAGTATTAGACCTGACGGAATGGTTAATTGTAGGTAGAGACCGTTTTATACCCTCATAAAATTTCCAGCAAAAACCTAACAGCCAGCCATGGTTCTCTCCAGAATGTACTGCTGCCATTGCACACAGGAATCCCTTTTTCCACTGCTTCCAAAGTAATAGATGTATGGAAACTAAAGCCGCTTTCAGGACTGCCAGCAGCCATTGTAAGAAAATAATATAGAACGCAAGAGAGTTGTATGTTCAGTCCGTCAAGTCCAAAGTAGCTGAGCAGCGGCTTGGTTCCCACCAGTTTTGGCAAATAGCAAACAGAATCCTGAACAGAAGCGTGTGCTATATCCCAACTATTATCAATGGACCTGAAGTAATCTCATCCACATCAAACAAAGCCAAACTCTTTGTAAAGAACTTTGCAGCTAATTCTACTCTTTGCGACCAAGGCGGCCAACCCCCAATATTTCCTTCTGTATGTGATATACATATATCTGTATGTGATGTTGCCAAGCTAAGCAAAAACCTTGATTACAGTAAAGCAAACGGCGCTGACGGTATTCTAATTATAGTACTCAAAGAAGTTCAACCAGAACAAGCGCCCATACTTACAAAATTGTTTAAACGTTGTCTTAAGGAGAATTGCTTCCTATCACCCTGGGAAATCTCATCAGTATGCCCTGTATTTAAGAATTCAGGTGATCGCTCATCTCCCTCTCAGTACAGGCCAATAAGTCTCTTGTGCGTCATGAGTAAGTTGCTGGAATCTGTGTTAAATAGAGAAGTAAGCAACCATCTCAGCAAAAATAACCTTCTTAATGACACACACTATGGTTTCCGTTCTGCTAGATCTACAGCAGATGTGCTTACAATTATATCTCATAGGATTAGTAAATCTCTTGACGGAGGCAACCTTTCTAGGGCACTTGCTCTTGACATATCTAAGGCTTTTGATAGGGTCTGGCATAAAGGTTTACTTCACAAGATCTCCAGCTATGGTATTGCTGGAAATGTCTTCTAAACTATTAAATCATTTCTCTCTGAGAGTAATAGATGATGAGTAAATTTACGAAGCTCACAGTATTAATGCTGGAGTCCCACCGTCCACATAGCGCCCAACTCTTTTCCTGTCTATAGACTCGAAATTTGATATACAGGGTACTGAGATTTGGAAAAATATTTGTAATCAGTTTTCGGCCAGAAATTTGGTTGTTAAGGGGTCAAAGCTACACGATTTGACCTTTGAGAACTCTACCAAACTCCTCCGACATTTTTCGGTCTAAACAGTTAAAATTTTAGATATAGGTTTCTTGGACATGGATCTAACTAAATAAGTTGATTTGAGCCCAAGACAATAAATGTTAAAAAAAATGACCGCCTTTTTTTTTTTCTCAACATACACCTCCATACACCTCCAAACACCTGGGCAACTCCGGGCTGATATACATACATATATATATATATATATATATATATATATATATATTGTTTTCATATGTATATATATATATTTATATATGAATATATATTTATGTATGTATATATATTTATATATGTATGTATATATATTTATATATGTATATATATATGTATATATATATTAATTTTATGAATGTTGTTCATATATATGTTATATGTGTATGTATATGTGTGTATGTATATATGTATATATGTGTATATGTGTGTATGTATATGTATGTATGTGTGTATGTGTCTGTGTTTATATATATATGTATGTATGTATGTATGTATGTATGTATATATGTATATATATATATATATGTACACCCGTCTGGAGTGTGATAGCATACTATTGAATGTAGGAAGGGGTTACCACGCTACAGAAGTAAAGAAATACGCTATTATTCCTCTCTGTATGTCTGTAATGTGTGTGTATATGTATCCGCGGGTCTGGCAAAATCTAGACATTTATAAGTATATTGATATATGTATATAGGTACATGTTGTATTTAGATAACTTTCGTGTTTTATATTTATTCATAGTTTGTTTGTTTATTTGTTTTAATTTTATTTTATTTTTATTTTTATTTCATTTTATTTATTTTTGTCTTGTTTTATTTACCTTAATGTAATTTTAGCTCTATTCCTACGTAGTTTCAGAGTTATTGTCTAGTTTCAGAATGTGTGTTGTGAAAAAAAAAAGCGTACAGCATGGATTCGCTTTTGGATATACGTATTAATGTGTGTGTGTGTGTCGGTCTCTGTGTATGTGTGTGTTGTATGTGTGTTGCATGTGTGTGTGGGTGGATGTAGATCAAAAAGCACCGGTCAGTACTTATCTGACCATCGCTAAGGTTCTTAACTTACAGACTCCAAGACAAGAAAACTAAATTCTCAATTACCTTATGCCATAAAACCAAAAGTTAGCTTGGAGAGGGAAAGAAAAAGATGTTTATTATCTTCAAAAGACCTCACTCATCCTTTTACCGTATTTTATGACTCCCACCCAGGTTGCATGCTAACTTGATAAACGAAATAGGTGGAAATATCACTTTCGACGGTAATTCTTGGCCTGAAGACGTAATCCCCCAACGTGGGTGATTACAGAAACATGTATGCACATATGTAGCCATTAATGTTTGTATAAATAAAATTAATATACCTGCTCTGTTCACTCATTGAGCACTATTTTGGTAGACACATGTTGTTTCATTGGATGTACTTCTAGGAAACTAAACTCTACTAGCTATATATGTATATATATATATACATATATGTATTCTTCACGAGTAATGCATTTATATTGGCTGCCCTTTTACCCATATATATATATACATACATATATATATATATATATATATATATATATATATATATATATATATACTAACTGTACCCGGCCACGCGTTGCTGTGGCTCAGTTTGTTAAAATGGAACACATGTGAAAGTAGAGAAAAGTTTGATTCTTTTTTTCAAGAGAATGTACAAATTATTTTTTTAACAGATGTTAAGAAAATAAACAGAAAAATACTTCCATCATTAATTATGCCAAAAAATAAATACAATGTTGATTTAGTGTTTCAATATGCTTATAAATTATGATAAAACTTGCTGAGTATGCACTGTTTTACGGTTGTTGTAAAAATGGAACGGAAACTTAAATTTCGCTTCATTTTAATCTTTCTTAATTTTTTAATTGTGCCCCCCAAACGAATATAATCAAAACAGTAACATTCAACAATTGTACTTTATGTATATAAAACACAAAATGGGTGTATGTATTACTGTACACATAGATTCGAAAAAGTTGTCAAAAAACAAATATATAACAAATAAATGTTATCAAAGGCAAGATAAGTTACTTTTCTGCCAAACTGGATATATTTTTTGTGTATTTATTCAATGTAACATATTTATTCAGCTCGAAAAACATACAGTGTTTACCGATGTATTCGAAAATTCAAGATGGCGTCTCATACCCTCTTTAACACCGTAAGTATGGAAAAAGGTGTTATAAATAAAAAACTATACAAAATACTTTTAAAAACCCGAATATATGTCAACCTATGTCACGGTAACATATATTGAGCGAGTTTTTAACAGTATTTTATCCGGTTTTTTATTTATAACTTTTCCCACACTTACCGTGTTAAAGAGAGAATCAGACGCCATCTTGAATGTTCCAAAACATCGGTAAACACTGTATGGTTTTCGAGCTAAATAAACATGTTACATTGAATAAAAACACGAAAAATATATCCGGTTTGGTAGAAAAGTAACTTATCTTGCCTTTGATAACATTTATTTGTTATATATTCCTTTTTGGACAACTTTTCGAATCTATGTGTACAAACCCCACAAAATATTTATTAATTTTTTTTTTTTTCAAGTAAATAACGAAAGGGACATAATTCCATTTTTAAACGAAAAAGTCAGTTTACCTAACTTATTGTATTAATGCTATTTTTTTAAGCAAGAAAAAAAAAGGGTAAATATCCAGATACGCTACTACAGAACACTGACCACTCTAATTTGTTTTTTTGTAGGTAACTGAGGTCGCTGACAACGAATCTGATAGTCAAACTTGGGGCAAATTTACTGTTTGCATGGTATTTACTCCTGAACCCACGAATTCTTTCCACCATTTTGCAGCATCCGTTTATGCTACGCGCATGCACGCTCTAGCATAAACGACGGCTTCACCAAGCAAACTATGTTGGGGGGAGGGGACTTTTTTTCCAGGACATAGAATTGTCTAATTTTCAAAAATACATTATAGCGCTTTTTGGGTGGAAAATTTAAAATTAGCTGAAAAAGAAATAAAATAAGAAAAGGAAAGCACACCAAGTTGGAGTAGGGGGGGGTAATTTATCTGTTTTTTTTTTTTTACCTGGAACATCGAATTTTCAAATTTTCCGTAAGTAACGCACCGACATTTACCAATTAGAACACCATTTAACATTTTCCGAAGATTTTACTTTGTACATTGGGGGCGCGAGCGGGGGGGGAGCGGATATGATGTTGGCGCGCAAATTAGAGTGGTCGGTGTTCTGTAGTAGCGTATCTGGTTATTACCAAAAAAATATTTAGGTTTGGCTATAAATTCCTAAACTCTTCACCCTAAATAATTTAGGTGACTGAAATAGGAATCTAATTGAATCTTTAATTTCCTGAATAGTATCCGATAATTCATTTTTCTTCGAGTTATATCGAATACATTAATACGGACTTTAGGGGCTTCTTTCGTAATGTTACTGTAAAAATTATTTTTTATTGTTACAAATTACGATGCTTTAAAAAAAGCAAAAATACATTCTTGCGTTTTTTTATTTACTACTGAAAACCATAACTTTAGTAAAGGTATTTTTTGTTTAAACAAAATAAAACATTTTCACCAAGAGTTAAGTAAAAATAATTAGTTCATTATATTCTGCGATCATTATTTGAAAAATGCTGCAATTTTCATTAAAATTCGTTAATTTCCTGATTTTTGGTGAATCTTTAAGTAAAGGGAGGAATCAAAATGTGTATGCACTTTGAGCGTCGGCATTCATTTTTCGACCACGCGTGGTTAATTTAAATTAAAGTTCAATCACATGGTTACATTATCAATAAACCCATTGACAATTTACCGATATTGTAAACACATTCTGTTTACAAGAAGCCTGTGGTGTTTTTTTAGTGATGCAATGTTGTAAACTGAGATTTAAAAAAAAAACCTGCGAGATCAGGAGAAAGAAATGTCCAGAAAATCGCTAGCCAGTTTGGCAGAAAAGTAACTTATCTTGCCTTTGATAACATTTATTTGTTATATATTTGTTTTTTGACAACTTTTTCGAATGTATGTGTACAGTAATACAAACCCGTGTACAGTAATACAAACCCCTTCGGGGAGATTGGAATGCCCCCCACCTAAAATGTACTTTGAAAAATCGATTTTATAGTGAGATTTAAGAATGGTTAGTCGAAAAAAAGGTGAAAAACAAATAATCAATAAATAATTGTTACCAAAGGCAATAAATGCTACTTTTTTTTACCTACATGAATGAGTTTATTTTATGTTTTAAAGTATTTTCAAGCAATTTAATGCGGGTGTCTGGGTGCCAAATACCTCCAGATTTTCTAGAATTTCCCGCTAGATTGTAAACGAAATCTCCAGATCTAGCAGGAAAACCGCTAAAATTGTAACACTGGTCACGTGACAGGAAGCGGTAATAAACAATTGTCCCTAAATACAAAAATGGCCTCTCGATACAAAGAAATCCAGCTATTTATCATAGAAAAATTAAGTATAATGTTATAATTAAAAAGAAATATATAAAAACACACATGGATATAGTAAACATATTATACCAAAACGTGGAAGCCATCCGCCCAGTGGTTTTTTAGACAATTAACTCCGAACGAACCAACATTTACATTTATATATATATATATATATATATATATATATATATATATATATATATATTCCATACTTTTCCTATATACGCATGTGTGTATGTGGATGTGTGTACATTCATGTAATGGTGCCACTATACGGATGAGCCTATAATTGAGTGTTGTGTACATAAGTGCATGTCATTCTCGACGTGTGTGGTAACATGAATACTTTATATAAAAGGGAATTGAGTTTTGCCAAGCATAAAAATGCCGAAGCGTTGACGTCTGTCTAAAACAAAGTCCATTTTGAAGAGAGCACCGGTTGTTGTTGTTGCTGTTAGTGTTGTTGTTGTCGGTTATATCACAAGTCCCTTATGACACATCTCATCAAATATTCGAAGAATTCTGTACCGAAATACCGCAATGAGTAAAAGCGTGCATACATAAGTAGATATATTGGATGACATAAATACACATATGTTAGATAGATTCATAGATAGATAGACAAGCAGAATAATAGATAGATATGCAGGTAGAGATAAAGAAGAAATTGGGACATATAAAATAATACTAAAGTTATAGTGAAACGAGACTTATAAATATCTTAAATATAATGATCCACAGACACGAGACTCGTCATCATCAGCTTGGCTGACTCTAACAATTATATTTAGAATTTTACTATACACATATACATTTGTGACTTGTCGAATTGATATTCGTATTATAAGCCTATATTTTTTCCTGAAAATTTACAACAGATATCTTCATTTGCTCAATCATGGAAATGGAAGCGACGTCAGAAAGGTAAACTAATTTGCATATGCATTTATAAAATGAACTTTCATTAATTAATTACTCATTTTTTATGGATTCGTCTTAGATGATCGATTTCATTTAACTCTTACGCTCACTTCTATTGTGCATAATTACGTGGCATTGAGCACATGTCTATCGTTCTATCTGTCTGTCTCTCTCTCTCTTTATATATATATATATATATATATATATATATATATATATATATATATATATATATACATAAGATGCAGTACATCGAAACCCACTTTGGGTCTGGCGTTGTCCGTTGTCGATGCAATTGCTCGATTCTATCTAATTATGGGTTCTAGCTTTATCGTGAAAATTGTATGTGAACGGGTATTTATATATACATATATATATATATATATATATATATATCAAACTATCTTTCTATATGTAAGTGAACTTGTATGCGTAAGTACGAAATAGTGTCTACTTAAGTTCTGTCTCATTTTTTTTTATCTACAGACTTAAAACGTGTGCTTGAATGCCGAATTGGATTTAAGCCGGGAGAAAAAGTTGCAAAATGGTCACATTTGAAAAATATTTAACTGTGCATAGGAAAATATACCTTAATAGTTTAAAGTCACTTAATTTTCCTAAATATCTGTCGATAGCTCAAACGCTAACGAGTAAAGCTAGAAGAGCAAAATGTTTTGGTTTCGATTCTAGCTGATAGCATTCTAGTAAACTAGTGAAATCTATACTTTATAGTAAACACAATATAATAATGAATAGCAAAATGTATCTATACACATAAATAATTTGCATGAATTACAATCTCATATTTAAGCGGTTTATTACAACAAGCACAGTGCGGAGAAGTGTCACTACTGTATATTGGTACAATATAATTATCACAATATGATTGCAGCTACAATAATAATTATGAAATCTTCATTATATACATATACATATATATATATATATATATATGTATATGTATATATATATATATATATGTATATATACACTTCTACCCCAAACAAGGCACATTGGACGTAAGAGGCTACTAATTGGAACCATGCCTAAGATTAATAAAATGTTGGTTTACGTTACATGGGAACTTCTTCATATCAATACAGACAAAGAAAGGTGATAGCAGGAAGAAACTATTGGAGTAGAAAATGTTCTGGCATTTAGGGACCTTAGCAGTGAAGACGTGTTATTTTCTTTCTAAGCTGGTTTGTCGGGAATATGTACGTCGTATGTGCGCCAGCAAAATGAGTTCATCAGAGCACATTCCGTCAAAATAATAGTAAAACAGGCACAGGGATGCCACAATCTAACGATATGAAAGGATTTTAGGTTTATTTACAAAGCGCGACCTATTAGATTAAAAGCAGTTGCTTTTACCCTTTCCAAGAGCGAGACACTAGTAGTAGGTGCACAAGCTCAGATGGGCAAATGTTGGCTTTGAATAGGAACAGAATACTCTCAGGCGTGAGTAGTTTTCTCCTACGATAGAGTGAGGTCACCTTCCTTTCAGCAGTTTTCGCAATGACCTCAAATTAAGTGTTCCAGTACATATTTCATTGTTAAATGAAATCAACTTAGTCTTACTTGCATTAAATGTAAACATCTATGTACGGCCCGTTCCACTACAGCCTGGAGGTCATTATATGAGGATTCTGCCTTTGTCTTAGATTTGTGTACACCCTTTCCTCTCTTGTTCATGTTGTAGAGCATTGTATCATCAGCAATTTTTTTTTTATATTTTCACCCCATATAAGGCACATTGCCACTTTGGTGTAGGGGGCTACTAACAGGGGCAACAACTACTGGGGTACTATGTAGGGATTTGGGTAGCAAGGTGTTGGTTGACGCTGCTCTTGCACTTCTGCACGTCAGTACAGTTGGGGAAGCAGGGACCTGGAATGGAATTCCAAAATCAAGCGGTTCTGGGGAAGAAACTACTGGAGTAGAAAGATCTTTTACATCTAGGCATTTCTACAGTGTGGCGTGGGATTTTGCAGCATGTCGGGTCTGTCGAGGGTGTTCACGTCGTGGGGGCACAAGTGCCTGCAATTCGTCAGAGCATTCACCATTAAAATACTTGTAGAACAGGCAGAGGGATGCAAGGTTTCGTCTATGGGACAGAGGCTGAAGCATAGATGCCAGTTCAGGGCCTATCAGAGTTGCGACTCTTTTTTGTACCTTGTCTAGGAGCGAGAGACTAGTAGCCGATGCACCAGCCCAAATATGACAATAATACTCCATACATGGGCGAATGGTTGCCTTATAGAGGTACAGGATACTTTCGGGTGTTTGTAATTTTCTAGCACGGTAGAGAGAGTCCACCTTCCTTGCAGCGACCCTGGCAATGTCCTCGATGTAATTGTTCCAATTCATGTTTCCTGTGAACGTTAGTCCAAGGAGCTTGAAAGACGTACTCTCAGATAAAGAGTCGTAGGCCATTGCTATAGGTGGCGGCATTGAACGTGACCATCCATGTTTGTCCCCATTCCACTACAGATTGGAGGTGTTCTTCGAGTGTGTCTGCCATTTCTTTAGATATATGTTCATTTGTTTTCCTGTCGTGTCTGTTATAGAGTGTGATGTCATCAGTATATATACCCATCTCAGAGGAAATTGTGTCGGGAAGGTCATTTATGAATATCAGGAACAGTAGAGGTCCAAGGATAGACCCCTGGGGTACTGCCGCATTTATATCATATGGTGTAGACGCACGACCGTCGAGGACAACCTGGATTTTCTCTTATCTAAGAAGGATTTAATTATGTTAAGTATTCTACCAGTGATACCGCATGATCTAATCTTCCTGAGGAGACCCTCATGTCATACCTTGTCAAAAGCCTTAGATATATCTAGAGCTACCACTCTGCCCTCCCCCGCTTTTTCCAGTAAATGGTATATACGTTCAGAGATTACACTGAGGATGTCTGCTGTGGAACGGGCTTGTCTAAATCCATATTGTTTGTCAGTCAAAAGCTTAGCATCTGTAAGTTGATAGACTAGAGTATTGTTAATTAAGGTCTCAATTATTTTTGCAAAAAGTGGGAGGAAGCTAATAGGGCGATAATTTAATGGGTCAATTTTTTTCGCCAGAATTCTTGAATACTGTACCACAGAAGCAGTTTTCCAACAGCCCGGAAGCAAGATTCATTAAGGCATTTGTTGTAGAGTTTGGAGAGAACTGGGGCTACTTCGGCTGAGCACTTTTTTAATACCACAGCCGGGATGAGATCGGGTCCACATGCTATTGAAGTGTCAAGGTTTTTTATGATAGCATGTAGTTGAGCAGGGGTGATTTGTAGATCGTCTAGCGTGGCGTCTGTCCGCATAGGAAAGTCAGGTAGGGGGTGGTTGGAAGGGTCCAGTGTGGAGTTTGAGCAAATCGACTGGCAAGCATGTTAGCCTTTTCTGTTGCTGAGCAAACAACCATCGTGATTGTTGGTTCGTGGGGGAATTGTTGATTGCCCATTATTTACTACACTGTTGTAGATTTTCCAGAAGTCACGAGTTCCTAAGTTTTGTGCTTCGATGCGTTTTTTAGTGGTTTCTATAAATGCTCTCTTAGCTGTCGCTATTTCTTTCTTAACGTTACTTCTAGCTTCTATGTACTTCTGCCTGTTTGAACTGGACTCATGTCGGTTAAATCTGTGGGATGCATGCTGCTTTTGAGCAATGGCGGTTGCGCAAATCGAAGTAAACCATTGGGGAAAGTGGGGCTTGCTATAAATTTTCCGCATGGGAAATGTACCCAATTCGGGCACAATATTATCAGGGATGTCGTTAATGAATTTCAAACACATTCGTGGTCCAAGGATCGACCGCTGAGGTACTCCCTCATTAGCGTTGTGTTCTTTGAATGTAAGGCCATCAATGGCAACCTGATGTCTTATTGTCTAAAAGGGATCTATTTCTATTTAGTATTTTTCCAGTAACACCGTACAATTAAATTTTCATAACAGTCTTTCGTGTTAGACATTGCCAAAGATCTGTAATGTATCAAGGCTTACAGCACTGGCTTCGTCCTCCTTACCCAGTGCATTGTATATGCGTAGAGATGACTGTTAAAATATATGCAGAAGAACTACATTGCCTTAATCCATACTGTTTACCAGAGACAAGATTAGTTTTTGCGAGCTGGTAGAATAGTGCTTGATTGATGAAGGTCTCAAAGATTTTAATGGCGTGGGGGAGGAGACTTATAGGATGACACTGGAGAGAGTCATTTCTTTTCACCAGAATTCTTGTACACGTGTAAAAACAAGATTCAGCAAGGTATTTGTTAGAGGGTTGGTAAAAGCATGGGGGCTAGCTCGGCTGCGTATTTCGTAATTACTATTGCAGGTGTAAAGTCAGGCATTCACGACTTGGATGTATATAAGATTTTTTTTTTATTTCATGACGGTCACTGATTCAATGCTTTCTTTTGGCTGTGGCTATTTTTCTCTTAAAATGGTTTCTAGAATGTATAAATTTTACCTATTTGTATTTGACTTTTGATGTGCGAACAGGCGAAATGCATGCTGCATTTATGAAATGGAAGGTTCACAATCTGTGGTGAACCGTTAAGGTGATGAGGCTTGCTATATACAGGGTGGCCCACTTAATTTCATGTAGAATTGTTTTAATTACATGTAGTACTATAAAAGATGCTGGAAGGGTACACCTTTTACATCTATACATTTCTAGGCACGTTTAACAATGTTTGAAGATGCTGCCTGTAGATCTTCTCTGGTGATTCTCCTGATAGTGTTGATAATGTTCTTTATTTGGTGTGGATTGTGAGGATTTTTGCTTAAACTTGTTGTTTTAAAAACCCCAAAAGATAAAAATCAAATGATGACAAGTCCAAGGAACGTGGCGGCCGTAACACTTTGCTTATTGCTCTCTCTTCCGTAAACATATCATGAGGTCGTGTCAGTGACATGTGAGACGTGTGGCATGTAGCGCCATCTTTTTGCAAAAAGAAATAACATTTTGTTCTGTGGTGTCAGTTGTTCGTTAAGAGAAGGATTAGATAGCTTGGGCTATTTTAAGTAGGCTATCGTTAACTTCGGTGTGGGAACATGTGCTTCAATGTCTACTTTGCACCATTCAATTATCTCATTAGGGAACTGTTTAGCAGAAAGAGAAAATCTATTGGTCCTTGGGACAGTCAAATGCCCAAGATCGGGGTTAAAACAAATAGGAAATGAGGCAGGTTTTATATTCGAGTTGGAGTACACTTTTACTCATTAGTAGGGTGAATTCTGAACCAAATATCTAATCCCAAAAGCAGAACTTTTAATTATTTTTCTAACAATAAAAAAGTAATAAAGACAACGTATTTATTTACTAAGATACTCTACTTTTACAACATAAGACTAGGTTGGTCTTGTCATAGTCTGGTCATTGTCTTCTGAAATAATTGATATTTCATTGTAGGTGAAAAGAAAAAAGAATTGATTTGTAAAAATATTCGATAAAATACATAAAAGTCATTTCAAATTTGAATTAAGAAGATAAATTGTGTCTAAATTTTTTAAATTACTCCTACCACAAAAGAAAGAATGTGAATCAATTATTAATTCAGGAGGAAATAAAAGAATTTATAAAATTCATTATACTCTTCTAATTACCTTTTGAAATTGTATTTTAAACGGTATTTAGTTCCAAACAAACGTAGTGTTTCGACTAAACGGGGAACTTGATAACAGCTTATAATGAAAAATTAAACAACGTATTTATAAGATTGTATCCAATAAATATCAGCAATCCCCCATTTTGTAGCATTCTACCATTTTTTCAGTTTGTGTAATTTTCGATTTTGGAGCAATTAGATTATACATGGTTAATGGTAAAACAGAATTAGTGAATTTCTATAAATTAAAATGAGCTGGAAATGATTATTGTTATGTTAAAATTTAATTGAAAAATGGTAATCATTATGTTCTAAATTTATACACGTTAACTTAAAAATAATTAGTTTGCTCTCGCGACATGTAATAATAAAAACACCTGTATTCTTACTTGAGAGGAAATAATTTAGCTAAATGTGTTAATTTGCCAATTATAGTAGTATTATTATTATTAGTAGTAGTAGTAGTATCATATGTTCTTTGTTTTTACTGTAGAAAATCAAATCAACCTACTAATCGACCAATAAGGTTTAAAATATGAATACTCTTTTACAGTGGGACGAGAGAGCAGAGGAAACCCACCCGTTCCATCTTATCTAAGATGTTATGTAGTAAATCAAGGGTAGCATGAGGACGGGCTTGTTAACTATTGTGGTCCTACACTGTCTTTTTTTAATTTATATGGAATTCGTCGATATTTTTTTTTACTTTTAATAAATACTAGACTACCCGTGACCCGTTGGGTTAGTATGCTATATTAGCTATAGAATTCATGTATGAGCGTGACCCTTGTGACGTAAAAGTTTTTTTTTCTGACATAAGAGATACATTTCTATTAAAGTATATTAAAATGAAAAATCACGGAGGATCACTAAAACATGAAAAAAAATCCTCCCTATTCGTGTAAAGGTACCTATTTTTCCGAATAATCGCTCCCAAACCGAAAATTAAACATGATGTTCCTACGAATCCAACGCTGACGAAAGTCATTTAACAGCAAAAACGCACATGAACCTACCAATCAGAAATATGAGAATGAAAAACCCATATTAGAATCCTTCAACCAAGTTATAGAAACATAAAATATAAAAAAAAATGATTAATAAAACCTGAAGCAAAAAAATAAACCCTAAATAAATAAAATAAAATAAAACTACTATTGAAACAGATTAGTACATGTGTCAACAAATTCACCGTTCTCACAATTTAAACAAAAAATAAAAAAGAAGGAAGGAAAATGGACGGATAGAGAGTACTAGTAGTAGTAGTAGTAGTAGTAGTAGTAGTAGTGTCTTTACTACAATTGTTCTTATGTTTGTCAACGGGGAAAAGTTGTTTAGTTGTAAGAAAATAGCGACAGTATAGTTATAATAAAGAATAGTTGCAAAACACCCTCACTCTACCCATGTTAAATAATAATTTCGAAATGATAACGTTAATATTTCAGTGGCCAGGTCAAAATCTGCAAAAGAAGCGATTTGTGTTTATTTGTTTACGTTGATATGGGTTAATGTTTATGCGCGCAAGCGAAACCGGATGTAGTAAACCGGAAAGTGGGTTACATCACGCGTTACAACGTCATTCGAGTTATATAATTATATAGATTTGCAATAGCATTAACGCCGAACAAATGCCAATAAACTTTGTTTCAAATGTTAAAAAAATCTTGTTTCACGATTTTCAATCAATTATTTAAAAAAAAGTATGTTTAAATATGTATTTTACATCATATATCATGCGCCCAAGAATATATTTTTTTACCTTTTCCGGAAATATATTCAGTCATGTGTCCCTCAGTTCTCATTTTTAATGACTGATTTTTCTGACGAACGAAGAAGAAAAAGCTGTATTCTAGGTTGGCCGTATTTTGAGCCAACCGTCGGCAGAGATGGCGGATTTTTTTTTGTTTCTATGTCTATCTTGTAACCATGTAACTAGTAAGGGTGCTGGAGTAAAACGTTTTATCTGGGCTGACGTTATCCGCATGATAGTTAGGGACCCGAAGCTTGGATTAACCACTAAAGAGGCTGTCCTATCAAGTGGTGCAAAGTACTCGGGCTGCTGTATTGTCATTTACTGAATGGCTTCTGGACCATGAAGTTGCTTTTGCTGGGGCCCCTCAATGCCATATTAGTGGGTAACAGTTACGACTTTACCTTATCATGTTCTACAAAAAAAAAATTCCTCGTTTTTTTTCTCTCTTAGTTGCCCCTTTCTGTCCTGCTCTGAGCAAGTCTGACGATGTAGTCCACAAATTCCAAAATTCCATCATAACAATTTTCAAGAAAAAATACACGATTAAACCCGGACCTCCAACTTCCAACGCAGACCCCCCACTAGCATGTCTCCTTCTCCAACATCAGGGGTCTACGTTCTAACCTTCCAGAGGTTGAAACCTAATTACAGGAGACTACACCTGACCTTTTATTTTTAAGCGAAACTGGCATTGGGAAGGCTATTTCCCTAGATGAGTTCGTAAATAAAGGATACTCTAACTTAACTTCTAAATCTGACCTCCAAGATCACCATGGCATGGAATATGGGTCTATATTAAAGATGGCCTTCCATGTCGTAGGTACATCTCCAGAGAAGATCCTAACTTACCCTAGATGTGCTTCCGGTTTACAGTAGCTCAGAGTACTGCATTTATAATTACTCTCTGTTATCCCCACAACAGCGGAGTTATTATCTTTAAAGCATGTCTGAGAAAATTGACCAAGTCTTATCTGCTTATCCTTCAGCTAGCATTTAGGAATATGGAGACTTCAATGTTCACAACGTGGAATGGTTGACCCACTCAAACAAGACCGATGATGAGGATAGGTTCTGTCATGATTACTCTATAACTTATGAACTCACTCAGATTGTTCATGAACCTACCCGTGTGCCTGACAATGACGGCCAGTATGCGAGTCTCCTAGACCTTTTCTCAGAATTTGCTCTGAACTATATTCAGTTTCCGTTCTGTCTCCTCTTTGATCTTCCGACTACTCTGTTCTATCAATTAAGATAAAAATGAAATGTAATGAGTCCCCAAACGTAACTCTCCATCGCATAGTATATTGATACACTATGGCTGACTGGGATAGCTTCCGTACATTTTAATCTGATCTAACTCTGCGTTCCATGTTTAAAAAGGATGTATCCTCTATAGTGTCAGACCTGACGGAATGGTTAATTGTAGGTATAGACCGTTTCATTCCCTCATAAAAGTTCCAGCAAAAACCTAACAGCCAGCCATGGTTCTCTCCAGAAAGTGCTGCTGAAATTGTGCACAGGAATTCCTTTTTCCACTGCTTCCAACGTAATAGATGTATGGAAAATAAAGGCGCTTTCAGGACTGCCAGCAACCATTGTAAGAAAGTAATAAAGAACGCAAGAGAGTTGTATGCTCAGTCCGTCAAGTCCAAATAAGCTGAGCAGCGGCTCGGTTCCAACCAGTTTTGGCAAATAGCAAACAGAATCTTGAAGAGAAGGATGGATGCTATCCCAACTATAATCAAAGGACCTGAAGCTATATCGTAGCTCCAAACAAAGCCAAACTCTTTGTCAAGAACTTTGCAGCTAATTCTACCCTTTGCGATCAAGACCGCAAACCCCCCATATTTACTCCTGTAACAGAAAAAACGCTATGTGATATACACATATCTGTACGTGATGTTGCCAAGCTAATTAAAAACAGTGATTCCAGTAAAGCAACCGGCCCTGACGGTATTCTAATTATAGTACTAACAAAAAAACTTCAAGCAGAACTAGCGCCCATACTTACAAAACTGTTTATACGTTGTCTTAAGAAGAATTGCTTCCCATCACACTGGAAAATCTCATCAGCATGTATTGTATTAAAGAATTCAGGTGATCGCTAATCCCACTCTTAGTACAGGCCTATAAGTCTCCTGTCCGTCATGAGTAAGTTGCTGGAATCTGTGTTAAATAGAGAAGTAATCAACCGTCTCAGCAATAACAACCTTCTTAATGACACACACTATGGTTTCCGTTCTGCTTGATCTACAGCAGATGTGCATTCAGTTATATCTCATAGGATTAGCCAATCTCTCGACGGAGGCAACCTTTCTAGGGCACTTGCTCTTGACATATCAAAGGCCTTTGATAGAGTATAGCATAAAGGTTTACTTCAATAGATCTCCAGCTATGGTATAGCTGGAAATGCCTTCTAACATAAATCATTTCTCTCTGATAGGTTCATAAGAGTAGTAGTTGATGGCAAAAAATCAGAAGCTGACAGTATTAATATTTGAGACCCGCAGGGGTCCATCTAGGGCCCAACTCTTTTCCTGATCTACATTAACGATCTTCCAAATCATATGCTTACACCATTTTTAGACATTTATGCCGATGACACTACAATCTATGGTAGCACATCTAAGACAGAAAACGACCACGTTCTCTCCGATTCTCTCTCCTCTGATGTTGAGCACCTGGTACAATGGGGAAAGGAGTGGCTGGTTACTTTTTATGCATCTAAACCAAGCTTCTCTCTTTACATCATCAACGTTCTGATCCTCATCTGGCATCAATTGAAATGAATGAATCTCGTCCTGGGGAGGCCTCAAGTTTTGACAATCTTCTGGGCTTGACCTACTCCTGATCTTTAATGGACCACGCATATCAAACTTGTTGCCAAGGCCGATCCAGTAGATATCTCACTGCTGATGCAATTATCTGTCTATATAAGAGCTAGGTACGTCCAAGGATGTAATACTGTTGACACATCTGGCAGAAGCTACTGGAAAGGATTTGTCCTGCTTTGATTAATTCAAAACATACTTCGTTTTCTCGTAGGAAATGCCCTTTTCTCTTCGCTGCAACCTCTATCTCACAGAAGAGATGTTGCGAGTTTGCCTCTGCTTTATCGTTCTTTTCATTGAAAGTGTTCGACTGAGCTTCAATCTATGGTACCACCTCGCCAAACTTTCACAAGAAACACCCGTCTATCTGAACACACTATCAATAATTCCCCCACTTTTTATCTGTGCCTAAACCTAAACGTAGATTCCATGAACAAAGCTTCTTTCTTAGAACTGCACGCCTGTGAAATTGTCTTCTGTTTTCCTGCTTGATGAGCCGTTCCACTTGTTAACAAATTTACCGAGTTTCCATTACTAACAATTACTATAATGTCCAATCGTCTATTGTACACTCTTAACCCTTATCCCCGTGTGGTCTCTGGGCCTGGATAAGTGGTTATGTCCATGTAAAAAAAAAAAAACAATATATATGTGTATATGTAAAATTATATATATATATATATATATATATATAATATAAAGCTGAACGTCAGTGTGTGTGTGTGTGTGGGTGTGCATGTGTGTCACAAATAGACTCTTACATGGTTGACTATTTTAAAAAGACTGATTACATATAATGATAGAAGATGTATCGAGGATTAAGAATGAGCTTCATTGATCTGGCAAAGCGGTGGTTCATAAAAATTGTGGGATCTGCGTTCGTGCCTCGCTCCCAAAGTATGGAAATACAAATGTTTCAAGGGTTTTTGATATAGATGTACATAAGAATACTTTGATATGTATGTTTCAACTTAAATAGGAATGGTATAATAAAATTGTGGGGTCTAGGTTCGTGGCTGTACTCCATGGAAATATGGCACAAACTTTAACAAAGTCTTCCTATTTCTATTTGCGTAAGTATATATTGATAGTTATGCTTCATTTTGAAGTAATATGGTATAATAGAATTATTGGGTGTTCGTTCGCGCTTGTTCACCATAGAATATAAATATGTCACATCAGCATTTATTTATTTTTTTGAGTTGAATCAAATAAATTCACCTCAGAAATTCACGTTCTTATTAAAGTAAAAGCCCCCCCCCCAAAAAAAAAACAAAAAAAGTCGGAACTTTAGACAATTCTCGACACAAATTTTGCATAACCCTATTTTTTTTCCTTCTCCACTTGCACGTGGAACTCATTCGAAAATAGATAAATAGATAAACAATAAAAAATGAACGTTACTTGATATCGTGTCAAAAGAAGGAAAAATCCTACTCACGTGATTACGTGTATTTTTAAAAACATTTACCTTTTTATTTTTATTTATCTATCTGTTTAAGCTTTTTTTTCGTCAGTGTACTAGAAGGAATTCCGTTGCTTACAATAGTACAACCCTGAATCTGACGGCGCAATACTACAACGTTCTATACTGTAAAACTGAAAGGAAGCTGTTCTGCTTGAAAGGGCGCCGTTTTCTTCTTATTCCTATTCACATCGATTCTTTGCTTTAAAAAACTAAAGTATTTACCTGTTTACTTTTTTAATATCCTATTCTGCTGTTTCGGATTATTTTATTAAAGTAAGTAAAGCTTCATTATTTTTAAAAAAAAATTTTGTGTCTTTGTTTTTCGATATTTCGTCTATATTATTTAGTAAGAGTGTTTAGCAGAAAAGCCAACAAACGATTACCCGAAAAAATAAATATAAAAGAAATAAATGTTACCATAGTCAATAAAAGTTCAGTTCATGTTTTTTTTATTATAAAATAGTTTTTAATGCTCTTTATTTGACATAATTTCAGCGAACCGAAATTAAAACGAAATGTGAGGCGATAATTACTTAAATGAATTTTTATATAAACTACACATGCCATAATCGAATATTCCTCAAGCGCAAAATAACGGAAAATATTAAAGTTGAAGGCACTATCTTTAATTGTTAACACAGAATGCTCAGGTGTGCTTCCTTCAAATTGAAAACTGGGCTCTCCATTTCAAAGTCGCTGCCATTTTGATTTTTTTAAAACCGGTTTGTGAATTAAAAACAAAATTACAAACTAGTTAAAAATACAAACCAATGAACATTTCTACTATAAAAGTAACTTTTATTGACTATGGTAACATTTATTTCTTGTATATTTATATATATATATATATATATATATATATATATATATATATATATATATATATATATATATATATAACTTTTCTCCTTGTAAGGAAACATCATTCTCTTGGTCACTTTTGGCTACGAATGGAAACAAAGTTGATATAAAAAATATATTTTCGCGAAAATTCCCTTTACTTTCATCATATTTTGCGTAGGGTAAAATTTTTGAGTATCAAAACCTATCTCTTTACAGCCCCCTCTTTTTCATAACCTATCATACTTTCAAAAATCACAGTCCATTTTCTGTGGGCTGTTTTTAACCTAGTCAACGACGGGGGCTTCTGCTAGTATATATATATATATATATATATATATATATATATATATATATATATATATATATGTGTGTGTGTGTGTGTGTGTGTATGCATGTGTGTGTATGTGGGTGTGTTTATATATATATATATATATATAAATATATTTATATTAAATTATGTATATATGTTTATATATGAGTATCATATAAAATTATATATATATATGTTTATATATATATATGCATATTAATATATATATAAGCAAATAGTTAATAAAACATGTTAAGAACACTTTGAAAAAGAGTTAAAAACATATTTAATCAGAAAAAAAAACACTTAATAAGTGGATAGGTTTTAATCCGCGGAGTTTCGAAGAAATACTTTCCTTCTCATCAGAGGGTAGGAATTAGCAAAATGCGGGATTGGATTTTGCATACAAAAGCATTTGATGAAACTGCAACTAGGCAAAGATCTTACTTGATAACAAAAAGTGAAGCAAAGGGAATATGGTGAAGAAAAGGGTGATTTCACGTGAAAGGATAGTTTGGTGAAAAGTAAAGTATCCAATGACAGTTAAATCCAAAAGTGTAAATCTAAGAAAGTTAATTAAATTTCCATTCGCACAAGTAAAATCCAAGGAAATCGCGTAATTGGAAGATGGTCCAAAATAATCCAAAAGACCGAAATTTGTGGAATAATTCACAAATATGTACAAGGAAAAGGGGAAAATTTTCAATAATATAAATAAAAAAAATAAGATATGCGTTTAACATTGTTGCAGAGACAAAATGTAATTAAGAAAAATCAGCTTAGAAAAGAAAAAGGATTAAATGGTGATAGAATTTAATATAAAATAGAAAAGCAAATGTTAAAATGACCCAGACAAAATGACGTTACAAGGCGCGAAAAATATAGGACAAAAAAAGGTCAACTGAAATGTAAAGCTTATTACCAAAGAAAATGTCAGCAAGAGTAATTAAAGGACACTAAATGGAAAAATAAATTAATAAATAAATAAATAAACATAAATAAAACATAAAATATAAATTAAAAAAATATTTTTTTATGAGAGAGGATCGCCGGTATCTGCAAGTTCCTGATAAAGCAAGTAAGTATGTAAGTAAATGCATATAGAAAATTATAAGTAAATACACATACAGGATATGAATGTGTAGGTAGATTGGTATATTTGATAGATAGGAATATTTAAAGACTAAAACCAAATTGCAGATAAAAAACACCGGCCAAGCAAAGGAGAAATAAAGAATTTAAATAAAGGATGTTTAAGTTATAAAGTATTAAGAAAGTACGTAGAAAAAAAAAACGCTAACGTTAAAGAAAAAATATATATATTTGCAAGGTTAAAGTAATAGCTATGTAATTTCAAAATTACCATGATTAAATTTGGACTTATGCTTATGTTTGATTTTAGATATACGTATTGAGCACTTTTGAAGTAAATACCTAAAGTTTACGCATAAATTTATACTTTCGTAAATTAATTTTATGTGAGTAAATTAAGTAGTTACACACACACACATATATATATATATATATATACATGTATATTTTCATATCATTGTTGTATCGACTGGTTTTCTAGATGTAAATGAAACTCGCGCTTAAAAATGTGATGATAGGAGATGACGAGGTACATTGGCTTATGTAAGATACTATCACTTCCTCACGTAGGTCCCTGATGATAACTTGTTGGATTTGATCCTAGACCGAAGGTTGTTCATATTGAAGAAGTGGCCATCCAATCTGGAGCGAAAATAGACTACGTCTTCTGAAGAACTAAAGGCATACCTCAGAAGGGCCAATACGATTCGAAACAGCTACACACGAATACCAAAACTAATGAAAGTATTCTCAAAAATATAATCTATCGATACGTGGCTCTCAATGACAACAAAAAATTAAATTTCATTATCTATTATAAAAAAAAAATGCTGACAACTAACCTTTTAATCAAAACGACATTTTGCAGACAAATAATTTTTTAGAAAAAAAACAATGTAGTTCAGCAATTTAATTGCCCATTTGGAGAGTTTATCTCTAATACCCCTACTACACAGGCTATACTACTTACACGTTGTCGCAAAAATCAACTCTATATCTCTCCGACTCTAGTTCAATATCGCAACATTTAGGAATACATGGCTGCAATCATTCTGAATTTCGAAAAGTAATGGGAGAAACCGTTAAGATTTTGCAGGGCGAGAGAAATTTTAATAGATTAAAAACACTCGAAGCATTGTTTATTACAACTAAAAAACCTCAGATTAATAATGTCAATTACGAATACAGTAGAAATATTTTGAAGTGCCTATGATAGTACATTTTAAATTTTAAATATATATATATATATATATAAATTATAAGAAAGTCTGCCCACCTAACTCGTAATAAGCCACCATGTGTCCGTGAAAAAATATGTATATCTATTGATATATAGCCCAACAAAAGAGGCATTTTATCATTTTATTTTTCAGAACATTACAAACGTGGCTGGTACGGAAAAATAGCAAGAATCTCTCCTATCGTCCTCAGAACTGTTGCTATTGTGACCTGAGATACACAATAGTTCAGGCTAAGTTACATACACTTTGGATCACTTCGAACTGTGATTAAAAATAACGTAGTTCTGTTACATGAAAATTCACTTTGTGTGATTAACTTTAACATGTTTATTAATCATCCTATTTCGAGTAGAAAAATAGAACTGAGCGAGTTTTTAATCTTTATTATGTTGTAAAAATTGTCCTGGTAGTCCTGAGTGATAATGGATCAAGCCTTTATTCATACTCGCTACAGTCTTACCGTCAAATTCTCAGACGGCCCCTTGTATTGGCTGTGCACTCCGTTATATGGCCCTAGTTGGGGATCGTTTCTTCGGGTTGCCGTGTTTGCTTGAGTTTTCCTGACCGGGTTATTTCCTTGGGTGGTCCTTTTAATTCTGCGGGATCCTCTTCTCGATTTTGTTTTATTCTGGTTAGGGACCGAGTTGCGTCGACAGTATTTGTACTGGGCTACTAAAGGAACATATATAGAGATAGATTAACGATTGAAATGTTTTCTAAATTTCATGCGAGAAGGTAAAATTATTCGAAATGGCTTTTTGTGATCTTTTTTGAAAATAATATTTTAATAATAATACATCAAATACTTTGAAATGTTTTCTGTATTATAAAAGATTAGTACTAAGAGGTGCAATAACTTGATTTTGTTTTCTAAATTTGATCAACAAAAGTAATTATAACGAAATCCGTCGGAATGACATTTTTATGTTTTTTATTTTAAATAAATAGTTAGTATACTAATTGACTTAATGTAAGTCCAGGTTCCTGAATACCTTTATTTTGTGTAAAAAGTGCCCTTATTGGGTATTCCAACTAACTTAATCTGAGTCCCTTTCTTTTTCATGTGAACTTTAAGTAACTTTTAATTAGAAATTAAGGGTGTATTAACAAAAATAATAATAACAAAATCTTAATAATTACGAAATACTTAATGGTTGGTGATTTCGGTTAGTTGTTCTACGACGAACTGCTTGAACTTATTAAATGCGAACTAAATTAAGTTAACATACATATAACTGGTGGTCTGAAGACGTAATTTCACCAATAATTTGTACCATATACGATTATAGGATCTACTATTGGAAGGGAAGAAACGTAAACCCAGCGAACAACACTTCACCTTAGGCGGAAGAATGGTGGGCGATCTGAACTGAGACCTAGCAACATCTGTGGAGGTCGGCGTGATAATCTAACTCAGGATGAAGTCACGTAACCCCGGCTTAATTTAAATAAACTAGACTGGTTGCTGAAGAGGGCATAATCCCAACTGTAATAGGTATTTTTATTGTCTTTTTTTTTCGTCCATTACAAAATAAATTGAAGCAAAATACATCTAAATGCCCCAAAATAGGCGTAATTCCAGCAGTAAAACCAAACCAATACTGGTAACAACGAGACGTAAATCCAGTGAAAAAAAGTATAACCGGGCCTGTTGAGGCGAGGTCTGTTTTGGTAGGAACTTGTTAAAATGCCTCCTGTCCTCTTTTCACTGCCTCTATGGAGGTCAAAGATAATCATCCTCTCTGGTATAGGAAGCGGTGTAGCAGTGGTCCACAGAAACTTAGCAAAAAAAGAATTTCTGCTGGGTTTCTTGATGGAACGAATGGGCAGTAGATCATTGATCGCATACGGCTGACCAATATACGACTCACACAAATTTAAGGGACTTCTGAAATTTATTAAAACTTATGCATTTCAGAGTAGGTCGAGAGACTATGTTTTGCATGTGTTACTGTGATCCCTTTCTCACCATAGCTGGGAGATGATTTAGTAGCGGAAGGATACAGGGGAAAAGGGAAAATTATGTAATTGTCCGGAACTCATTTTTTTTTCGTCGGCGACAGCATGTGGTGGGCACGTATATATTCGTCTCTTCGGAAAAGGAGAGGGCACTGTAATTAGTTCAATAAGCGTAAACAATATTTGATTTTTTTATGAATTCGAGAAAATTCTCGTGACAAAATTCATGCGCGACATAAACATTGGAACCAAATATCTCACTACATTGTTCATCATGCAACTAATCTTAATTATTATATTTGAGTGGCCTTTTCGCTATAATTTCTGAATTTCTCCAATCATATATTGCAGAGATTGATGTCATTGCTGTTCTTAATATGTTCTTGTGACTTCTCTAATACGGTTATTTATTTATTAGTACATATAATCCAATTGATTGAAATGTCTCAGCACGGCCGTAAGCATTTCGTCGGTAGTCGCTCTTCAGGAGATTAGAGATAAGGTAAAATCTAGGGAGAGCGGAGCTCCATGTACTGAATAGAGCATACTGGAGAAGTGCAGCTGTCTTGTTGTATTTATATATAAATATGATATATTAACTACTCCCGTGTAATGCCGTGACGAACGTATATTTCAAAACTGAACTCGATCATATAAAACCAGAGATTTGCAATTATATAAAATGTGATGAACTCGTGTGGAAAACGGATTTCTATAAAGCTGAATTTTGGTCACGTGACGTAGGATGGTGGTAGCGGTAGACAGACACTTTCTGTAAAAACAAGTGTGTGAGTTACTGGTTCCGCGGGGAATATCACCACTTTGCTAATAGCACTGTTCGAATGAAAACCAACCCCCTCTCCCCACATCCTCGCGAGATTCCGACACAATTTTTGGCGCGATTCTTTCCTATCAAAACCCGGCCGGGTGTGAAGTATGACTCACGGCGTTTTATGACATTCCCTTTTCCAAATAAAGCAATCAAATAGAAACAATTATGTTCTCAGCTACGGAGAGAATCCAACGAAGTGGCTTTCATGGTGCCAAACTCAGATTGAACCCCGATACACAGATCGATAACAATAAACATTTTACTGTTTTACTTTTTTTTTGATTTTTCGATGTATACGGTGATCAATTTTATAATAAACCATGTAATGTTGCATACATAAAACAACACCAGTATTAGATTTATATTGTAGTGTTTTGCAAAAAATATATTTTTTTATATTGACTATAGAAAATCCGGAATAATAACACGAGGGTGCTTTCTAATCGACTCTAACATAATCGTCATTCAGTCTAACGTAAACAAACCCTCTGAAATATGCACTGACCTTATATTAGCTAGAAGTAGGTGATCTAAACATGGGCAAGAATCTGGTTGAAAAAATGCCAAAATAACATGTTGAAAAATAATCATTTAGTCGAGGTTGGAGAAATATATTCATGATAAGTAATCAGAAATGAAATAGTTGTTGATTAAATCTATTTTATACATTACTGGCAGAAGGAAATACTAGCGAACGTAAGGTTAAACATTGCGTGACAGGCATTTTATTAAAAACTCCGATTTTATGCAGTTCATTAAACAAAAGTCTTGTTTCGTATTTTTTTTATATAATTAATCTGAAAAATATTTTCATGTTACAAATAAAGAAATCTGTTTAACATACGTTATTATTTTTATTTATGACCCCGGTAAAAATCTAAAACAAATCCTTATACGATAAATTTATTATACCGTAGTAGACTGGATAAATATTTTATGATAAATAATTCTCAATTCTTCAGATGTAACAGGTGCGTGAAATAATGCAATAGGTCACTTGAAACGCGGTAGACGCTGAATCCAAATGACTTAATACATCCGAATGTATTCAATCATAGCGATTTTACACACGCGTCATGATGTTCAAAGGTTTCAAAATTTCTCGATAATAATTCCTTCGATGTTCAACGCCCAATCCTTATTAAACGCCATACAAAAAGAGTTCCTTAATGATGTATTAACACATCTTCCGTGTCATGGTTGATAGATTAATATACTCCAGCAAATTTAAACTGAGTTCAGTAGGTGACTATTTATATATTTCCGATCTTAGTACAAACATACACACATTTTTGATAGATCCAAATGAATCCCGTAAGATGGAAACATCGGTGGAAACATTATGAAAATAACTACATATATGAGTTTTGTTGTCTAAAAAATACAAGCAATATGAATCGGTCCTAGGATTTTATTCTTAACCAAGTCAACATTGCCGTCATTGGATCTTGTTATGCACTTCTGTCGTCCATCCGTGAATTTCTAGATCAATTTTATGGTGAAAATATATAAACTGACATACTTAGACGCATCTGGATTAAACCTAGTCAAGTTTCTAAAAAAGAAAAAGAAAAGAGTTTTATTTTTTCCAATAGAGAAAGTGTAACACACAGACCTACGGAGGCGTTGTAGAGTTTAGTTACCGGTTATATAACGAGGTCCCATCTTTGTAGGCCGCGTGTAGGATCCGGTTACTGGAATAGGCCGTGTGTATAAAACGGTTACTGGAATAGGCTACGTGGTCGATAACTTGGATAGTTGAAGGTTGTCGTTTGAAGACTGTACAGCATAATGAAAAGGCAATCAACAATAAGGACACGTGTTACGAGTACATTTAGGCCCTTAAAATGAAGCGCGCTGAAACAGAATCATATATTTACATATGTACAAACAATATTTATTTACATAGAAAGGTTACGAACGTTGTTCTTTTTACATTTTTACCCCGAAACAAGGCATGCTGCCACTTTGATGTAGGAAACTACTATCGGGGATCTAAGTTCCAGGGGTACTATGTAGGAAATTTAGCAGCAATATGTTTGTTAACATTACACTTAAACTTCTGCATGTCAGTACTGTTGAGGAAACAGGAAACCGGAAGAGAATTCCAAATTCCTGCCGTTCTGGGGAATAAGCTATTAGAGTAAAAGGCTTTCTTACATCTCGGGATCTCAACTGTTTAGGGATGGGACTTTGCTGCTTGTCGGGTTTGTTGGGGGAATTTTCGTCGAGGGGGTACAAGTACTTGTAGTTCGTCAAAGCATCCAACATTAAAATACTTGTAAAACAGGCAGAGGGATGCAACATTTCGTCGGTGGGACAGGGTCTGAAATTTAGATGACAATTCCTTACAGAGTGTTTGTGTTTATAAACTAGCATGTATGTAGATAAACGTTCGTTGCGTGTGTGCATGCGTGAATGCATGTGTGCGTTCGTCGAAGCATACGTTGTAAGTTTATTGTGTATGTAAGAGTTAGTGTATACGAGTTTCATTCTTATCTTGAGAAAGGTAAACGCCCTGTTGAGGCGTGGTCGTAATTTGCGTCCCACTCACATTTGAGGTTTTAATTGAAGGAAACAACGTGTTGTCAGTTCCATGTCTCGAGTAAGGAGAAGAAGATAGCGAGAAAAACGGAAGAAGAAATGGAAAGCGCCACCTGTTGCGCAAAGCGGAGGTTACCACAAGGACGACAACCGATGTGTTGTTTAAAAGGTGTATGCAAGGGTGTGTGTGCGGTTTGCTTACATGCATGTTAAATTAAAAAGGCATGTTCATATACACCGTTGCCTGATAAACCCGCACCCATTAGCTGCGATAAATGAGGCTGTGAATAACAAGGAATCTGATTGGATAACTTGTAAACTGAACATTGCATGAATATACTAAAGATGGCGGCAATATCAATTGTAAGCATGACAGATGTTCACAAAAATGAAACGCGGAAAATTCTCTGTAGCCTAATTGCTACACACATTATATATATATATATATATATATATATATATATATATATATATATATATAACTTATTAAACTGTGCAAAACTATATCACAATGGGAAAATAAATAGAATCTTACCCGTGACGAAAAAATAGACCGTACAATAAAAGTCGCTTAAAATCATGAAATAGTTTTATTTGTAAACTAGTAGTCTCCTTCGTTTTTACACGTTTTTCGATGTGTCGTCGATATTATTAAATACAGCTGTACCCTGCCACGCGTTGCTGTGGCTCGATTTGGTGCAATGGAAAAATCCCCATATTAAAATGCCTCTAACCTCCCCATATTAAGAATGGCTGGACCTAATGTGAAAATTTACCTTTTGTTTTTGTATTTTAATATACTGCTAGTTGAAACACAGGAGAGTTACCAAACACCATCCCCTGCCCATGGTAAGAATGGCTAAAAAATAAATGTTTTCTTGTATTTATTTGTATTTCTCCTAACAATTTCTTTAATAAAGGAAAAGCATTCATAATTTCTTATAAAAACAACTTGTGTTAGAAAGTGTACTTTCAATTTTGTTAAAAGTTTTCTTTAAAAAAAAAAACTTAAACCTAACAAACGAAACAACTAACTAACGACTAACGTATAGTTTCACAATTGTTTTTTCATAATTTCATGATATCTTATCCTTTATTAAAAAAAATTGTTAGTTGAAAGCACAGAATAGTTAAAAAAAAGCACCCTCCCCTTTTCCAATGAAAAAAATAAAAAATAAAAAGGTATTATTTCAGCACGATACCCAAAATGCAGAAAAAATGTATTTTCACCTAACAATTTATAGTTTTAATAACAAAAATACAATTTTGGGTATTTATCTATTTTTTATTACTGTGCTGAAATAAAAATATTATTATTTTGAAAGACATTCTTAACATGGGAAGAATGTTTACTTTTAACTAATCTGTGCTTACACCTTACAGGTAAAAAATAAAAAATAAAAAAGAAAGATATCGTGAAACTTTTTTCCAAATAATAACCTTATATTTCAGCACGGCACCAAAACTACATAAGTACCGAAAATTTCATTTGTATTGGTCAATGTGTTTCATGCTAAATAAATTATTTCAAAACATTATCTTGCAGTTTATTGTTTAATTTGTTAGGCAGAGGATCACATTTTCAATAAATATGTTATTATATTTTATCCACTTTAAGTTTGTAAAAGATGTAAACGGGCGAGAGTTTTAGTGATTATCTGGTTCGAGGATATATGTCCCACTAAACGGCAAATCTTCGGTAATATTTTACTGTTAGGCCCGTCTCACGTACGTCTCTAACAAAGTATTGTTTGTAGATTTCAGTGTGCTTAAAACGAATCTGCAGACCGTTTCCGTCGCTCAAAAAAGTTGGTGATCAATTTTCGATGTAAATGTAACTTAGAATGAGCACCGATTTTGTGGTCCCCTGAGAGAGTTATGTTTATTTGCTGATAACCCCTGAACTGTGGGACTATTTTCCATTTCACAGCCCTAACCTTCGTATATCTTACGAAGTCTGGTAAATATGCACTAGCGTACCGCTCTGCCTTGTCCAACAAACACAAACATGCCCCTTCTCTAAGGTGGCCAGAAAGTAGGTGCTCATGTTAAGCGTAATTAACATGGGAAAGTGATCACCCACTTTTCGAAAAAGTAATCTGTTCATTTCATGAGATGCATTTTTTTGCGATGGGAACGGTTTGCAGATTCGTTTTTAGCACACCGAAATCTATGAAAAGATTTTGTTGTATACTAAAATGTAAACCGAAAAAAGAAACATTGAACGAAACGAAACGTGATAAAACATAAAAGATGTATTATATGTTTATAAAAAAAATGGAAAGAATCCGTTTTTATTTATTTTTCTAAGCGTAAAAAATGTAAAAAACGTAACAGTAAGTGTGGTGCGTTTCCCCCAATAGAAAGCATTTCAGTTTTTGTAAGCAACTACTAAACCCGAAATCGGTGTGCGTTCGTAACCGTCCCTCGTGAACGATCAAGCAGCGGTGTAAATGGAGAGCGGGGAAAGGAGGAATTTAATAGGGAGAAAAGATTTTAGAACTTCCATTGAATCTAACCAATTTTGGCAGTGAAATCTCACCAGAAAAAATATAGGGATGTACGATTATCGAGGAAGTGTAGAGGTAATAGGCCTATCGCACACCGCAGATAATGTGCTACAGTTTGGTCATATTGCATTTGCATGAAATATCTCTATTTTTTATCCTATCAAGGTCAAAATCAGAGGGGATAAATGAGTTCATTTTATTTATATAGAGAATATAGAAGAAATCGATAGAAGAAAAGAAGATAGAGATAGATAGAAGAAGAATAGAAGAAGAAGAGAAGAGAGAGAAAACTTCTCTAAAATACATTCTCAGACAAAAATTTGAAGAAAAAATCCGACGTCCTCTGGTACCTCCCGGGCAACCCTTTTTTCATAATTTGAACCCCTTTCTGTTCTAAAAACAATAGAAATGGCCCAATTCATGGCAACAAAAATAATACAGGGTGACCCATAAAAACGGGTCCCAGCTCTAATTAGGCCCCGTTTCTGAGTGTTTTGTCCGAATGAAATGAAACTTTGGTCATAACTAGTTTATTATATTCAAAATATCACATCAAAACACTAGGGTCTTTTCCCTTTTTTTCTTTTTTCTCTGTTCTACAGCATATGTTCTAGATGACCTCTCTTGTTTTTATTTGGGGAGGGGCACCCTGTATGTGTTATGTTAAAAAGGCGTTCTTCTTTCGTTCTTCCTCCCATCTGTCGACCCCATCGAAGAGCCAAAGCAATAAAAGAAATACTTTGAACTCACCTTTTTTTAGAGACGCTTTTATTTTCGCTCCGGGGTAACCATTTTTAATGAGAATTTTCACAGAGCAGTCACCGACGGAAATTTTCTGTCATCTACTTTATTTCTGCCTGCTGTTCAGGCTGTCACGTCTCCATTCTCTCTGTATTGCGTCTGCTGCTGCTATCTCTGTATGAGGTCACCAGTCCAGCTACCTCCTACTGCTCCTCTCCCAATTTCTCTGCAGCTACTGCTGTCTACACGATGTTGCCGCACATTATGTTACATTAAAAAGTTTTTCTTGATCTGTTCTTTGTAGGCAAAATTCTATGTAACTTTTAGTCGATTAAGTTTAATCTAAGCTTTGGCTATTGTGACGGGGACATCTTTTTCGGTGGATGTGATGTAGCGTCCGAGATATTTGAAGTCGTCTACTTGTTTGAATGGTGCTCTGTCTCGTGTTTTTATTTGACCGGTAAGGTGGAAGGACATATATTCTATTTTAACTGCGGTTATTTATATCTTCTGTTATTTTAAACGATTATTTCTGTCATCGCTGTTTCGGGTAGTGGTCGTCTATGATATAGAAAATTTCGTCGGAAAGACTGAAGGCGATTTTTGCTGAGTGATTTTTATCTTTTATTTGGAGAAACTGAACTTAAGAGCGAGTAATGGGCATGTAGTTTGTTATGTACTTCTTAAAGTTTATTTTTTAATTTAACGACAGGAGTAATGTGCACAGAGAAAAACATCCGTAATATTCACTTAGATTACTAATTTCCTGCATCATTGTCCGGTGCTCATTCGTGCGGCTTCCAAAAAGAGGGATTATCAAACTTAATCTCTCTCTTTCTCTATCTATCTATCTATCTATCTATCTATCTGTCTGTCTGTCTGTCTATCTATCTATCTATTTCCCTCTCTCAGCTCTCAAACAGGGCGCGTTACTTGCTTGTGTTCCATTTTTACGCATTGTTCCTTCGACGTTAGCAACGGTTCTGTTTTATAAATCTGTATTTCCATGCACCCAGTCTTAGTTTTATCAATGGGCACATAAAAAACTTAATCTACTGTCGTAGGGTATTTAATTTGTAACACTTATACTATAGAGGGACTGATTTAACGCATTCTAGAATGCACTTCCGTTGAATTCTAGTTAGATAAAAAGATCTGTTCGATCGCCCAATTCTCACTTATGACAACGAAGCTATTATCACTATGTATTTCCCTACACAACCCTTATTGAATTTATATCAATTTATTTATTATTATTCTCATATTTATTAGTTATTGTTTCACGACGTTTCGGCCAACTATTCCTCTGGCCTTCGTCAAGTGGTAACCGCTGCATTCTCAGCACTCACGGCCATCCGTAGTTGTTGTCCTCTCACCACGTTTGGGCCAAGTAAGCCTCTGGCCGGCTTTGGGTAGGATTGTAACCGCAATCTTCAGACAATGCTCATCTGAAACCGTAGAGATTCAACGTCTCTATTAACTGCGGCACGGGCCCCGAAGGCGATCAAGGATATTTTGATCTTATAAATCCGCGTTTATTTATTATCTGATCTTCTATGGTGGGGTCCGTACTGAATGGTATATATATATTATTTTAGTTGGAATTTATTATTGAGATGAGTATTATTTATGTTAATTTATTTATTGCGGACTATTATTCTCATCTTTATTAGTTGTTGTTTCACGACGTTTCGGCCAACTATTCCTCTGGCCTTCATCATGTGGTTACTGTGACGGATAGAAACTTCAAATCTCATAACTGCATTCTCAGCAATCACTGCCATCCTGAGTTGTTGTCGTCTTACCGTATTAAATTGTTGTAAACAAGCCAGACTCAAAATTACTACTCATGTTGAAGGGTGATATTATAAGGCTCATATTTATATGAAATAATTAAGATAAACTCAGCAAAGGAGTCAAAACCAAGATTATACCTATAACTTCGTTGTCTGAAGGATGTCGTTCTGTTTGAGAGGCTTCCCAGTATATAACATTCTACTATAACTCTTGATTAGTCAATGTTTTTTAATTTTTCTGTGCATATTTAATTGTTAGATATTTTTTATTTTATATAAATTTAATTCACATAAACTATTCGCCCCAAAACTGCGGTATATACGCCAGTTCAGTCTGTAAATACGCGGCAGTACGGTTTCGAAGTTGTATACCTATCAAACGGAAGAATCATTTTAGTTTAGTTTTAGAGCGCCAATGTTATGTGAATGTGCGTTTCTTTCTTCGTGGCGAATATCCTAGACAAGATGTTCCTCCAATGCCGCCCTTCACCTCTGCATGTTCCAGCGATTTTTTTCTATTATAGCGATGATGGCATAATTCGTTCATCTTACCGATTCACGTCCAGCCGGCAATATTCTGTCAAGTCGCATCGATTCTAGAAAGCGTCAGCGTCGATAATCGGCTTTAACAGCGAGACAAGAACGGTACAGTCGAAGAAATAAAAACGTATCAGCTTACGCAGAAACGCGTATATATATATATATATATATATATATATATATATGTATATATATATACATATATATATATATATATACATTTACATGTATATATATATTAATAATGCGAGAAGGAATAGATACATATGCATATTTAAATATAATGTACATTCATCTTTATACATTATTTAGTTAGGTTTATTGACGGAGATTTCGTTAAACGAGGCTGATTTTATGCGTTGAATATACGCAATTCATTCTGAAGCAATGCGTGTACTTCGAAAAGAATTCGCTCAGTTAATATAACTTACGGAATAAAATGATCTAGAAAAAAATAAAATAACATGACCTAATAGGAATAAAAATGCACCTTACTCAAGAAATTTCAAAAGTGTATTATTTAGAATTTAGAAAGAAGCAATGAATACCCATCCCAGGACGAGTGTTAAAAATATATTCAAACACACATACACACACACACATACATATATATATGTGTGTATATATATATATTACTATTTTATGTATCTACATAAAATTTAATATATTTTCAGTATTTACTGGGAGAGTGCCTGGTACGTAAATCGAGCTAACGGGGAAGTTTTGAAAACATATATGGGAATTTAGTTACAGATTAGTTTGTGCGTTTTCTCCTTGTAAGATTTCATCGGGCTATTGCATGGCGTTGATGTTGCTAGGTTTTATTTTATGATCCTGTGGTACTAAGTTTTCTCGTCAGCTAGTAAGATCCTTTGTTATTCACACACCCATTTATCGAAGCTTATAGTCGCTTTCTCAAAAACAGGAATAATTTAACCTCTGAATCATGCACAAATAGTGCTGATTAAATTAACTGGACAAATACTAAATATAATTAGACTATTCTTAGACAATGTGGCCACTTAGAATGGCATTAGTAGACATACATCCAACCAGCATAACATTAATGCCGGCGTGCGTCAGAGGCTGATCTTGGACTACTATTATTACTGATATGACTTCTTATTTATATTTATCTTATATTCAACTTGTGTACCGCGTTTCTTGGAATCTTGAATTCAATGCACCTTGATTGATTCATTTTTATTAATTTCGGTTTCGTAATAATGAGCAGAAACCGTAGTATCTGACCAACATCCTTTATTTGATTTTTTTTTATTTAATCCATTTTTAACATGTATTCAGTTTGCGTCATAATTTGATACAATTAAATGCCATCTACCCATACAATTGAAATCGGTAATGTATTGCTTACATCTTGAGTGTACATAAAAAGGGTCTAGTGAGCATTTGTGGAATTAATATTTAATTAAATAATTATGAAATAGTTGATTGTAATTTTTACCACTTGGAGTTAACCCACATGATGTTTTGTTACGCTTCCAAATCGTATTTTTATTTTTATTTTTTTTTATTCCTGCGAAGTGGGAAATATACATTTCAGTCTATCGGGATAACTAAATATTACCTTTTTTACCTACATGTAATTGAGGTTATGTTGATATTGCGATGCAAGTTATACGACATAATCACGTTGAAACACCGGTTCTCGTAAGATAACCGAAGTTAAGCAACGTTGAGCCTGGTGATTACTAAAATGGGTGACCAATTTGGGAAGTCCAGGTGCTGTATGTAGGAAGATGTTAACACCTCCCTGCAAAATGTTGCAAAAAACCTAACGTCATCTCCCCTAACGGGAATATACATGCGACTGGAGACCGCTTGTGAATTTCATACTCCCATGAAACTTCCTCCTTTGGAGGAAGCAAGTTAAACCCTGAATAGGGTTAGTGCTGACTGCACACACACATCGCGATGCAAGTTGTAATACAATTCTGATTCTGATAACACTGTTCAACAGCAAATTTGGTGTCGCAGTTTTGTAAGCTGATTTTGGAAAATTTTGCTGTGCTGAATCAAAAAATAACACCCTTTTTGCTGGATCAGGTCGACATTTTAAGCTATCGTTAATTTTCTATTTTTTTAACTTTTAAATACCCGAGAAAGGTACAACAGAAGTATTAACCATTTACCGTTTAAAGTTCTATTACCTGAACAAATTTAATTTTTTAGCACTAGCAATACAAAGAAGAAAGCATTTGAATAAACAATTTTTGATTAAATTTTAATTAGGGAGTCTAAGTTTTGCGATTATTATGCGATATTTAAAGATAAGATAAGACTTTATTTGGCCCATACGGGAATTCAATAGTAAAACTTTTTATTAAAACACACCAACATATGAAAGCAGACGAGAAGGTAAGTCTTACGTATTGGTTCTGTGTGTTTCAGAGTCAAATTATTTCATTACTGTGCGATTAAAACTGTTCGCAGGACATAGATATAATTTTGCCGAATTTTTTTGATACAGATTTAAATTTCATGGAGACAACGTACACACTTTTAATTTTTTTTTTCAGGTATACAATGGCGACTCGAAGAATGTGTGTAAATAAGCCAGATGTTTTTTGCTATGTTTGTGGTGAATACACACTTGCACCAAATCGCAATACTGTCACCACCTTTATCAAGCGCGTTTACTATGCATATTTTGGCATGAAGCTCGGCGATCAAGACAAAAGTTGGGCACCTCACATGGTTTGCAAAAGATGCATAGAGCATCTCCGTCAATGGAGCAAAGACACGCATGAACTTTGGCATCCCCATGATTTGGCGAGAGCCTTCAAATCATGCAAACCGATTGCTACGTTTGTGCTATCAATGTCATGGGGATTAACAGAAAAAATCGCACACCACTGGAGTATCCCAATCTGACGTCAGCTATGCGCCCTACTCCTCATAGTGAAGAAATTCCCGTACCTGTATTTGAAGATACAAGTATTGAAGAAAGCAGCAGTAGCCAGGATGAAACTCAAAGCATTACCACTACCGATGATCATCATGATGCATCCTTTTCCGAGTACAATGATGTGCAGCCAAAATTGTTTTCCCAAAACGAACTAAACGATCTTGTTCGCGATTTAAATTTGCCAAAAGACTCTGCGAAACTTCTTGCATCTTGCTTAAAGGACAAGAACATGCTAAATGGTAAAGTTAAGGTAAGTTTCTTCAGTACCAGGCACCAGGAATTGTTAAGATATTTTGCTCAAGAAAAAGAATTAGTCTATTGCAATGATATAGTAGAGCTACTGAAAAATCTCGGCGTACCTGAATACAAATCAGAGGACTGGCGTCTTTTTATCGACAGCAGCAAAAGGTCTTTGAAATGTGTGTTGTTACACAATGGAAAGCAATTTGCATCTGTGCCATTGGCACATTCGACAACATTAAAAGAACAGCTGAAGGAATTAAGTAAGTTCTAGAAAAAATTCTTATGACCAACATAAATGGATGATTTGCGTTGACTTAAAAGTGGTCAACTTCTTGCTTGGTCAACAGTGTGGATTTACCAAATACCCATGCTTTTTTATGCCTCTGGGATAGTAGGGATCGTACACAACATTACGTGAAAAAAAAAAATGGTCAGTACGTGAAGAGCTTGCAATTTGTAGAGCAAAAAAATCTGATAAACAACCCTCTAGTTGACAGGGGACGTATTTTATTTCCTCCACTGCACATAAAGCTCGGTTTGATGAAGCAATTCACAAAAGCCCTGGATAAAGATGGACGGTTTTTTCAGTTTCTGTGTAAAACCTTCCCCAATTTGTCAACTGAAAAATTAAGAGCTGGTATTTTTGATGGCCCTCAAATTAGGCAGCTGATCAAAAACTCTCCCGCGTTTGAGGAGACCATGAATCCTGTTGAGCAACAAGCGTGGAATTGCTTTGTTCAGGTCGTGATGAATTTCCTAGGCAACACAAAAGCAGAGAACTATAAAGATCTAGTAGCAAACATGTTAGTGGCCTTTAGTAACCTTGGCTGCAATATGAGCATAAAAATACACTACCTGTACTCGCACATGGACCGCTTTCCCGAAAATCTTGGCTCTTTAAGCGATGAGCATGGAGAGCGTTTTCACCAGGACTTGAGAGAAATGGAATCACGCTACCAGGGAAGGTGGGCCATGGTGATAATTGCGGACTACTGTTGGAATTTAAAAAGAGATGTGCAAGCACCAAAACATTTGCGACAATCAAAAAAACGAAAAGACCGTAATAATGCAAACATTAAGTTTTCATTTTTAAGTTACATGTACTGTACATGAAGTGTACATGATTCTTTGTTAGAATACAACAATTTTATCATAAAAACTGACATTTTGCCATTGAAACATCATTAGTAAATCTTGAAAACATTGTTTTAAAAAATATAAGTCGCATAATTTTAAATTCAAATTTACAAAAAAATGTGACCTCCGAGAGTAAAATGGATGTTATTTCTAGATTTAGCATGGCAAAAATATAGTAAATCAGTTAAAAAATATCAGACACCTTTAAAAAAGTTTCTTTTTGTTGACCAGTGTAATCTTTCGTTGGCGAAAATTTTGCAAAATGCAGTTTCCTATGAATTTCAGAAACTTTTTTTTGGTATACGAATCAGTATTGGAATCGAAAAAAAAACTGTGCCTATTTTCCAATGTAAAAAACGATTCTTTTAATTATCTTTTTTTATTTAATTTTGTTTAAACAAAAACCTTCTACCATTGGTAATAATATTAAAATAATAAATATTTATTGATTTTAAACTAAAATCTATAGATCACATCCTTCCACAAGTATGTTTTTACGTAGGAGAAAATATCTGCACATTCAACGTGATTTTACGGTAATCGAGGAATAGAACATCTTTATAGTTAAATATTTAGAGATCTATAAGGAATCGGAATCAGAGTCCGTAATTGTATCGGAATCGAAAAAACATTTGGAATCGTTCCATCACTAGTATTTATATTTATTCTATTTACAACTGGTGTACCGCGTTTCTTGGGATATTACATTCCAAATATTATAAGGATTTTGTCAATGCACCCTGATTGATTCATCTACATATTTTTCGTTTCATAAGTATGAGGAGAAACCAGAATATCTACCCAAGATATTCCATTAAGCAATTTTTATGTAATCTATAGTGTACATTCATTAACATTGCGTCATCATTTGATGCAGTTAAGATATCATCGACCTATAAAATTAAAATCAGTCATGCATTGTTTTAAACTTCAGTATACAAACAGGAACATACGGTAAAATGTTTGAATTATTGTTTAATTGAATAACTATGAAATATTTGATTCCAAATTCTACACTTGGATTTAAGCTTCCACGCCTAATTATTATTTAAAATTTTTATGTATTCCTGCCAAGTGAGATATAAAATGTCACGGTCTATCGGAACAACTAAATAATACCTTTTTGCGTCCATGTGATGGGTGTTATGTTTATACTGCGATGCAAGTTGCAATATAATTCTGTCGTGGTTAATCTGTCGTCAGTGAAAATGTTAAAAATACAATTTGAGAAAATCATTTTGCAAAAATATTACTTTATTTTGTTCAACGCCTTACGTTGTAAGCTTTTTTTGTAAGGACCAATCAGGAAGAAATTACAATTTTAACGTAGAAGTCTTATTTTCTGTTAAAAGGTCTATTCATTTTTTTGTCGTTTAATATTGCTCACGGTTTTCTAAATTATTTGTATTAATTAAGCTTTCTGACTATTTTCCATGTAATAGAAATACATCATTTGATAATTGCCGTCATTCTCGACCACTAAAATATCTGGTCATTTTCCAAACATTTTGGAGGTACTGTTCTGACATGTTTTCGACTTTTACATTAGTATCAGAATCATTGATATCATCCTTATTGATATTGATATCATCCTTATTAATATATTTGTCTGCGTTGGCGTTGAAGTCGATGTCGTCGCTTTGTGTACGAATTTAAGGAAATATGACTTTTTGTTTGCAAAATAAAATACCAGATAGGCAGAACTCTCATAACCTAGAAATATGCTCTCTTGGCACGATCTTACAGCGGTCAAATTTTGGTGCAGTTTATCAGGCGCTAATTTCGCATGTTGAATTCTATTGTTAATTAATAAATGTTTAAAGTCTCTTTTTGTAAATTCTTTAAATTGTCTTAGAGAATGCATTTTACTTCTCCGTATAAATCATATCAGCTAATTATTTTATCTTTGCTAGCAAATATTTAGATGTGTTCTTTAAGATATACACTATTTTAAAACCGGGAGTATTTTCTACCAAACTTTAGTGTATACCTAAATATGTCTATGCCCATCGATTCTCTGGAGCCGTTCATGTCACAAACCGCCAGTGAAAAACTCCAAAGGAAAGCCGTTACTCTTTGTAAATATTCACTAGGAAGGTTGTCCGAATTTTTATGGAGTCTTCTTTGAAATGTTTGGCTCTACCTTGGATAAATTTATGGTAAGGTCGCTTACAATTATAGCAGATAATGTCCGTCTTTTTCTCAGAAAAAGTTGCGTTTATAATTTTGATGAGCATTTGTAAATGTTATGGTTCTGTAGATTCTGCATTTTCTAGCATCTTTTTGGTTCCTTTCTATAGTGTTTTGATGCAATTTTGAATTGACGATACGTCATAGGTATTTTATTCCTGGGTAAACACGGTTGCAAACGGCGTAAAGTCATGTGGCAAAAGTTAAGTAATCATAAAAATATATAATCTGCTACTAATTATTTCACCAGGCATTTTTAATGAATTCCCTGTTGATTCGAACTTTTAGAATACAGTTTGTAATCGTATCAGGTTCCATACGTGTTAGAAACCTTAGTTCTGCAATTAAACGGGTAATGACTGGTTTTCATTTTGATAAATGATTTTGCTTTTATATGTTTAATTCATTACATCCATTATCCAAGGCTTCTCGCATTATCACAGATAAACTTTTATCATTCAAGCACCGATTTGATTCTTTAAAAACAGTTCGTTATTTACAATACATTCAAACATTTTGGTAATATCTGAATAACTTTATGTACTTTTGAATCTTAAAATGACCCAAACATTTTACTTGCCAAAAACTGAATGTTGATTCCGATCAATCGAAGTAATATCGTCCGACGAGCCAATAGCCAATATTCATTGAGGGATTCCGGTTGATCATTGGGTTTTAGCAGCACTCAGCTTTAAGTCATTGGTAAGTTCCTGTCCTATTTATTTATAAATAGGACCTTCCAGTTGTTGTAACAATTGTTTTATTAGAGCAAAATATTGCAGCAGTATACAGTTCTGCAAACTCAGCTTGGATAAAGAATATCAAAATGAACGTAAAATCGTCTTTGACGATTTAGCTTAAAATTTATCTTCATGTGAATACCTTTATGACAAGCCCTTGGTTATATTAAGTACTATACCGCTAGCTTCATTAGCTTTGTCTTGTTTATGGTAAAATAGTTCACCGCTTACGGTGGCCGGTCGTACAATAAATGATATTATACTTAATGCAGATTGAGCATGTATTATTAAAGAATCAATCCTCTGTTGGTTATCATATATTACGAGGAATGATTTGTCCGGTGGACTATTTTGCAAACAATGAAAAATATAAAAAAATTAATAATAATGCTGTCCATCAAATGCGGTCTGTGTTTGTTTACAATATCATGTCAGCTGATATTTGGGCTAACTTCTGATTGATGTTTGGTTTGAAAATATGCAAACAAAGAAATGATATTTTTTACTGTTACATCTTCTTTTATCGCAAATTGAACTCATTAATAAAAAAAAATAAAATAAAATGCGAAGGTACAATCGAGCATGAATAGGGGATAATTCGACCTGTAGTCGAATACGCTACAACTCAGCTATCTTTCTAGATGGCAATAAATCTGGGTTTTTTAGAAGAAATTATTCACAGAGATTTTATTATTTCCGTTGGTCGATGTAACATAAATTATTCGCATGTAAAATTTCTGTTTTATCTATAAGAGAAGAAAGACTTCTTTTAATATCGGATTTTTCGATTTTCAATACTAATCGGATGAATTCCTGTGCAAAACATATAAGAACGCTTTCAGGCATATGAATTACCTTTGTCTGGAACTTGCAATAGATGGGTTCACCCGTTTCAGAACGGATGAGGAAGGAGCTCACACACACAAAGTGACTTTTATATAAGAGTAGAAATAGAAAAAGAGATTCATTTCAGGGTTACGATTAAAATATCCGCAGTATAACTCGTACTATGCGTTAGAAACAAGTTAAGCATTTAGGATGCTGTAGGGTACCGCACGATTACCGTACTATAAAAATAGTGAACAACGGAAAGAGGTTGATAGAAGGAATAATTTTGTGGGTCGGTTGTTTAACCAGAATTCAAGTATACTTGTATCACAATAGCAATTCTCGAGATATTAAAGATACAGGACTAATAAGTACAAATAATAGACGGAACTGAAACATCGTAGGTAAAATATGTTAGTTTATAGTTGTCAATTATGAAAAACTTGATGCAAAACAATAGAATATATTTGCTTTTTAAACTATCGTTTTAATATAAGAGGATAATTCTCTAGAAAAGCAAGGCATTATCCCTTCTACATGGCCCTTGTTGGAGATGCACGTCTAAGGTAATTCCTGGTACTCTATGTCAGATAAAACTAAAGCGAACCACTTTGCGATGCCCGGACCTGGAAAGCAAGGATCGGTCCGCAACGTAACAGCTGTATATTTTTTTGTTAATCAAAAACCCATTTGAACAAGAACAATATCAATAATAATTCAAAAAACTTATCGTTTTTGTTGTAATATAATCCCATTCTAAAACGTTTGAATATAAGATCTATTCGCGATGGAATATGCTTCACTGATATCAATAGAGAAGGTCGGTAGATAAGAGTGTCGCCCTAAAGAAATCAACACTGTAACTATATTTTAAAATTGTTATTTAAACAATCAATCCAGGAACTTTATGTAGTAGTACTGACATCTATAAATTGTATCCGATTTAAGCCTCAGTCACTTCCTCGACGCGGGTCCGGAACTAGGAGCATGCTTTTTCCACAAGCGCCGGCGGAAACTCGGCGAATACTGTGCGGATGGTGGCGATCAGGCTGACTTTATTTTTGTGGCAGATGATGTATTTGACCTTCACGACGTAAGATCAAACAAAGTAGTCAAAAGGGTTCAGGTCATGGGGGGGGGGCTTGTAAGAGAAGGGTGCAAAGTGGTTGCACTCCTTCTGAAATCAAGCTTGTGATCGGTGAGGTAGCATGATGTGGCTCGCATTAGAAACCAAACCTAAGACCATGACCTTTGTTCAGAAACTTTGCTTTCATCACACTGGGCACGTCCCTGTTATTCGTGTCAATCGAGCGATGCATTTTGAGGGTGCTGGCAGTGGCTATGTTGTCATAACTTGGATCGGTAGAGAGCATGCGTTGTAAAGCGGCGCATCTCTGATTTCGCTCGTTTAACATTGAGTCATTTCAGACATAATAGAAG
The DNA here is from genome assembly GCF_053919585.1 of Euprymna scolopes. Taxonomy (NCBI): domain Eukaryota; kingdom Metazoa; phylum Mollusca; class Cephalopoda; order Sepiida; family Sepiolidae; genus Euprymna; species Euprymna scolopes. The sequence goes on along the minus strand of NC_136495.1, from coordinate 9,702,718 downwards.
GCTGCTATCACTCTTGGCATTTCTACACAACTAGTAGATGGTCTGAAACAAAAATAGAAAACCGATTTTCATCAAACGGAAATGGAATCATGTTGTGTTTCTCTTGCGACAATTTTATCGTTCCTCCCTGTAGTAACATTTGTAAGTCGATACACATATACTTGCAACAGTACTTCTTTTTCAGTCTAACTCGCTAACCATTGCGCCACAAATTCTTCCCGGGGGCAATGGGTGTTATCGTGACCACGTTGTCGGACGGCCATCAGCGATGATTGTATCAGTCGCCATTTTTGTCCTCACAATCAGACATCACCACGACCGCGCGCGAAACAGAAAAATGAAAATAATCAGACAAAGCAACCAGAAAGTCCTGTCGCGTGAGAACCTGTTTTTTTCCATGCTTTCAATTGATTTCACGCGTTCGTGCCTGACGAAAGGAAAAGCAAAAAATAAAACAGGTCGATTTATCAATACATTCTTTTGATTGAACTCATTAATGGGGGACAATGAATATTTCAATAAATCTCCCTTGAAAGGCACTGCTGTGTCCAGTTGCTTTATGAGTTCGTATATGAGCATACAAAAGCCACCAATGATATATATATATATATATATATATATATATATATATATATATATATATATATATATATATATGGGGGGGATTGTGTGTGTATGTGTGTACATGTATATATATATATATATATATATATAATTATGTTATCAAAGACTAAATCTTTAACATAGCAAACTTGTCAACATAAGAAATGTTCAATACTATTAAGAGGTGAAAACAATATTAAATAAAAGATCAAGAATAAAAATTTTATATAACTTTATAATATTATCAGAACAATAATGAGAATAAAGAGAAAAAATTTTTAAAATATTTTGTTTACGGTAGACATTTATGAAAAACAATTTTTTCTTCATTTTTGTCTTTAAGTTTTTCGTATTGTTCCGAAGATATAATAAAGTTATATATAACTTAAATTCCTCATCTTTGATTTAATACATATGCATATACATACAGAGAGCACGTGAGCGGAAGAGAGAGATAGATAAAATATACATGAGGGCCGTTCATAAGGTAATATCTCTCATTACTAATTCCGCCTGAATGGATCAT
>NC_136495.1:9664089-9699089 GCF_053919585.1 Euprymna scolopes | reverse complement strand
TATGTATATATGTATGTATATATATTTGTAAGCATGTATATATGCGTATATGTGTATTAGTCTGTATTTCTATTATATGTATGTCTAAAGTATGGAGGTGTGTATATGTAGATTTATATGTATTAGGAGTGTATGTAAGTACTCAGCGCGTGCATGGAAGTTTATGTGAGAGAGCATGTGTTTTTCTACTATATATGTAATAACTTATTGGAAATTTCACGTTAAATGGCGTAATTATCTAGATGAAGAAATCATAACTTTGTTTCTGTTTTGTGTCCAAAGGGTTCTTCCATGTATGTGTGTATGTGTGTGTAAGTGTGTGTAAGTGTGTGTATGTGTGTGTAAGTGTGTGTGTGTATGGGTGTGTTAGTGGGTGTGTAAGTGTGTGTGTGTAAGGGTGTGTGTGTTATGTCGGTATGTGTATTTGTAAATGTATATGTTTTATGTATACGTATATGTTGTGCGTGTATATATAAAGTTTATATGTAGATATATGTATGTAGGTGTATGTACGTGTATAAGTGTATCTATATATATATATATATATATATATATATATATTATGCGGATATGTATTTACGTTTAGTGTAAATATATAGATGTGTGTGTGTAAATGTGTATTATGTGTGCATATATGTACGCAGATTTGTAGGGGGGTGGATGTCTATGCATGTATATACTATATTGTTACATTTTATATTCTTACATTTTTATATTTTTATATTTCTGTGTCTATGTATGTAAGAAATATACTAAATGTGTGCATCTACGCTTGTGTATCTGAGTGCATGTATACATTCGAAATATGCGAGTGTAAAACATCGGAAATATCGGCTTGACCATACTGGGTGGCTGTTTTGGAATTGTCAACGGTCAACATACAAGTTGACGGTTGGTGTTAGGCGACAAATTGGCGGACTTCTCAAGTATTTTATAATGCTACACCGGAGAGAAGCTACTTAATTTTAAGATTATAAAAAGAATAAAAATAAAAATTCTCCCTACGGAAGTTAAGATAAGAGAAAAAAAAAGCCCGAGATAAATGGATTGATCTGAAAACATGTCCTTTCTTATACCGACCCAGACCAACTCCATTCCTATTCTAAGACAAGATTCCATTTTTGTAAGTGATGAAAGAAAGTGTTTTTGCACATATGTAGCCATCAATGTTTGTATAAATAAATTATATATATATATATATATATATATATATATATATATATATATAATTATTAAATACCTACAGACACTAGTGTTTCATCCTTTCGGGAATCTTCAGTGCAAGGTGTCACGATTAATACCAGTCGAACGATTCGAACCCCGCATCACGAGACATCTCTGGCTCGATGTAGCGAAGACCTAATCCATTCGGCTACCATTAACCGCGTGAAATAACGTCGAATTTAATAATTTTAATTTTAAATGTTCATTTACGTCAGTCAGAGAGTGGTCTAATCGTTATACGATGATCAATGCATAATATATATATATATATTATACATATATATATATTTTATATATATATATATAGATGTATATATACGATGATCTATGCATAATATATATATATATATATATATATATATATATATATATAGAGAGAGAGAGAGAGAGAGAGAGAGAGAGAGAGAGAGAGATAAATAGTAGCTGGCCGATCGGCATTGCCCGACCGTAATACATGCATAATTATGATGTTTTAGCTCATGCAGATTATGTTTATAAAGCAAATTCTTCATTAGTTATACATATAGTAATGGTTTAAAAACATAAAAATAACTTTAGTTCCATCTGCTCGAATCGAAGCGAAAACATTCGGTGTTTTAGCCATAGTTGTTATTTTGCTGTTCAGATTCTACCTTTGTTGATATCGTCTGGGCTTTCGTCAGATGGATCAAAAAGGCTAAACTGAAGCATCTTTAATATAAAAGAATGTATATTTACGCATTCTTAAAAGAGTCGCTTCACCTCCGGAATAAACTGTATTTTTAATGTTGACCGCTTGCCAGGTATAACTTTTAAAATTGAATCTCTAAGAACTTTAACGACTGCGCTATCGCCCTTGCCTGGAGCTGTGGTTAGACTACTTGTAAAAATCAATTTTGAAGGTAATATTTTCTTAAAGGTTGAAGGTTCAATTTTTACTGTGTAATTTTAAATTACTTAAGACCTCTATATTGTTATGACTGACGGAAAGAGATGTATATACTCTTGTGAACTAACTTTTCGTTGGAAATTCTGTAAAAATTCCCGCGTTCCAAAGATACAACTGAACAAGGTCGGAATATATATCGACCGAAGCGGTGTGAAAATGATATTCAGTGTGAGAACATTAGTCCGGAAAATTCAACTTATAGAAAAATAGACATAACCGATGGTCATCTTAAAATCCGGAAACGTAATTCAATTATTATAATGTAGACAATATGCAATATACGAGTATATGCGCAATAAAATCAAATATAGCAACTGAAATAATGCTTCTATAAAATTATTGATAAATGCAGACGGTCATTTTATCAAAGCTTATCTAATAGATAGGCATATATAATCAATACTTGCTTATATTCATGTACACATTGTGTAATCGGTTGTATTCATCAGTAATGAGTTGGGTTTGGCTTTATACATATGAAAAATTCAATATGTGACTTTATTGTGATAGTCGTTTGTGTGCAAATACTTATTTGAAAAGGTCGCTCATCCGGCGAAAATCTTTGAATCATTTAACAATGCGTTAGCATTCAGCTTTACAATGATGCAGATAAAAGCAAACGAAGCATAAACCTAAAAAGGGAAAAGCGGAAAAGAAATGGTTGCTTATTTTTGCTGAAATAATAAAGAATAGCAAATTGACACGTAATATAACATGCAAAGTTCTATAATGCTTACACACACACACACACACACACACATATATATACTAGACTGCCCGTGACCCGTTGGGTCAGTATGTTATATTAGCTATGGAATTAATGTTGGAGCGTGAAACTTTTCCCATAAAGAAAATAGTTTTTTTGTAACATAACAGAAATATTTCTCTGAAAGTATATGAAAATGAAAAAAAAAAGATTTCTGTGAGTGGTTCTGTTTATAATTGCTTATTTTTGAAAAATGACTTACAACTATTGAATTACACGCGGTTTGCCATACTCATAGGTAAATGTGCACTGAACAGATACCATAATACTTAAAGCTAAATTCAAATTGTGATATATCTTTTAATTTAAACGCAAAAAACAAAGGTGTCGCTCAAAACGTACACAGGAAAATAATGCGTTTTATTGTCGCGTTAATTATTTATTTGCAACAGAAATTTAAAAAAACATAATTTCTGGGTTATATATTTATGTTGCTAATGTGGAAGAATATGTATGAATGGTGTTTAAAAAGCTGTATAAAGAAATGGAGCATAAATTTAAAAAAAATTGAAGCAGTTGGTAAATCGCCGTTATAAAATGCTCTTATAGTTGTCAACGGGTTTAAGTAGATTTCTCTGTAAGAAAATTGTGTTCAAATAACTTAAACGTAATACGTAAATGAACGATGTCAAAAAAATGCGGAAACAATTGTTTATTTGGATAACTTAAACGCGGAAAAACGAATTGGGACGCTGCACACGTAAATAGTAATATATATATATATATATATATATATATATATATATATATATATATGTATATGTGTGTATATATATATATATATATATATATATGCATAAATGAATAAAAACTATATTCCGAAGTTCATGGTGATGACCATCTTATAATGTATTCCTTTAATTCAGTTGACACTTACAATTCTTGATAGTATCTGTTTCGTAGCACAAAATCAATCGCTTAATTATTATATCAATTAGTGAATCTACTTGCCCTGAACTAATCAGAAAAATAGCAAATACTAATCTATCAAAATGTCCGCTTTCTTGGAGTTCCCAGCAAACGAATACTGGGAACTCAAAGAAAGCTGACGTTGCCGGTAGTCGAATAGAAAATAGGAAGACAGGCAAACGCATGTAGAGACCTAGACAATCCCTGTAGATTATGCCTTCATGAGAAATTGTCTATCCTATACTTTAAAGAACCCAAAAATCTATTATACTGTAGGAGAAAAATAGCGAATAACAGTGTACACAGGATAAACTATATTGTAAGAGAGTGATACAAAATAAATTTAAAATTAACAATGACAATAAAAATCAATAAATAAAATAATATATATATACATATTCATCATATCTATCTATCTATCTAACTATCTCTCTCTTTCTCTATCTCTCTTTCTCTCTCTCTCTCTATATATATATAAAATAGCATAATATTAAAAAAGACAAAAAGATTTAAAAAGGGTACATTTAACTACACCTAGGTTTAAAATAGGCCAGATCATTATATATCTACGCTTCCTGCTAAAAAAGAACACACAAAGAAAAGGTTGAAGCTAAGGTCAACTGGGCCTTTGTACTGTACATGCCTTCCCAGTGGTTAATTAGGAAGAGAGATGTGGAATCTAGGAAGCTGAGTGGCTAACTAAAAACTCAATAGAATGTGCATATATAAAAACGCGAGACAACCACAACTCTTCGCATAAGCCTGACGAATCCTAGCATGGATGAAACGCGGAATATTCTGTGTAGCCTAATTGCAATATGTATTTTTACAACTGACTACTTAGCTGTACCTATGTATTGAGCATTGTTGAAATGAATACTTAAAGTTTACGCATACAATTATACTTTCGTATATTAATTTATGTGATTAAATGGAGTGGAATATATATATATATATATGTATATACATATATATATGTATATATATATATATATATATATATATATATATATATATATATATATATATATATATATATATATAGGCCCCGACAATAATTACCAATTATTTTAATATCTACGGGCACCTGTGCTTACTGCTAAAGCAGTTATCAATGTAAGAAGTGTAGTTTATAATAAACGAGTCCACAATATTCAGAAATTCGGCCTTGATTTGTACGCAGAATTCTAGATAATAATACCAGAATCAATGGAAATAAACTGTATATTCTAAATGAGAGAATATAAGCAGTAATCAATAAGAGAGTATCAAACGACATGAAAATCGGAATATTGATTCTTAAGTAAGATTTGTTGCTTTTTCTTAAAATGGTCTCTACATACTGTCCATAATGGGCTTTTTATAGATAATGTCTTAATTAACACTAGCAAGTAACCCAGCGATGCCCGGTTGTAAGATAGACTTAAATATGATATTTTAATTCGTGTAGATTTCGTATTTATTATTATAAAGAAAATTCGCTATTGTTTATTATATTGGACTCAATATATATATATATATATATATATATATATATATATATACATATATATATATATATATATATATATAGTAATTATTTCAAAAGTTTAAAAAAAAATAAAAATACGTTGTCATGCTGATGCCATCGTATTTTTTTTAATCGAAAAAAAATCATTTTGTGTTTCAGCTTTAGTCGTTATATAGCACTTCACCTTTATTATCTGGAGTATCGCGAGACAGATATGAACAAGTAACAAATCAAGCGCGTAAAAGCTAATAAATGTATATGTACGGATGTTCAGAAATTAGTCGATTTAGTTCTGCCAAAGTCAACCGATTTTTTATTTTATTTTAACCTCTTGCCATCTATTTCTACAGACAAAAAACTAAATCAAATTGCCTATATATTAAGTTTCAAATCTGTAGAAAATACATTCAGAGAGGAGTCTGGAGGAGAAGTTTATCACACACAGAAAATAGCATATATATATATATATATATATATATATATATATATATATATATATATATATATATATATATATTAGGAAGAAACAGGAATTAAAGATCATATATTTCTTTATTTTTATTTATCTGTCGTTGTTTTTTTTACTTGCCTAGAATGTATGATATAATAATTCGGCACTCCCAAAACAGGAATGATCTTTGCTATTTTGAAAATAGAAAAATTATTCTTACTCCAAAGCACTATATATATATATATATATATATATATATATATATATATATATATATATATATCTGTTCTGAATTATAGACAATATCTTAACTCTTTTAACACCCTTGACCATGATTTAACACCATCTTTTGAATCTTAATGTACATTGTCACTGTGTTTTATGTTCGAACGATTTCTTCTAATTAAAATAAATACAAAAATAACCTTCTACTTATGTAATTGTTAAAATACATGTCGGAACTTTATTAAAAGGAGGATATACATTAAAAATTAAAACCTAAACACCTTGGATTTAAATATTCTGAAACTTAGAAGAATATGAATATATATGTATATACATATATATATAATATACTGCTATTATATATATATATATATATATATATATATATATGGTGGTGATTGTCACTTCTTGACAGAAGAAGACCATCTTTCCCTTGCTTTATTGTTGATTACTCAATTATTTTCATGTATTTTTAAAAATATATATAATTATTTTTATTATAATAATGTACACATATATACACTTATACACACACACATATATACATGTGGAGATGTGATCAAGAATGCATCAATTCCTATTTTCTGGCGAACGAAGGTGGCTCTTCAGACCAGCCCTGCCTTTTCACAGTCTGTTGCAAAGGTCACACTTAAACTGAGATTGGGGATATATATATATATATATATATATATATATATATATATATATATATATATATATATATATATATATATATATATATATATATATATATAACTTAGTGCTAAATGATTAACTGCTACCTAAACCCGGTGGCCAAATTATTCAAGTTGGAGGTTCTGGTCGGTCACCGCGTGTAATCGAGTTCTTTCGGCCATCAACATATTAAGAAGAATGCAGAAAAATTAAATTGTTTCAAGACTTAGCGATACACGTTAAAATGTTTTTGGTAGATGTGGATGGTATGCCTCTCAGAAATTAGAATATAATTTATAACTACGCGTTATTACAATCAACCGATCAGAAACCTCTGACCTTATAATAACATTTTGAATTCCATCTAGTCGCTATAAGTCTCCGTCTTGACACAGAATGAATCACAGCTTATCGGGACTACATTAATTTTTCGCCGACTGGACCTACTACACCTATCTCAGTTCTATAGATTGGCTTAACACTTAACAGGATATGGGCCCAACCTTCGACTTTGCTTTAACGGATCGGAATCTAAATACGAATTGTGGCAGGTAAACAGTCTGGGGTATTTGAAAACTAAACATCTACAGAAAGTTATTTAGGTACGGGCAAAATGAATGTCGATGCTCAAAATGTATTAACATTTTGCCCCTCCCTTTACTTTAAAATTCAACAAAAATCAGGAAATCAACCAATTTTAATGACATTTTCAGTCTTTATCAAATAAAAATCGCGAAATATACGGAACTAATTATTTCTATTTTCCCAAGAAAAAGAATAAAACTGTCGTCTATAATTTTGGGCGACACAATCATAAAATCATTCCGATGTCGATATACAAACTCGAAAGTGGACTCTATAAAAAATCGTCAAGAATTTTTATGAAGAACATACAAATCTATTCACATCTAAATTTGGTAACAAACGGTAAAAATCTTCTTGCAGATTTTGGCACTACAGAACCGGTTATCACCACGAAAACTGATTTTATTAATTTTTATTCGAACTTTAATCCACGGAGTCATTTTGTTGAACTCGCCGACGTTAGTCAGATAAATGATATAGTCTTGAAAAGATGGGATGCTAAAATATCACTAAAAAAACGAAAAAAAATGAAAAAAGGCGAAATTTGTAAGTGTATTCTTAAAAATGCTCTTTTCATCCCTACATTTAAGGGAGATATATTTTACGTACATGGAGCCACTAAAAAAAGTTTTGCCATAACTAGTCAAAGTTGATATACCAAAATTGAACTTTATTTGCCATTAAAGAAAACGGCCGATTATAGTAGTTAAAAAGTATGGTTTCCTCAATAACCGCCTGTTGCGACTTGAAATCATAGCATAATTTTTCGGACTCTGCGATACTGCTAATATTAACAAGTTACCAAATGTATTCGAAGATATAGGAATTAAAACTTCAGATGATCCGCCAGATTGTGATGTTTGTGCACAGGGAAACATGGTGAAATACATAAGCAAAACACTAAACAAAAAATCCACAAATGCCCTCTTACTTGTGCACTGTTATTTGGCAGGTCTGATAAGTCCGATGGAAAGAGAAAGCCTCAGGTATGGATTACATTTTATTGACGTCTATTCAGGTTTTATTAGGGTTTATATCTTAAAACCACATCAAAACTAACTTAGCTACTAAGCAATATTTATCTGACATTACCCCGTACGGCTCGGTAAAATAAATCTGTTCGGAGAATGGGGCTGAATTTACAAGTAAGGACTTTGCACTTCTATTAATTTACCTTCGTATTAAACACGAAAAATAAGCCAAGTATTCCCCATTTCAAAATAGGACCGCTTAGAGAGCATGGCAAACCCCTTTTGGAATGACTAATTGAAATTAGACCAAAGTTTATGGACGTACGTTTTAATGGCGGCGGCTACATCAGAAATAGATCGTTCAATAAAAGTTAGGCAAAAACCCCATGTGAAGCGTTTTGCCCAAATTGAACCGATTGCATATATTTGGTTCAAATTACTTTGCATTCAAAGATAATACTCTTACACTAAATATTAAAAGCCCCCCCCCCAAAAAAAAATCATAAGTTACGGTAAAAGCAGCCCGGCTTATTTAATTTATTTTCCCGACCAAAATGTCATAAAAAAGTTAGATGTGTAAATTTAATTTTAAAAATGTCGAACCTGTAAACAATAAAAAGTATGAAAATATTTCCTAGTGATTTCGTCGATCACAATGAAAATATCAATAATGAGGACAATTGCACTTAAAATATTGATACCTAATAAGGGATCAAATAAGAAGAGACTTCCTAAAAATTGGAAAATTACAAGATTACGAAGTAAATTACTGTTACGGTTTCAAATTGTCGTCATTAACGACGGACAATTTCAAATGATTAATATTCACACGAGGTTTGATAGCCACAAAAGACGCCGATATAAGGCATTGTGCTTTAAAAAACCTGGTATTAGAAACTCATTTGACCTTTCAGAAACTGGCTGAAGAGTGTCAGCGGTCCGTGCCAATGAAGCAAGATTCCCGAAACATACAGGAAGCAGGTTTCACTCACATTAAAAAAATACGTTACAAAAATGAAGGACACCCACCCGCCAGCAATGACCGACCAAGAGGAAAAAAGAACCCTTTACAAAATTATCAGGATAGACAAAATCCTTGGACCCTTTGTAGCAAATGTGGAGGACTTTATGAGTACAATGTCAGTACCAAAGGAAAAGAACATGTGACATATACAAGCGAGCAGTGCACAAGACCTCATATTGCAGTACAAAAATAGCAAAAAGGAGCTACGTAAAAACTGCAAGAATATGCCCTTCACCGAAGGAGACCACACGAAAATAGGTTACGGTGAGATAAAAATAAAGAAGTGAAACTCCAGATCGATTCAGGGTCGGATTTATCAATCATAAATGTTAACACGTGGAAGAGAATAGAAATATCCACGATGACAAAGGCGAATAAAGTGGCAAGATCGGTAACTGGTGAAATAATTAATTTGGAGGGTAAGGTAGTAATTGCACTGCAGAGTTTTCTAGGACTCGCGAACTACTATCAAACGTTCATTAAGAACATGCATGAGTTGCATGCTACATTGAATGTACTATGAAAAAAGGACAAAAATGGGACTGGACGCCTGAATGCCAGAAAGAAATTAAAAAATGTATTAACGTCAGATTTAGCCTGACTCATTTCAATCCAAAACAAGAGTTCTCATGGGATCGGTGCATGTATTCTAGACAAGATGCCGGATGGGTCCACTAATCCGATCGCCCATGCGTCGAGAACTTTATGCCTGGCGAAAAGAATTACTCGAAAATCGAAAAAAGAAGCATTGGGAATCATATTCGAGGTAACAAAATTCCACCGATTTTTACAATTTAAATTACGAACTGCCCATAATTATAACAATCTTGGAATCTAAAAATGTCTGCCAATTTACACAGACAACAGACGAGATGAGGGGGCATTCTACTTCAGTATGGAATTTCTAACATCTGCGAAGTAAAGACACGAAGACGGATTGTCGGGATTAATCCCAAATCAAGGGAACCGCTGGAAGACACAGTAATAGCGTCACTACAAAGTGAAAAAGATTATACACAAATATTATGAAAGATGAGCAAGGAACTACCAGTGATTTTGGAAGATATAAGGATGGCTGAAGAAGATAGTTTCATCAAAGAAACACAACTAAATTTTCAATCGGATGAATCGACGGCGGAAGCTTATTCTATATGCAATGAGGCACTGTTGTACCGAGACAGAGTAGTAATCCCAGCTACACTACAAAAGAACATTCTTAAAGATTTCCATACGGGGCACGCTGGGGTTACGCGAATGAAGATCCTCATGAGGTCCTACGTTTACTAGAAGAGTATGGACATTGATATAGAAGGCACGGTAAAGTCGTGTAAGGAATGCGTATTGGCTGCAATAGCGCCCCCAATACAATTTAGCCCGTGGCCTAAAGCGGACCACCCATGGCAAAAAATACACGTAGATTACAACGCGCACTGGATGGAAACTATTATTTGATAGTGGTAGACATTTTTTCAAAATGGCCTGAGGTATTTCGATGTAAAAGTCCAACGACGGATTTTACAATCAGTGCTTTACACGAATTGCACGCTAGGTTTGGTGTGGTTGATTGTCTAATGTCAGACAATGGCACACGATTCACTTCTGCACATTTTAAAAGCTTCTGCGAGCATTTCCAGGTTAACAACACAACGAGGCAAACCTATCATCCTCTATCGAACGGTCAGGCAGAGAGGTTTGTAGACACGTTGAAAATAGCCCTGAAGGATGCTAAAGGAACGCCCCCAGAAAAGGCGTTACAGCAGTTTTTAAAAGTTTACCGAATTTCGCCACATGAAAGTATTCCATCGAAGATGTCACCGTCAGAGTTAATGTTCGCGAAAAAATTAGGCTGGTCTTCGAGAAACTTTTGCAAAACCAGGTGAAACCGCCAAATACTATAGTTCCTTACAAGTGGTATTTACCTGGTAAAAATGTGTTTTTCCAGGTACACAAAAATAACAGCACGATGCGGGAATTGGGAATGGTCCAGACAAGGATCGAGCGGATTTTCTACATTATCGAACGTTCAAGATTTACTTACAAGAAACATTTAAACCAAATTAGGAAACGTATCACATATGGCGTAAAACAACTTCCTGTGAACAAGAGGAGGCAATGGACCGGATATATGACACGTTCGACTTGGTAACACTACAAGCAACCGGACAACGCCGGTCCTCCATAAAAAGGAAAATGACCGAAGCGATAGGGATCAACCACAGAAGAAAGAGCTACACGATAATTCTAGGGGAATTAAATGCTCGGGAGGGGGTGTTTGGGTCACAAATCATCCCTATTTAAGAACTAAGTGGAATCAACCAGTCCTATGAATACCGCTGGTTTCAGAGACCAAATGGAGACATCCATATCATGTTTAACCGCATGCTACGAACACGTCCCTCTCATACCACTTTAGTGGCTCTTGTATTCTTTAGGATAAATAAATATTATATTTTTTACACTTTACACTACTTGTGGTTTCTTTCATTTTTAACCGCTAGCACGAATCTTCAACATTTGGGCAATTAGAAAAATAGAGAGTGAGTGCAATTCTATAAGAGGAGACTAAGGAAAACATTTCCCCATTCTTATTGTTTTCATATATATATATATATATATATATATATATATATATATATATATATATATATATATATATATAAGTGAAAGTGTCTGTCTGTGTGCATGTGTATGCGTCTGTCTCTGTGTGTAAATTTCCCTAGAATATATCTGTCAATTTTAAGCCTACAAACTCGGAATTTGAGATAAACGGTACTGAGATTACGGAAATTATTAAATAATAAATAGTTAATTATTGGATTTTAATTAATTATAATATGAAACTCTAATGGTTTAAACTCGATAGATAACGACAAACTTCCACCCATTAATATGGGAGGGGAGATTATCATCAAAAGTGTCCTGAATTGTTAACTTAGCACCGGACTTACTACTTAGATATAAATAAGTCACTTGCCCCCATTCCCCTCCTCGCCCCGTTTTTTTTTTTAATGGAGATTAGATAATACAGTGGATGTGTTACCGGCAGCTCCCGTAACTCCTGCCTCTCCTATTTTGTCATTCAGGTCAAGGTCAAAGGTCGGTACTACTTGGTGACCAGTAGTCTGAGATGTCGGAAATTTTTCTGTCTCTGTCTATCCTTGTGGCCATGTCACTTGTAAGGGTGCTGGAGGTAAACGTTTTGTCTGGGCTGACGTTATCCGCCTGATAGTCAGGAACCCGAACCTTGGATTAACCACTAAGGAGGCTGTCCTATCAGCAGGTGCAAAGTACTGGGACTGCTGTATTGCCATTTGGTGAGTGGATCTGGACAATGCAGTAGTTTCTGGTGGGGCCTCTCGATGCCATACTAGTGGGTAATTGTTACGGCTTTACCTTTTGGTGTGCTACAAAAAAAATCCTGTTTTTTTCTCTCTTCCTTTCCCTCTCTGTACTGCTCTAACCAAGTATGCCGACTTATTCCACAAATCCCAAAACCTCAACATAAAATATCTCCAGAATAAAAACTCGATTAAACCTAGAACCCCTTCTTGCAACATAGACCCCTACTACCAGGTCTCCTTATCCAACATCAGGGGTCTACTTTCCAACCTTCCAGAGGTTGAACCCCAATTACAGGAGACGAAACCGGACATATTATTTCTAAGTGAAACTGGAATAGGGCCGACCACTTCCCTTGATGAGTTCATAATTAACGGATACTCTAATTTAACAGCTAAATCTGACACCCAAGATCTCCATGGATATGGAATATGTGCCTACATTAAAGATGGCTTCCCGTGTGGCAGGGATATCTCTAGAGAAGATCCTAATTTACCCAATATGTGCTTCCGGGTTGCACTTGCTAACACCACTGCATTTATATTTGCCCTCTATACGCCCCACAACAGCGGAGTTACTATCTTTAAGAGCATATCTGAGAAAATAGACCATATACTGTCTTCCCATCCCTCGGCTAACATCCACATCTGTGGTGAGTTCAACGCCCATAACGTGGAATGGCCGACCCAGTCAAATAAGACAGAAGATGAGGGGAGGTTTTGTCATGATTTTGCCATTGCTTATGACCTCACTCAGATGGTTCGCGAACCCATCCGTGTACCCGATACACCCGGTCAATATGCAAGCCTCCTAGACCTTTTTCTCTCAACTTCCCCTGAGCTATGTTCATGTTCCGTTCATTCTCCTCTAGGATCCTCCGACCACTCCGTCGTATCAGTTAAGATAAAAACGAAATGTAAGAAGCCCCCCAGACATACCTCTCCACCGTACTGTATACTGATACTCTCTGGCTGACTGGGATAGCTTCCGTACATTCATATCTGATTTACTTCTGCACTCCATGTTTAAAAAGGAAGTGTCCTCTATAGTATCAGATCTGAGCGAATGGTAAATTGTAGGCATAGACCAATTCATACCATCTAAAAAATTCCAACAAAAACCTAACAGCCAGCATGGTTCTCCCCAGAATGTGCTGCTGCTTTCGCGCACAATAATCACTTTTTCCATAGCTACCAACGTAATAGATGCACTGAGACTAAAGCTGCTTTCAGGTCTGCCAGAAACCACTGTAAAATAGTCATAATAAATGCAAGAGAGCTATATGCCCAGTCTGTAAAATCCAAAGTAGCTGATCAGCGGCTTGGATCCCACGAGTTTTGGAAAATAACAAATAGGATCCTGAACAGAAGTGTGCGTTCTATCCCAACCATTATCAATGGACCAGAGGTAATCTCGTCAGTATCAGATAAGGCCAAACTATTTGCAAAGAACGTTGCAGCTAATTCTACCCTATGTGACGAGCGCCATCAACTCCCCATATTTCCTCCTATAACACAGAACAAGCTAGGTAACATACACATATCAGTGCATGAGGTCGCCAAGATAATAAAGAACCTAGATTCCAGTAAAGCAACTGGCCCTGATGGCATCCCAATTATAGTGTTAAAAAATCTTCAACCAGAACTTGCTCCCATACTTACGAAACTGTTTAAGCGCTGCCTTAAGGTGAAGTGCTTTCCAACTCCCTGGAAGACCTCATCAGTTTGCCCTGTATTTAAGAATTCAGGTGATAAGTCATCTCCCTCTCAGTACAGACCAATAAGTCTCCTGTGTGTTATGAGTAAGTTGCTGTAATCAATATTAAATAGAGAAATAGTCAACCACCTCAGCAGGAATAACCTTCTTAGTGACACAAAATATGGTTTCCGCTCTGCAAGATCTACTGTAGATGTACTGACGGTTATATACCACAGGATTAGTGAATCTCTTGACAATGGTTTCCTTTCTAGGACAATTGCTCTTGACATATCAAAGGCCTTCGAGAAGGTATGGCATAAGGGTCTACTTCACAAGATTTCCAGCTACGGTATAACTGGAAATGTGTTCTCAATCATTAAATCATTTCTCTCCGATAGGCTCATAAGAGTAGTGGTAGACGGACAAAAATCGGAGGCCTGCAATATAAATGCTGGAGTCCCTCAGGGGTTAATCCTGGGCCCAACTCTCTTCCTGATCTATATCAATGACCTCCCTAAACACATACTTAAATCATTCGTTGACATCTATGCTGATGACACGACCATCTACGGCAACACATCAAAGGCTGTAAATGACAAAGTTCTCTCTGATTCTCTCTCCTCTGATCTCGAGCGCGTGGTTAGGTGGGGGAAGATGTGGCTGGTTACCTTTAATGCATCCAAAACTAAACTCCTATCCTTACATCATCAACGCTCTGATCCCCAGCTGGCATCAATTGTGATGGATGGCTCTCGTCTGGATGAGGCCCGTGTTTTGACAAGCTTCTGGGTTCGACCTTTACTCCTGATCTGAAATGGAATACGTACATCAAGTCTGCTGCCAAGGTCGCTGGAAAGATGGTGGGATCCTTCTACCGCTCCAGAATATATCTCACTACTGATGCAATTCTCTATCTATATAAAAGCCAAGTACGTCCAAGGATGGAATATTGTTGCCATATCTGGGCAGGAGCTGCTAAAAACAGCATATCCTGCCTTTAGAGAGTAAAAATAGACTTCGTGGTTTAGTGGGGAATGCCCTTTTCTCTTTCCTTCAACCTCTCTCCCACATAAGAGACGTTGCGAGCCTATCCTTGTTTTATCGTTATTTCCATGGCAGGTGCTCGCCTTAACTCCAATCTCTGGTCCCCCTCTCTCTAATCTTTCACAAAAAACACCCGTCTAGCTGAATCCACTGTGAAAAATTTTCCCCGCTCTATATCTGTGCCTAAATCAAAACGCGGAATCCATGAACAAAGCTTCTTTCTTAGAACTGCACGCCTGTGGAACTCTGTTCCGTCTGCCTACTTCCCTCCGGACTACAACTTGGATGTCCAAGTCGAATGTTCAAAAATCCCTAATGAACCGCCCCCTTGATTAAACACTTCATCAAATCTCCACACTAACATAATGTACTTGCAATAACCCTTATCCCTGAGTAGCTTCCTGGCCTTGATAAGTGGTGATCATTATGTAAAAAAAAAAAAATATTTGCCATCCGTTTTTGTCTAGAAATTAAGCTGGTAAGGGGTCAAAATTCAGCAATGTGTCCTTCGTCGATTTTGATTATAAACACTTGAAATTTAAGATATGGGCATGGATCTAAGTTAATAATTTGATTTGACCTCTATTATTACCCCTTCAGAAATTGACCTCTGTGGTGTCTACCAAATTGCTAAAGACAATTTCTGGTCTAAACATTTGAAATTTTACATAAAGTGTATTCAGAGATAGGGCAAGCTTTTTAATCGGGGTGGGCTGAAAATTTGATCTACAAATATATAAATCTATGTATGTATTTTTTCATGTCTGCCTAAAATTCTTGACAGAAGCGACGGATTTTCACAAGATCAGTATTGTTTTGAACCCGATTCTTCAGACGACCAATTCCGAAAAATTGGATAAAAACATTAAGTTCTTCACCCTCAAGTGAACACTTTTCTACAGGGAGAGGTTTCTTTTTCCCCCGATATTTTTGATATTTTAATTTTAACCTACGTCACATCCGGTTTGGTTGTATTCGTAACAGCAAAGACGACACGTTTTCCCCCCGTTCTTTTCCTCCTTCGCGGTACGGGTTCGAGCCTGCCTTCCTACTACCTCTTTTTTTTTTGCTCAACACACACCTCCAAACACCCGGGCAACGCCGAGAACATATGCTAGTATATATATATATATATATATATATATATATATATATATATATATATATATATATATATATATATTGTAATTGTTAATTAAACGACGTAATCTCAGAAACCAGAAACACCCACCATGGAACGAATATTCCAAAAAAGACCAGGATCGTTTTGTGACAGGGCAAATTCTTTACAGTAAAGACCAACAACATTCACCAATGGGAACATGCAAGAACAAGCAGCTGCTCTTGTGGAAAGCACATCTTTTGTGACTCTAATGATGAACCAAATAAGGCTAACTATAATTTGATAAGTATTAACCTTGATGCCTAAAGACGCGTTTTATATTGACAGAATATGCTGCTCAGAATTTTGCAATTCAAAATTAACTCTAAAATGGGTATGTATAAATAATATATAATAATTACATTGAAGTAATTTTATTGTCACGATTTATTATGTCAAATGGTTTTGAATACATCCTATCTCTCTCCAAAATTTGATCAGAGTGATAGATAAAATACATGGCATCAGTTTATATTTCGTTGAAAAATACTTGTTGATAACAACAATGCTATCATTTTGGCAAATATCAATCTGCAGTATTTGTTCTATACTCAGTCACCGAAGAGAAATATTTCTATATTGAGTCATTCCTCAACTATTTCTTCTAAGTTACTTTTTATGGGAACTACGTTTATTTCTCGTTTAAAATCTAGTATGTGTTTTACACTACAATAAGAAGCGCCTTAATCTGTGAGATTCGAAACGTTTATTGAATATTTTTTATTATATAATACGGTAATGCATTATGTTTCGATGGCAAATCTTAGCAGACAACGGAATCAAATTACACGTTCGATTTTATCAAGCGTTATTTGTGGTCTGTTTAAAAATCTCTTCGGATTCGATCGATTATGAAAAAAAATTAAGTTCTAAGAACCAGTTATAGAAAGAACTATATATTAAAGAGTAAGCTCAGGTTTTTATGTGGGTTAAAGTAAAATGTGATTCTTCTTTTCTAAAATCATCGAAATTTGACCGCTTTAAATTTTTGGCTAAAAACGGATTAAAAAACTTTTCCTAATCTCTATATCCCTTATGTCAAATCTCGGGTTTGTAATAATTGACAGATTAGTTTGTAGGAAAATGTGCACATACAGCCAAACACACGAAGACAATTTGACTTATATATATATATATATATATATATATATATATATATGAATTTAGAATGTAAAGTAAAAACAAAATGCTCGACGATCCGTTTGTTTATGTTTTTTTTAATTACAACGTGAAGTATTTCCTTTTTGCTTCGCTTCCAGTAAGTGTCGCATATTCAGGATATAAATATAGACGTCTATTTTTACATCCTTTTTTAGTTGTTTCATTCACAAATTAGTTGTAGGCTGTTTTTAATCATGTGCTATAATACTTCGGTGTTCAGATAATGTCAGGTCATCAACAGAAAATACGCACTGTTCCGGGGCCAATCTCTCGAAAGCTTTCCATGTGTATCGGTGCCACAAACAGATCTCAATAAATAAATAAAAATGAAGGTTTAATAATATAGTAGTTTAAGTTTCGGTTAAATGCCACATTTATTTGTATATATTAGCTTAGACCGAAAAGTAATAACCTAGAGATTATGAGGGTAAATAGATCCTTTAATTGATTTAACACACATACACCCCCACGCAAATATATATATATATATATATATATATATATATATATATATATATATAGTTACCATGAAGATACGCCTTTTCTTTGTCTATAGGTCGTTGCTGATTTGCTTTTACAGTTTAGTGAATTTGGAGGAAAATTCTAAATTTATCATTTTAATTTTTCACACAAACATGGTTTAAAGAGATTGTTAAATACTTGCGTTTGCGTACTTTGCCATCGTAATATTTTGCAGTTTATTATTGGCATGTGTTGGCGTTATTTTATCTTTACACGCACATTTTATTTGAACAAAAAATCTAATCACACCCAGCAATTTTCAAACACATTCCTATTTCTATCGAACTACGCTTAGTGAGATCTTTTGTAGCAAAAATGTATTCGGGAATTTAATTAAATTCTACAACACATCTCTAAAATATAGTATATTTCACCCCGGCTTTGCTATGTACTGTTCATAACTTGCCCTATGTCTGAATACCCTTTATGTCAAATTTCAAATGTTTAAACCAGAAATTGGTTGAGTAATTTAGTAGAGACCGCAGAGGTTAATTTTTTAATTGTTTTGACGCCAAGTTTGACTTCTTAACATTTATAATTTTGGTCTCAAATCGAAATAAAAAGTTTGACCTATATCCAAGTTACCGACACCAAGTTACCGACATCCAAAATTTCAGGTGATTAGACCCAACAATAGCAGAGGAATTTGGTAGCGTTTACAAAGGTCAAATTGTAGAACCCTGGCTCCTTGACAGACAAATTTCTGGCCAAAAACTGATTTAAAAAAGTTTCCCAAATCTCAATACCCCTTATGTCAAATATGTAGACTGAAAATTAACAGAGTACTTTGGTAGTAAAATGTACACACATAGACAATTTCACTTATAAATATATATATGTGTACACACATATGTATGCACACATATACATATACATATATATATACATATATGTGTGATCGTTTATATATATTCATGTTTATTTACTTTATTTATTTGTTTATTTTCTATTGTTGTTGTTAGTTTTAAAAAATATTTTGTATCGCTATCCTAGAGTACATTTTATCTTTTGAACACAGTTGTTTGCTATTTCTCTTCTACAGTTTAATAGATGTAGGGGTTCTTTAAAGTAGAGGATAGCAAATTTTTCATGAAGGCATAATCTACATAGGTCGTCTAGGTCCCTACACGTGGTAGCTTTTGTTATTATTTTCCATTCGACTACCGGCTAATGTCCGCTTTCTTTGAGTGCCCAGTATTTATTCGCTAGTGTTGTTTTCATACCGTGTTTTTTATCGTTGAATATACTTTTGTTGTCATAAATAAAAAAAACACTGTATGAAAACAATATTTTCGTCATTTAGAACTGCTTTAAAGCTTCACACTCACTCATTTTTCGACCAAATTTCAAACCACTATTACAGTTTATAGATCACCTTCTCAGCTATATTGTGAAAAGAAAATTCGATTCTCGTTGAGTAAAACAACAGTTATGATAAATTTACTGGAGTTCAAAATCGTAAAAAGACGTAAGGAGACGAGCGACGTTTTTTTAATTGCTGGTTTCCATAGCAACCACGTCGTCTCGGCGACTAGTGTTGCTACTGTTTAGCCGCTATCTGGAAAAGAGAAGTAACAAGTGAAACAGTGAGATGGAAATAATGAAAGCGAGATAATAGCGCGGCTTTTATTGAAAGCAGACGAATGCCGTACATTGTTATAATATACGTACATATTATGTTTATGGTGCCAAAAAAATAAAACTGAAATTAAACAAAGAACAAGTGAATTTACTGGAAGCCTGGAAAACTGGATTACAATAGAAAAATGCGAAAGTAATATGATTAAACTTAAACATGGAAAAGTAAAGGCTAGTGGTTTAAACTAGAAAAGTAAAGGACAATAATTTATAACTTAAAATATTGCAGCATTAAGACTTTTTCTGGTTAAATTCACTTTATAACATTATATAATCAATTTTAATGCTGCAATATTTAAAGTAGTAAATTTATTATATTTTCTACTAGAATATATTGTCTTTTTTCCAGTTTTAACAACTAGTCCTTTACATTTCCATGTTTAAGCTTAACCATATTGCTTTTCATGCTCGCAGTTTTCTATTGTAATATAAACTTAAACTATGGAAAACAGTATGATTAAGTCTTTTTCACAACGCACGTACTATACGCATTAAACTATAGCGGAGATAATGATTGGGAACATCTCGCTGTATATTATAAATGCATTTTTATATAAAGACAGTCAAATACTACATCTAATAAATAGTAATAGACACATGAAACTACTAGAGCTTTTAGACGTTAAAAACGATTTCTAAAATCGTGGACTTAAAATCAGTGCTTTATGCCAAGCATATAGCTTTATATTGTGCTTACATCTGCATTAAAAACGAGCCCTTGTTTCTTTATAACAAGGCATTTAAAGAATGCCATAATACTTAGCTCGCTGCAACTTATCTTAACAGAAATCCATGTAAAATTATAGACGTATCAGTCGAGTAGTTTCCAGGAATACTTTTAGAGTAAACGAGATATTATAGTGAGTTATACATATTATTATTATTATTATTATTATTATTATTATTATTATTATTATTATTATTATTATTATTATTATTATTTTCTAACTGTACTTCGGGAGGATACGTCAGTTCGTTATATCTTATCTTGACAAGGATCCATACAAGATTTCAGCCAAATCGGCCATGTAATTTCCGAGAAAAACTGACATATAAGTCAAAAGATATAAGACAAAAATTTAGACCGACATATAAGACAACTATAATAATTTAGACAGACATATAAGACAAATATAATAATTTAGACGGACGTATAAGATAAAAATTAAATATAGATCGTTGTCTTATATTTTTCACGCGTCGAAAACAAAATGCAATGAAATGAATAACAGAAAAAAAAGTCATTTAAATTGTTATTGCTTATCAGTTGATTTGTTATGGATAAAAAGAATGAAAAAATACCTTGTAATATCAGATCGATTAATTTGAAATTACTTTCAACGCACTGGGTTTACCTGATTCGTCGACTCGTGTACTTTTTCAACCAATGAAATTACTTTGCCTAGCGGCTGTTTAATGGCGCGTATCCTGCGAGATAGAACCGGCGCAGAGCAATTCTCATTATCACAAGTCGGTTATCTGAACGTTGTATTGTTCGTAGCGCCGACTCCCCAACATCTGTGAAGATCACCTCCGAGCTGATACTGTCGAGGGGTTCGGACGCTATCGGCTGTTAAGTCTAGCGTGTTTATCAATATTAAGTAAGTAAAATATATGTGTGCGTACATCGGCGTTACACTCGAAACCCACAAATATATCCGTTGGGAGAGGTGAAATGTTGATATAAAGTAATCCAAGCTTGAATATGTCCCGGTGAATTGAACCATTGTAGAGTGTTAATAACATTAATATCATAACACTCTACGATCGATAACATCGTCTAAAAGAATTGCATTTGTTATTGGAAATGCGTTATATTGATATATAATATAGATGTGTAAATCAACATTTGATAAGATTCTGGGGTTGACTTTCACACCGGACGTGAAATGAAATGTGTTGATACGTAGCTGGGGGAAAAATTGTTCGAATTATTTTATCCCCAAAAGGAATTTCAGTCTTGACAGAATTTTTTTTACTTGTATAAGAATTAGATATGTCATAAAATGAAGTTCAGCTGTTAAATTACGAGGAGGCTTAAATAAATTACCAGACTTGTTTCCTATGGGAACCTTTAAGGCTATTACACACAGTAAACTCAAGTACCGTTCAAAGTAATCTCTCCCGACTTTAATGCATTCTTGTACAGTTCCAACGACTTTTGGAACCCCCCCACCTATGGAAGTCTTCTTGTGTAACTCTGTTAATGACTCTCGTCACAACCTCTTTCGTCTCCTCAATTGTCTCATAACGAAATCCTGTAAGGTTTTCCTTATTTTTAGCGATAAACCAAAAGCCAGAGGAAACAAACGAGGGTGATGAACTGTCTTGATGGCCATCTTGGTCAAATAGTCCGTGACAACGATGCATTTTGGACTGGTATATTGGGAACAATTCCACGCAAATTCTTTGCATCTTAATCCATCACAAATAATTGCGTGTACAGTTACATCATCAAACTGTGCATTTATTTTCTTCATATATGCACGACGCGTCATTTTCCACGTATTTGACCGATCAATTCTTATGTTCTGACGTCCTTAATTCTCCTACACTTCTCATCAACCCTCACAGATTCCTACCCTCCTGGAATATCTTATGCCACTCAATAACTGATGCTCGATTTATGTAATATAGTCCAAAAGCAGTCTGACGCATTGCATACGTTTCTGTGGATTTTTTCAAGTTTAAAAGATACTTTTATTGCATATCTTTTTTTCACAAGTGTCTTCATGTCCAGAATTCATTTTTTTTTAATTCCCCAGCTATGACAATCAAGATTAATTAGTTTGCATTCCAATTCCTGTTGTATCAGTATATTTGACCATTAAATTATAAAAATTGGTCAGTCATCTCATAAGCTGTACAGCAATAACCTACTGAATTCTCATGACTCTACCAGGATTTAAATGCCTGTACAAAGAACGTACGGTGACTTATTAAACGGACCTCGTATTATTGAAAGATGACATTTCGAGTAAACTTTTTGTTATTTATATTGTAAAAAACCGACGTCAAAATCTAGTAGATGATAAAGAATACGAAAAAAGAAGAAAGCTATGCGATAGCTATTAATTAGAATTTTAAGGAACAAATAGTTTGAGAGAATGTGTTTGTCTCCATAAAAAGATACCACACCTTATTATACGTAAAATGTTTCTCACAAAAATACGAAAAATACCTCCAAAACACAATTAAAAATATTTTCAAAAACTTTTTCTATAAATAAATTACAAAATCCTTAACAAGTTTTGTCAGAAATTTATTTTTTATTATTACAAAAAAATTCTCAGAAAAATAAGAAAACTTTTCTTACGGAATTGATTTCATAAAATTACCTTTCTTATTGTTTTTAAAATTAATATTAATTCATGAAACTTATGGTCAGTTGATGTTATATTTGAATTTTTCCTATGTCAATTTCATTTGGTGAAATGACTCTACGATAAGTGGTATTTTTTTTTTAATGTTTTCAAATTTGACCAGCGCTCAGCATACCCTGGCATAAACTGGCAATATATCCGGAGACAACATCACGAAAAACTGTTTTTTAAATACAAAATAAAATTATGTCCGTAATGGAAATGATATACTTCTTAGATATTTCATAAATAATCAGTTATTCAGTTACAAGCAAACAAATCACAGCATTGTGAAAGTAATTATAGTTTGCTATTCGTCTATTTCTAATGATATGAATAACATGTTTTTCATATTAATTTTTTTAAATAGACGTGCGCCTCTTTATCATGTGTGCATTCAATTCAATAATGTACAGATTTTTTATTTACAAAGTATTCCCCTATCTTTTGTTTGGTATCCCTGGTTTCTCCCGTCCTGTTGTTTAGTATGTTTGTTCCTCTGTCAATTCATGCATCTATATTGATTTATCGTGCTTACGTGACTGGTGGTGTCGATCAAAATTCCGAAAATCTTTCAGTATCTCCGACCGGAAAGATAATTCTGCTCGGGATCCAGATGTCTTTGTTACAATGAATTTTATTTTGTTGCCTAATTGTAATTATCAGATCTCTCTAAAGTCCGTTGATGGCGCTAGACTTAATCTTAAGAAAGTATCTACACATTGGGTCATGGTTCGGTCATACTCGGATCCGACTGTCGTGCTCTGTCGTCTGTCTGCTATTTTTTTTAATTAATGTTCCTTTAATTTGTAAAAAAATTATCCTGATATACCTCACTTTCTGCTTTTTATGTTAGGATAACTGATGTACAATTTGTTTTGTTGTCAAGAGACCCAAGCATTATCTCTTCGTTATTTGGCAGTGTAGCATATGTTTGTCTATTATGATAACACTATCACAGTCATCGACCTCACGTTGGTGGTAGATTAGTATCTGATCTGTCATAATCATGCTATCGCCTTCTGTATTAGAGTTTATGCAAGGCAGTGAACTATATGTTGTAAATCTTGACAGCATCCGCCTAGAAATTTTCTCCTTCTTTAGTAGTGTAGTACGTGTTTGGTTTCCATGATAACCTCCTCCCGTGCATTAAACTTTGTATCGTATTGGACAAACATATGCAATACTATTTCTCGAAAGATCGAGAAATAGTATTAGATATGTTTGTCAAATATGATACAATTCTCCGAGACATGACTTTCTCTGTTGTTTTACAGAAACCATCCGAGGCATTACTATTTTTTTACACAGTGGTCACCACTTATCAAGGCCCGGAAGCCACTCAGGGATAAGGGTTATTGCAAGTACAGTACGTTAGTGTGGAGATTTGATGAAGTGTTTACTTAAGGGGGCGCTTCATTAGGAATTTGTTAAAGTTGGACTTGAACACATCCAAGTTGTAGTCGGGTGGGGAGCAGCCAGACGCAACAGAGTTCCACAGGCGTGCAGTTCTAAGGAAGCAGCTTTGTTAATGGAATCCACGTTTTGATTTAGGCACAGATAAAGAGTGGGGGAAGTTTTTCACAGTGGATTCGGCTAGACAAGTGTTTTTCCTGAAAGATTGGCGAGGGGGACAAGAGACTGGAGTTCAGACGAGCACCTGCCATGGAAATAACGACAAAACAAAGACAGGCTCCCAACGTCTCTTCTGTGGGAGAGAGGTTGAAGGAAAGAAAAATGGGCATCCCCCACTAAGCCACGAAGTCTATTTTGTGCTCTCTCAAGACAGGATAGGTTGTTTTTAGCAGCTCCTGCCCAGATATGGCAGCAGTATTCCATCCTTGGACGAATTTGGCTTTTATATAGATAGAGAATTGCATGTAATAACACCAACTGACCATAAGTTTCATGAATTAATATTCATTTTAAAAGCAATAATAAAGGTAATTTTATGTAACCAATTCCGTAAGAAAAGTTTTCTTATTTTTATGAGAATTTTTTTGTAATAATAAAAAATAAATTTCTGACAAAACATGTTAAGGATTTTGTAATTTATTTATAGAAAAAGTTTTTGAAAATATTTTTAATTGTGTTTTGGAGGTATTTTTCGTATTTTTTTAGTGAGATATCTTCTGGAGCGGTAGAAGGATCCCACCATCTTCCCAGCGACTTTGGCAACAGACGTGATGTACGTGTTCCATTACAGATCAGGAGTAAAGGTCAAACACAGAGGCTTGTCAAAACATGGAACCTCCCCAAGACGAGAGCCATCCATCACAATTGATGCCAGATGGGGATAAGAGCGTTGATGATGTAAGGATAGGAGTTTGGTTTTAGATGTATTAAAGGTAACGAGCCACGTCTTCCCCCACTGAACAACGCGCTCGAGATAAGAGGAGAGAGAATCAGAGAGAACTTCGTTATTTACAGCCTTTGATGTGTTGCCGTAGATGGTCGTATGATCAGCATAAATATCAACGAATGATTTAAGTATGTGTTTAGGGAGGTCATTGATGTAGATCAGGAGGAGAGTAGGGCCCAGGTTTGACCCTTGAGGGACTCCAGCATTAATAGTGCTGGCCACTACTCTTATGAGCCTATCGGAGAGAAATGATTTAATGATTGAGAAAACATTTCCAGTTATACCGTAGCTGGAAATCTTGTGAAGTAGACCCTTATGCCATACCTTGTCGAAGGTTTTTTATATGTCAAGAGCAATTGCCCTAGAAAGGAAGCCTTTTTCAAGAGATTCACTAATCCTGTGAGATATAACCGTCACCACATCTGCGGTAGATCTTGCAGAGCGGAAACCATATTGTGTGTCACTAAGAAGGTTGTTTCTGCTCAGGTCGTTGACTATTTCTCTATTTAATATAGATTTCAGCAACTTACTCATAACACACAGGAGACTTATTGGTCTGTACTGAGAGGGAGATGACTTATCACCTGAATTCTTAAATACAGGGCAAACTGAGGAGGTCTTCCAGGGAGTCGGAAAGCACTTCTCCTTAAGGCAGCGCTTAAACAATTTCGTAAGTATGGGAGCAAGTTCTGGTTGAAGCTTTTTAACACTATAATTGGGATGCCGTCAGGGCCAGTTGCTTTACTGAAATCAAGGTTCTTGATTAGCTTGGCGATCTCATGCACGGATATTTGTATGTTACCAAGCGTGTTCTGTGTTATAGGAGGAAATATGGGGAGTTGATGGACTTCGTCGCATAGAGTAGAATTAGCTGCAACGTTCTTTGCAAGTAGTTTGGCCTCATCTGATGCTGACGAGATGACCTCTGGTCCATTGATAATGGTTGGGATAGAACGCACACTTCTGTTCAGGATCCTGTTTGTGATTTGCCAAAACTGGTGGGAACCAAGCCGCTGATCAGCTACTTTGGATTTAACAGACTGGGCATATAGCTCTCTTGCATTTTAATTACTTTTTTACAGTGGTTGCTCGCAGTCCTGAAAGCAGCTTTAGTCTCAGTGCATCTATTACGTTGGTAGCTATGGAAAAAGTGATTATTGTGCGCGATAGCAGCAGCACATTCTGGGGAGGACCATGCTGGCTGTTAGGTTTTTGTTGGAATTTTTTAGATGGTATGAATTGGTCTATGCCTACAATTAACCATTCGGTCAGATACTATAGAGGATACTTCCTTTTTAAACATGGAGTGCAGATGTAAATCAGATATGAATGTACGGAAGCTATCCCAGTCAACCTTAGAGTATCGGTATACAGTACGGTGGAAGGGTACGTGTGGGGAGTTATTACATTTCGTTTTTATCTAAACTGATAAAACGGAGTGGTCGGAGGATGCTAGAGGAGAATGAACGGAACATGAACATAGCTCAGGGGAAGTTGAGAGAAAAAGGTCTAGGAGGCTTGCATATTGACCGGGTGGATCGGGTACACGGATGGGTTCGCGAACCATCTGAGTGAGGTCATAAGCAATGGCAAAATCATGACAAAACCTCCCCTCATTGTCTGTCTTATTTGAATGGGTCAGCCATTCCACGTTATGGACGTTGAAGTCACCACCGATGTGGATGTTAGCCGAGGGATGTGCAGACAGGATGTGGTCTATTTTCTCAGATATGCTCTTAAAGATAGTTACTCCGCTGTTGTGGGGCCGATAGAGGGCAAATATAAATGCAGTGGTGTTAGCAAGTGCAACCCGGAAGCACATATAGGGTAAATTAGGATCTTCTCTAGAGATATCCCCGCCACAGGGGTAGCCATCTTTTATGTAGGCACATAGTTCAAACAGACAAAAGTACATAGAAGCTAGAAGTAACGTTAAGAAAGAAATAGCGACAGCTAAGAGGGAATTTATGGAAACCACTAAAAAACGCATCGAAGCACAAAAATTAGGAACTCGTGACTTCTGGAAAATCTACAACATTGTAGTAAATAATGGGCAATCAACGATTCCCCCACTAACCAACAATCACGAGGTTGTCTCCTCAGCAACCGAGAAGGCTAACATGCTTGCCAGTCGGTTTGCCTCCAACTCTACACTGGACCCTTTAAACCACCCCCTACCTGACTTTCCTATGCGGACAGACGCCAAGCTAGACGATCTGGAAATCACCCCTGCTCAGGTGCATGCTATCATAAACACCTTGACACTTCCAAAGCATGTGGACCCGACCTCATCCCAGCTGTGCTATTAAAAAAGTGCTCAGCCGAAGTAGCTCCAGTTCTCTCCAAACTCTACAACAAATGCCTTAATGAATCTTGCTTTCCGAGCTGCTGGAAAACTGCTTCTGTGGTACCAGTATTCAAGAATTCTGGCGAAAGAACTGACCCATTAAATTATCGCCCTATTAGCCTCCTCCCACTTTTTGCCAAAATATTTGAGACCTTAATTAACCATGCTCTAGTCCAGCACCTTACAGATGCTAAACTTCTGACCGACCATCAATATGGATTTAGACAAGCCCGTTCCACGGCAGACATCCTCACTGTAATCTCTGAACGCATATACCATTCACTGGACAAAGCGGGAGAGGGCAGAGCGGTAGCTCTAGATATATCTAAGGCTTTTGACAGGGTATGGCATGAGGGTCTCCTCAGGAAGATTAGATCTTACGGTATCACTGGCAGAATACTTAACATAATTAAATCCTTCTTAGATAAGAGAAAAATCCAGGTTGTCCTCGACGGTCGTACGTCTAAACAATATAATATAAATGCCGGAGTGCCCCAGGGATCTATCCTTGGTCCTCTGCTGTTCCTGATATTCATAAATGACCTCCCCGATAAAATTGCCTCTGAGATGGGTATATATGCTGATGACACCACACTCTATAGCAGGAACGACAGGAAAACAAATGAACATATATCTAAAGTAATGGCAGAAACACTGGAGGATGACCTCAAATCAGTAGTGGAATGGGGAGAAAAATGGATGGTAACGTTCAATGCCACCAAGACAAAACTGGTTTCATTCAATAATTACAGGAAACCTTCTCTACCACCTATAGCAATGGCCAACAACTCTTTAGCTGAGAGTACGTCTTTCAAGCTCCTTGGCCTAACGTTCACAGGAAACATGAGCTGGAACAATTACATCGAGGGCATTGCCAGGGCCGCTGCGAGGAAGGTGGGCTCTCTCTACCGT
This sequence comes from Euprymna scolopes, assembly GCF_053919585.1. Lineage (NCBI taxonomy): Eukaryota > Metazoa > Mollusca > Cephalopoda > Sepiida > Sepiolidae > Euprymna > Euprymna scolopes. The sequence continues at coordinate 9,670,274 of NC_136495.1, read as the reverse complement.
GCTAGAAAACTTCTAACACCCGAAAGTATCCTGTACCTCTATAAGGCCACTATTCGCCCATGTATGGAGTATTGCTGTCATATTTGGGCCGGTGCATCGGCTACTAGTCTCTCTCTCCTTGACAGGGTTCAAAAGAGAGTCGCAAATCTGATAGGCCCTAAACTGGCATCAAAACTTCAGCCTCTGTCCCATCGTCGAAACGTTGCATCCCTCTGCCTGTTCTACAAGTATTATAATGGTGAATGCTCTGACGAACTGCAAGCACTTGTGCCCCCACGACGTGAACACCCTCGACAGACCCGACAAGCTGCAAAATCCCACCCCCACACTGTAGAGATCCCTGGATGTAAAAGATCGTTCTACTCCAGTAGTTTCTTCCCCAGAACTGCTAGACTTTGGAATTCCATTCCAGGTCACTGCTTCCCCAACTGTACTGACATGCATAAGTTCAAATGCAACGTGAACCAACATCTCGCTGCCCTAATCCCTACATAGTGCCCCAGTAGATGTTTCCCCTGATAGTAGCCCCCTACACCAAAGTGGCAATGTGCCTTGTTTGGGGTGAAAATATAATAAAAAAAAAAAAAAAATAGTCCATGCCTATGGCGATCTTGGGGGTCAGATTTATGTGTTAAATTAGAGTATCCGTTAATTATGAACTCATCTAGGGAAGTGGTCGGCCCTATTCCAGTTTCGCGTAGGAATAATATGTTCGGTTTCGTCTCCTGTAATCGGGGTTCAACCTCTGGAAGGTTGGAACGTAGACCCCTAATGTTGGAGAAGGAGACCTGGTAGTAAGTGTCTACGTTGGAAGATGGCGTCTAGGTTTATTCGAGTTTTTTTTCTGGAGATAATTCATGTTAACGTTTTGGGATTTGTGATACAGGTCGGCATATTTGGTTAGAGCAGTACAAAGAGGGAAAAGGAAGAGACAAAAAGACAGGATTTTTTTTATTGTAGCACACGAAAAGGTAAAGCCGTAGCAATTACCCACTAGTATGGCATCGAGAGGCCCCACAATAGATTTCTGCATGGTCCATATCCACTCACGAAATGGCAATAGCAGTCCCAGTACTTTGAGCCTGCTGATAGGACAGCCTCCTTAGTGGTTAAACCAAGGATCGGGTCCCTGACTATAAGCGGATAACGTCAGCCCAGACAAAACGTTTACCTCCAGCACCCTTACTAGTGACATGGCCACAAGGACAGACATTGAGATAGAATAATTTCCGACATCTCAGACTACTGTTCACCAACCTTTAAGCAGCTTTTCCTCACCCTTTGTCAGAAAAATCACTCATTGAATGAGGACTGAGGGACAAAAAAACGAGAAGCGAGTGTTACTGGAGCTGCCGATAACACATCTACTGTATTATCTACTCTCCATTTAAAAAAAATGTGGGGATGAGGGGAATGGGTACAAGTGACTTATTTATATCCAAGTAGTAAGTCAGGTGCTAAGTTATCAATTCAGGACACTTTTGATAATAATCTCCCCCTCCCATATAAATGGGTGGAAGTTTGTCGTTATCTATCTCTAGTTTGCTAATGTCACTGTTTTATATTTCGAATATAATAGAAAATAAGACTAACTATATTAGATGGTTTGATTGGCTAGCCAGGAAGCAAGCATTCTCTATATAGGCAAGCTTGCAGTAATAGTATATATTAAGTATATTACTTAAATAAAGTCCTAACTTTATCTACTCTAATAGAGAAAAATAATTCCCGGCATTATGTTTTGTTTTTTATCACTAGTTTAGTTTGTAGCATGGGGGGGGGTGACGAATAAGACAGGAAAGTAGATACAAATAAATACATGAATAAAACAAGAAAAACAAGTTTAAACAAGGTAACATGTAAAACATTTGGGATGAATGTTAAACATACTAACCGTCCATTTGTCAAAATGGTCCAGCGTCTTTTTGCCAACTGGCATGTTGTGTCTTTCTACAGCGTTAGGAGATTTCTATTTCCGGATAAATTGTGCACGTGTCTCTATCTATTTATAGAATAAAAGTCGTTAGGTTCAGATGTGTTAATATTAAAATTGCATTTTTCTTTTTTTTCTTTTTTTTTTAAAAGTCCTAACTGTTTTTTTTTTGTTTTTTTTGGAAATAGAAAATGTGGCATTTGTTGGAAGACAAATATAATTCAAATGGGAAAATGTTCTTGTTGATGCGACAAGTTAAAAAAAAAATAGAAGCAAAAATAGAAGCAAAAATTTTAGAAATATAGAATCAAGAATATGAAGCAAATGGAAATATATTTTTGTTGGTTAGACAAGTGCAAACAGAGAGAGAAATGGAAGCAATAATATGAGATAAGTGGAAGTAAGTATATGAGACGCTTAGGAGCTAATATACGCGTCAAATAGAAGCATTTTTTGGCTTGTGTTTATATATATATATATATATATATATATATATATAGATGGTAACATGAAAAACAACAGAGGACATTCACTTGTTTCTCTGAGCATTTTACAGTCAACGGAGAAAAAAAACCCCAAAGACCCTAGTGTTTCGATCTGATGCTTTAAATATAATAAACTAAATAAAATAACCAATGTTTCATTTCATTCGGGCAAAACACTAAGAAACGGGGCCTAATTAGAGTTGGGCCCGTTTTTTTTGGTCACCCTGTATATATATATGTATATATATATATATATATATATATATATATATATATATATATATGAAAAAAAGGAATTGATATTTAATTATATATATATGCATAGAAACGGATAGTTTGGAACACAACCTGATACACGAACACACACACACACACACATATATATATATATATATATATATATATATATATATATATAACAGAGAGAGAGAAAGAAAGATATATAGTGAGGTAGAAGACAATTGTGCGAGACATATAAATTGATGTATTGACACACAACGTGGAAGATATATAAATAAGTGGGTATTTAAAGAAATTTAAATTTAAACTACTATAAACTTGTTTTGCGGGTACAGATAACTATTCATATTGAGACCATTCTTTCTATTTATATATAAACAAAACTCAACATTGCTATATATGCGTCGTTTTTTCGATTTTCTCATGGGATGATAATCTTTAGTTTACTATTATGTGTGATTATATTCATGTAGATATTCTACATGATTTATACTTATATAATATTTGCGTAAATAGCGTATAGTAAACGCAAGCCTCTTTTTATATAAATTTATGTATGCGTATATATATTTGTTTAAAAGATTTTGATTACACAACTCCTCTGTCAGTTTTTGGTCGACAACACTGAAACTTTATATATAGGGATATATATATAACCCATGCAAACAATTATTTCTGGTTTTAGCCGGATAAATCGGTGCAAAACAATGGAACGTCAGGTGAAGGTTGAACGAGATAATTTCGAATATGCATGCTTAATGTAAAAGTTTTTGGTTCATATTTTAATTGTTAGCCTTACAGCTGACATGTCTTTTTAGCTTAGACATTAAGGTCAAAGGAGAAAGTAAATCGTAAGGTAAATGTTTTGGTTTCGATTCTCGCTGGTAGCGCACGAGTTTTTGTCTTTTTTTTTTTACTTTTTAAATCATTACTATATATTCAGTCTAAAATAGTATAATAATAAATACTACATTTACATTAATCAGAATTTCATATTTAAGCGTTTTTGACGACCGGTCAATGCCACGCGGCCTGCAAGTGGATAGATAGGTGAATAGACATATAGACAGATAGTTGGATTAACAAGCATACTGAATTAATACAAGTATTTTAGTGGTGAATGCTCTGACGAACTGCAATCACTTGTGTCCCCACGACCTGAGCACCCTCGACAAACCCGACAGGCTGCTAAATCCCACCCCCACACTGTAGAGATCCTAGATGTAAAAGATCTTTTTACTCCAATAGTTTATTCCCCAGAACCGCTAGACTCTGGAATTCCATTCCAGGTCCCTGCTTCCCCAACAGTACTGACGTGCAGAAGTTCAAGTGTAACGTGAACCGACATCTTGCTACCCAACTCCCTACATAGTATCCCAGTAGTTGTTGCCCCTGATAGTAGCCCCCTACACCAACGAGGCAATTTGCCTTATTTGGGGTGAAAATGTAATTTTAAAAAAAAATTTAAAAAATAAAAATTTTACATATATTTATAATTAATTCACAATATCTTTCAATCCTCAAATTCCACTGCCCCTCGTTGCGCCCATGCAGCCATTGCGCATGATTATGTCCCGATGCTTACGTCTATAATCCCCAGAAAGTCTACATTTTCATAAGTGCGCTTCCAGTCGAACCGATTAGTGTCTTCTGTTGGTCATCACTACCCATCCACACACCTCTTCGTCTTGGTCGATCGGATGATTACTCAGGCCGGACGTCTACAGACGACGAGTGGAGACGTGCTACGTTGCATGAGATGCCTTAACCTTCAGAGACCGATTCATCACGCGTAGAGATCCGCACACTTCACTTTATTGGTCCCAAATGGTCGTGAAAGTCAGTGACCCATATTCACAATTAATCATTTTATAAACATAAGTAATACAGTCACTTATTTCGCTATTCTCTTCTTTCCTTTGTTTTAAAGAATACGTATATACTTTTACTGTTGCTCCCACTTAGAGGTATATATATCTAAAACTTATAGAAATAGTACATTCTTTGATTTCTAAAGTGCGATACACCAAGTAAAATATTCACACACGTGCACACACACATATGTATTTAATATATATATATATATATATATATTATTTACATAAAATATTCACAGACGTACACTCTTATATGCGCTACACACACACACACACACACACACACACACACACACACACACATATATATATATATATATATATATATATATATATATAATGAAAAATGCACCCGGCAAGTAAGCTAAATAGAAGCGTCCATATTTAATTCCCACATAATATTATTCAGCTTAATTCCTCAGCTTAATATTTATTATTGGTTTTATGTTTCAGAAGTGTTTACTCTAACTAATTACCCAATCGGATGTGTTGGTTTTATTACCCCCTTTCCGGTTCTATTTTTCAATAGCCAATGGCTAACCTCCTCCTAAACAATGGTGTGACAGTCGTTTGTTTGGGGAGCCCCTCTATTAAACAATGTAACCGATGGTTTAATCCACTGGTTTCTGCGAAAATATTAATTCTTGTAGGGATATACATTCCATACACTCTCACAAATAAATTTAATATGATACTGGCTTTTATAGAAATGATAGATTTGAACTTTATTTGCCATAGATATATTTTCATAATACTGCTGTGCTCCTCTGATGTATAGAGTAGTAAAAATTAGAAATCTCCACACAATATATTATATTGCCTTATAATATTGCATGTAAATATGCTTAAAATAGTCAATAATTATCTCTCTCGTTATGTATACGTTTGAATATATAATCTTATATATATACTCATTTCCCTACAATGCATGCCAGTCATGGCGAAATATATTTCATTTCCTCTTAGATTGAAAATAGTCTGAACCTCTCTTCAATTTTTTAATTTTCTGCCTGATGAGATCAATTGTGATTGAAACGCTATGCACTTGGTAGCAAGATATGACTGTATTTACATAAAGAATAATAAAATAAAAGCAAGTTATATATATATATGTACGTATTTATATATATTCATATCTATATATTTATATACATATTTATTCATATATATATATATATATACATACATACATATATATGAATGTATATGGAGTATTGTGTGTCAAATAACAATGTAAAATTCATGAACTTTCATATTGATATATTAGTTGCAATTGTTATATTTTAAAGTAGTGTATACACTAGTTAATCAGATTATTTGTCGTAATCACTCCCTCTTTGTCTATTGTCTCCATCTACCTGGATTTTAACTTTTCTTATACAATTGTGCAACAGCCCTTAATTAAACGGACGTTTTATCTGAGGATCGTCTAAACCCCCATATTAAGTAGATCGTAACCTTTTCTAAATAGGTGTCGGTTAGATTATATACATATATATATATATATATATATATATATATATATATACATAATATAATATATATTCTATATATGTTCATGTATAATATAATGCATACATAATATTATATATATATATATATATATATATATATATATATATATATATAAACATTCTATAAGGTATTTAC
>NC_136495.1:9244089-9659089 GCF_053919585.1 Euprymna scolopes | reverse complement strand
AACTGTAACGGTTAAATAATCAGCGACATCGTTATTAAGAATAAAATTGTTAAACACTTAAAGTATTCACCCATTAATACCTGATTATACGAGAGCATAAAGAAGAATAAAGAATAAAAACCAAAATAGTAAGAACGAATTCTCAGGAGTACTTGTCAGTTTCATATAAACTAAATACCTTTCATGCTCGTGTTATGCAAGTATTTTTTAAATAGCAAGATTAGTGTACAATTCAATCAGAGATAGAAGATTTTATAGATAGGCTCAGGGTTAACACCTTATGGCTGGTTGAATTAATTCGCTCCTTCGTAAATATGGAAATATGATTGCTTAAAAGTCTGAATTTATTCAAATACGCCTTGTTCTGTTCTGTATCTTGGTATATGCCAGATATCTCCAGATTTCAACCGTCTCTTACTGACATTTATCCGTCTCAGGGAGTGGACGATTTGGTTTGTTATCATAAACATACTTATAAATATAGATAATACCCAAAGTATTTTTTTGAAATGCAAAACTTCTCAGTGGTAGTGTAATTATTGAACTTATCGAAATACTAATAACATTTAACAAAGTATTAATAATACAAACTATTAAAATTAACAAAGATGTTGTTTTTTTTCCGAATCATCTACATCATACTTCATGCCATAAATGGTTAATGAAGATGTTTATTGCTGGTAATATTCGCTATTTATAGTTAACTTTTATTCTTACTTTTTATGACATGTGACTGTTAATAAATAAAAAGGTAAGAACACGTGGAGAGCGATGGAGGCAAGTATGCTTGATACTGTGTAGAGTAATATCGGACCGCTATTAGCAGACACTCATTGAATTATTTCAGGAAAAAATGAATTGTAATAAAAAGCTATATTGAACTATTATAATAAAGAATTACAGGCTTCACATCTTCTCAAAATGTATTTTTCTTTGCTGGAAAATTTATTATCTAAGATGTGCTTCAATAAGATTCCAGACCAGGCACTTACATACATTAAACCTTAGTTTCCTCCAAAGTTAATTTCTATTGGCTGAACTTCACTTTTACCGTTCCAACAACTTCTGGAAGGCCCCTTGAAGTCATCTAGCTTGAGCTCTTGTCATGTCTTCGTTTATCTCCTCAATTGTCTCATATCAGGAGCTTCTAAGGTTTTCCTTGAGCTTAAGGAATAACCAAAAGTCACAGTGAGCAAGGCCTTGACTATAAAAGCGTAAGGAACTGTCTTGATGGAAATCTTGATCAAATAGTGTGTGACGTTACCGAGCCAGGTTTAAGAGTGCTGGTCTCTTAAGACGGAATCTCTTTATTGAGGCCCATAAAAACTTCAACATAGTATTTCTTGTTGACTACCTGTCTAGTGAAAACAGTGTTTGTAGATCAAGGTTGTAATGTCAAAAAAGGGAGCATCATAAGTTTCTTGCTGAATTTGCTCTCTCTCTTGCATTCTTGGGGCTAGGAGTTCCAGCATTCTTCCACTAAGAACTGTTTCTTGGTTTTTTCAATCTTAGCAGTAAAATCCACCTGTGATCGCAGGTTACCATAGTCAAAGACTGCGGTATCTGAAGATATAATCTCGACTATCGTTCTGCTACCATAACAATATATTTCTTTCTTTAATTTATCTGAATTCCATTAGAACAGACTTTGTACAAATCGTCCACATCTTTTGTTCCTCGCGAATAAATGTGTGTACAGTTCCCACACTAACATCAAACTGTGTATTTATTATCTATTTATACACTCGACTCTCCTTATTCATGATTTTTTTTATTGTCTAATGAACTCGTGTTCTGATTTCCTTACTCCTCTCTTACCGCTTATTATTTCTCATAGACTTCCTGCCTCCCTTGAATCTTTCATGCGACTCCAAACTGATGCTTGATTCAGACAAGATTGCACAAAATTAGTCTGATGCATTCCATACGTTTCTGTGGCATTTTTCCAAGCTTTAAACAGAATTCTACTGCATATCGTCCTTCTAAAGTATTCTAACGTCCAGTTTGCATTTTTCAAATTCATCAGATGTGAAAATCACGCTTTAGTAGTGTGTATTTAAATTCCTGCTGTAGTTGTTCATTTGAGCATGAAATTATAAAAAATGCTCACTCATATGTATAGCAATAATATGTATAACAGGAATATACTAACAATAATATACTAAATTTTCAAGGGCCTACAAAATTTTAAATGCCTGTACAAAAAAGTCTGGAAATTAATTGAAGTCACCTTATAATTGGGACTTCATAATTGCTACTTACAATGTTGACGTTTTTAAGTATCAACAGAATTTATGTACTTATTTCTATGTAATTAGCACGGAGTTGATTGTCGAAATATAATAGGGTCTTATATAGGGATGATGCCTTATTTATAATTTGAACTAATGGCATAAGAGAAAAACCATTATATATTATAAGGAATTTTACGGTAGCATTGCCATAAGAAATGGTAAAAAATAGTAATTATAAACACATGGTCATCATGTACGTAACCCAACCAATATTTAAATAAAAATTAGAATTACATCCACTCACTAATTAAAACTACTGTCCATGATATATCTGATAAAATCAACATATTGTTAGGGAATAAATATATATGATCACCATGTCGGATTTAATAATAAAATTGCTATTTCACCGATATCATTGTTATAAAAAACAAGACAAAAATATCTAAATACGATAAACCAAAATAAAAACCCTATTTTAACTTAAAATAGCAACACTCATATTTTCTATTGGTACGAAAAAACTAAGAGAAAAGCCAATTTTAGATCCCGTAAACGTTTTAAGAAAAAAAAATGACAAGTTGAATAGAATATGAAGAAATAGAAGTAACGCAACAATAAATGGCGAATCGCTACATTGTTCAAACGTCCATCCTTACTATAAACCAACACACGTATTTCTTCTTAGTTTTTTTTATAGAGACCCAACATAACTTTAACGCGGTAAAAGGATATAGATTCGATAAAATAGAAAAATACAGAAAATAAAGACAACTCTATACAGAACGAAATGGTCATATTCCAAAAGATCACGTATATTGTTCAAGTTTTTAATAGAAGAATCAATATTGTGAGAAACGACACAGGACTCCAAGGAACACCCACGATTTTAAAACTTCAAATGCGAACAGCTGTGGTTTTCATAAATTACGGGACAACTCAATTCGGATATCAAGATATATTTTATTCAAAATAATTGAAAAATATTATTATTATTATTGGCTCGCAAGGAGCTTTCACACGGGTTATCAAAGACCTCTCCTTCAAAACAGCCTGTGGTGTTCCCTGGAATCTGAGTGACAACAAGTCTCCCCGAATTTCCTGTATTTTCCACCTTTTTCGATAGTATTTGCAAATACATTTGAATTATCTCAACAGCTGATTGCACTTGATTTCTCGTTGGTATCGGCTATTGGACTTCACTGGAATTTGAGTGGCAATAAACCTTCCCAAGGTCCCAGTTCTCTTCGCACTTATAGAGTGGAGGTCTGGTCAGTGATCTCCTCGGTCTTTCCTTCCTCCTTAACTATACTTGGCTGTTTGATTTCACTTTTTGAGGGGGGTCAGTGATGTGGGTTGGGGGACGTTAATGAACATATAGATTTTCCACGCTCTTTATCAGTGTCTAAACCTAAACGTAGATTCCATGAACAATTTTTTTTAGAACTGCACGCAAGTGAAACTTCCTTCCGTTAGCTTGCTTTCCACCTAATTACAATTTTGTCTTCAAGTCAAACGTAAACAAATTCTTGATGACCTGTCCCCTAAGTAATCCGATTCACAAAATGTCCACTACTTATAATTACTACGCTATAATCCATTAACTAATGTATAACCATTAACCTTTATCCTCGAGTGGCCTCTGGGCTTTGGTAATGCTTACTACGTTGTAAAAAAAATAGGCCAGTATTGTATCTCCGGTATATTTGACTTGTCTAAAACACACTATCAGATTAAAAGTGTTCCATCAGTTCGCCCCTATACGGCCTTTCTTAGAAGAAATCGTCTTTATCAATTTAAACGAATGTTCATGGGTGCTACAAATAAGAGTTCTGCATTTAAACGTTTAATGAATTCATTTATTTCCGCGATCAGATTGTCTGGAACCTTTTCTTGTTTTGGCGACAAGGTGGTAGTATCCAGAGGGAGGGAGGCTAATGGAGCGATAATTTAATGGGTCAGGTTTTCCTTCGGAGTTCTTGTAAACTGGTAACACAGAAGCAGTTTTGTTGCAGTTAGGAAAGTAAGATTCGCTAAGACATATGTTAAAGAGTTTTGAAAGAACTGGAGTAAGAACAGCGAAGCATTTTTAATAGTATATCCGGGATGATATCAGGTCCACATGCTTTTGAAGTGTTTAGAGTTTTTTCTGGTATAATCTACTTGAGAAGGGCTGATTTTCAGACCATATATTGTGATCCGCAAAGGAATATCACGGATGAAGTGGTTTGCTGGGTCCAAGGTAGAGTTTGAGGAAAACTGACGGGCAAGCATATTAGCTTTCTCGCTTGTCATACAAACGGCTTTATGATCGTTGGATAGTGAAGGAATGCTTCAATGCGTTTCCTGGTGATTTCAGTATATTCTTTCTTAGCTTTCGCTACTTCTTTCTTACAATTATTTCACGCTTCTATATACTTTTGTCTTTTTCTACATGACTTATGCCAGATAAATCTGCGTTATGCATGTTGCCTCTGAGAAATGGCAGCAGTGCAAGTAGAAGTAAACCATTGGAGAGAATGGAGTTTGCTATACACTTTCCGCGTGGGAACATGTGCTTCAATTGCTATTTTGAACCATTCATTGGTCTCATATGCGCACTGTTCTGCAGCAAGAGTACATATATTTTCCCATAGGGCGTCTCTGATGTGATCTCTAATGACATTCTAGTAAGACTTATTGTAGTACCTTGTATTGAGCAATGGCTCTTACACCTAGGGTTGGGAGTTTAGAGTGATGTCTATCGATATCACAGCATGATCAGCATTTCCGAGTTAGCAATGGGCAGTTGTTACAGAATCCTCTGGGACTGTTGTCAGAAGTAGATCCAGTGAGGTTTGCTGGATCTGACGGTCTGGGAGACAGGTCGGGAATGTTACTATCTGTGTCAAGGAATGGAATATAGAAAAGTTATGGATGATGCTACCATCTGCGGTAGTGGAATTAGAGAAGCCAGGCATATTAGTGTGGTGAGGGTTAAAGTCACCAAGTACATGTATGTAGATACTAGTGTCAAGCAAGAGTGCTACATCTATGCATCAGACACATGATTGATTAGATTACAGTCCTGGGCCAATAAAGTGATAAAAATATAAGTAAATAACGCTTTGTTGTAAAGTTAGTGTAAAGCACATGAAGGCCTGGTAACCTGATTCTAATCTATATTCCTTACGCATGGGGAGGATATTACGAATATAGACTCTAAGTCCGCGTATGTGTCGGGCAGAGTCTTTACGAGAAAGTGGATGATAACCAGTCATATTAAAGATGTTACGGGGGTTCTGAAAGCGAATAGAGTTGCTTGGGGAGGTTGGCATATGTGGAATATTCCAAGGATATTCGTAATCCTCGCTTTTTTTTTGCAATCGTGATACTACCACTGAGCATCCACTTGACGAAAGATAATCTGGGATATAGATTTGGGTCTGGTGACTTACCCCTGAGCACTCAACTGTTTATGGATGATTCGAAAATATTTGGTAGAAATGAGAAGGGCATGAGAAACTTGTAGAGCTCGTCGGCACATACACGGAAGACATCGAGAATGTAATTTGGGATTATTAAGTGTGCAGTGTTTGTGAAAAAGAGGGGAGTAAACCTGAATTTTTTTTACACAGTGGTCACCACTTATCAAGGCCCGGAAGCCACTCAGGGATAAGGGTTATTGCAAGTACATTACGTTAGTGTGGAGATTTGATGAAGTGTTTACTAAAGGGGGCGGTTCATTAGGAATTTGTTGACGTTGGTCTTGAACACATCCAAGTTGTAGTCAGGTGGGAAGCAGGTAGACGGAACAGAGTTCCACAGGCGTGCAGTTCTAAGAAATGGAATATTTTTGCCAAATGGAGAAGTATTAAAAGAGATAGAAGAAGCAAGGTAAATGTATTTAGGAGTGCTGGAGGGGTTAGGAATCATGAACAGGTATATGAAAGAGAATTCAAGAAGAAGTATGTTAGAAGGGGGAAGCTAATTGTGAGGCCAATATTATACGGAGGAATCTGATGAATTCATGGACACGCAGTGTTTTACGGTACAGTTTAGGACTTTTAGAATGGTCTGCGAAGTTGCATGACATATATATCAAAACAAGAAAGGTTTAGCAATGCTTGGTATATTTCATATTAGAACTAACATAGTTACGTAGGAGATGAGGAAAGGAGATGATTGATAAGTTTGAAAGTTTCTGTTAGAACTGAAAAGATGTCGTTGAAGAAGCATTTGGTTAGAAGTGGGGAGTGGATGCTCAAGGTTGTGGCCAATGAAATGGAAATATGTGAGACCAAGGCTGAGTATGTGAAACGTATGAGCATGAAAATGGCTAAGTAATTGGCTGGGAAGAAAATGCACAGAAAGTTCTTACAGGATGTAGCAGATGTGACTGATAGAAGATTATGGCAATGGCTTTGAGTTGGGTAGCTGGCTAAAAGTATTGAAGCTTTTGTTTGCGCAGCACAAGAGGATGCTTAAGGAACGCGACGTTTTAAGAAAGTAGGCTGTAAAAGTCGACTTTGTTGCAGAATGCCGGATTTGTGAAAAGGTTTCAGAGTCAATTGCGTACCTTACAGCAGGGTTTAGCGGATTGGCTCAGAGAGACTACCGTAAACGACACAATTGTATGGGGTTTTGGATATAGGGGGGATTTGTAAGATGTTTGGAGTAAAGTATGCAGGAAACTGATTCAAGGAGGTCCCTCATTAATTGGGAACAAGTGAGGATGGCTATGTAGAAGTATGGTTGTACAAAAGTGTCAGATGACCAATCAATTAAAACATTGTAAAAGAGTAATAAAACATGCAAGAGAGCTATATGCTCAGTCTGTTAAACCCAAAGTAGCTGAGCAGCGGCTTGGTTCCCACTAGTTCTGGCAAATAGCAAACAGGATCTTGAACAAGCTAATCAAGAACCTTAGTTTCAGTAAAGCAACTGGCCCGATGGCATTCCAGTTATAGTGCATAAAAAGCTCAAACCAGAACTTGCTCCCATACTTACAAAACTGTTTAAGCGTTGCCTTAAGGAAAAGTATTTTCAAACACCCTGGAAAACCTCACCAGTATGCTTTATATTTAAGAATTCAGGTGAAAAGTCATATCCCTCCCAATACAGACCAATAAGTCTCCTGTGTGTCATGAGTAAGTTGTTTGAATCCATGTTAAATAAAGAAGTAGTCAACCACCTCAACAGAAACAACCTTCTTAGTGACATGAAATATGGTTTCCGCTCTGCAAGATCTACCGCAGATGTGCTAACGGTTATATCACATAGGATTAGTAAATCTCTTGACAAAAGCTTCCTTTCTAGGGCAATTATTCTTGACATATCGAAGGCTTTCGATAGGTATGGAATAAGGGCATACTTCACAAGATTTCCAGCTACGGTATCACTGGAAATGTTTTCTCAATCATTAAATCATTTTTCTCTGATAGGTTCATAAGAGTAGTGGTTGATGGGCAGAAATCAGAGGCCCACAGTATTAATGCTGGAGTCCCCCAGGGGTCCAGCCTGGGTCCAACTCTCTTCCTGATCTACATCAATGATCTCCCAAAACACACACTTAAATCATTCGTTCATCTCTATGCTGATGATACGCCGTAAGGCCGTAAATGACAAAGTTCTCTCTAATTCTCTATCCTCTGATCTTGAACACGTTGTACAATGGTGGAAGAGGTGGCTGGTCACTTTTAATACATCCAAAACCAAGCTTTTATCTTTATATCATCAACGCTCTGAGCCCTATCTGGTATCAATTGAAATGGATGGCTCTTGTCTTGAGGAGGCCCCATGTTTGACAAGCTTCTGGGTTTGACTTTTACTCCTTATCTGAAATGGAACACATACATCAAATCTGTTGCCATGGACGCTGTGAAAATGGTGGGATTTTTGTACAGCTCCAGAAGATGTCTCACTAGTGATGCAATTCTCTATCTGTATAAAAGCCAAGTACGTCCAAGGATGGAGTACTGCTGCCACATCTGGGCAGGAGCTGCTAAAAACAGCCTATCCTGCCTTGACAGAGTACAAAATAGACTTTGTGGCTTAGTGGGGGATGCCCTTTTCTCTTCCCTGTAACCTCTCTCCCACAGAAGAGACGTTGCGAGCCTGTCTTTGTTTTATCGTTATTTCCATGACAGGTGCTTGTCTGAGCGCCAATCTTTCACGAGAAAACCTGTCTGGCTGAAACTACTGTCAATAATTCCCCCACTCTCTATCTGTGCCTAAATCCAAACGTAGATTCCATGAGGAAAGCTTCTTTCTTAGAGCTGCATGCTAGTGGAACTCTCTGTTGCTTGCCTATTTCCCACCGGACTACAACTTGGACGTCTTCAAGTCCAACATAAGCAAACTCCTGACAAACCGCCCCCTTAAGTAAGACCTCTATCAAAACCCTCAATACTAATGATTACTACACTACTATCTCATTGATTACTGTACACGTAATAACCCTTAAATCTGAGTGGCCTTCGGGCCTTGATAAGTGGTGACCCTCATGTAAAAAAAAAACATAATCGTCCGGATTTGGTCGTCTTGACAAAGTCTGAAAAACGTGGCAAATTATAGACTTCTCAGTAGACGGGAATGTGAGAGAGAGGGAAAACGAGAAAGGGAGATTTTTATGCTCCGTTGGCTTTGTAAATAAGGCGTATACACGGTGTTAAAAAACAAATAATCCTGCTTTAATTGGTACGCTTGGTGTAGTATCAAGTCGTTTGGAAGGCCATATAAAAAACTAGGAATCCCCAGTGTTTTGGGCGTCATTCAGACTAATGCTATTTAAGGTACCACCAATATCTTTAGGAAAACCCTTGATCTTTGAAGTTCCTGGATACAATTTATCTGCAATAAAGTATTCTAATCTCTGCTAAAATGTTAGTTCAGCCAAAAGCTTTGTTACACCCGAATGACTGCCACCGACCTTATTTGCAACGAAGCATCATGCCCTAAGTGATGCTTTGGATCTACTCTACTAGATAAGGATGGAAATTTCAGAACAAAAGTCTAGTTATTGTGATGAGAAACACTTCCAAAATTAAATCAATGCAACTGCTCCGATGGTTGTAGTACACATTGATGGACTTGCGAAAGACATGGACTTATCTTTTTACGGTTATGCATAATAAATATGAGTGAGGAAACAGTGTTTGATTATGAAAATAGTGACTATTGAACTGGCACCATTATTCAGTGCTGAGATATGCGTTGAAATGCACTGTTTATTCTATAATCTCGATAAATGTACCTGTATCTCATGATGCCATTGATGACGTTATAACCTCGTCTGTCCATGTAGTTAGTATAAAAATTTGTATAAAAATTATTATCTCAAAATATATAATATAAAAATCAAAAGCACTACCTACAGCTTGAAATATGAAAATATTGGTTATTTTTAGTCCGATGAATGTCATCATTTTATGTTGTCATGTGTAGGAGCTTTGTGGCGCTCAGATGTTTGCAAACTTTTAGTATGTTGTTCCCAACATATAATCGTAATAAAAAATCATAAATCGCTTTTTTTGAATTTGCCCAGGGTTTTGACTGGACTACTATGTACTAATCTTACGATGTATCATTCTGTTTTCAGAAAATCTCAAGTATTTATTTATATATTACAAGCATTTAGTAAAAATACCCACACAAAACACAAATAAACATTAAATTAGTTGGCTAATTAATGTCTCTTTTTACTTCACTATATGGATATCAAATATTATATTATCATATCATAACAAAAACGATATTAATAATAATAATATTAATAACAATAACAATGATAATAATAGATATAATAATGTGTAATATACATTTCACCTGTCTGTTTAAATGTATGTTTGTATGTATGTGTGTATGTATGACTGCTTTGTTTTACGTTTTGCATCTGTGGATTTGTTTTCATGTTTATTATCGTGTGTATTCATTGAATTGTAACATCATCACTATCGTCATCACCATTGAGGAATTATACCGTTTTTTGTTTTTTTAAACGCTTCTCTCAATTAAAAAAAAACAACAAAAACATCGAGATTCATGACTGCTTTGTTTTACGTTTTGCATCCGTGGATTTCTGCTCATGTTTATTATCGTGTGTTCATTGAATTGTAACATCATCACTATCGTCATGACCATTGAGGAATTATGCCGTTTTTTTTAAACGCTTCTCTCAATTTATAAAAAACAACAGCAACAAAAACATCGAGATTCATGACTGCTTTGTTTTACGTTTTGCATCTGTGGATTTGTTTTCATGTTTATTATCGTGTGTATTCATTGAATTGTAACATCATCACTATCGTAATCACCATTGAGGAATTACATATACATATATACGTGTGTACGTGCATGGGTATGTCCGTGTATGTGTACGTATACATATATATATACACACATATTATGTGTGCGTGTGCGTGCATATGTGTGTGCGTATGCATGCGCGTATGCATGCATCTATACATGCATATGTGTGTATGTGCGTGCATGTATATGTATACATGTGCATGCGTGTGTGCATTCATATATATATGCATATATATGTATACATTTATTGGACTTCCGGCTCTTTGACTGTCATGGCTCTTGTGGGCTGCGACATTGTTTGGCTGTGGAATTTAATATGTATGTATGTGTGTGTATATGTGTGTATGTGTGTGTATGTATATGTCTATATGTATCCATATATATTTTTTATTTAAAAAAAACAAAAAAAACAAAGCGGGAGACCAGTATCCGCATTAAGCTGGTCTGCAGTTTGACTTGTTGCTGGCTATCTTGCTCTTGCTTGTTGCTGGATGTCAACATTTTGAACCGAGAGAGAGATTTAGCTGTCGTACAAAGCTAAAACTCTGTAATGTCATCTTTGTATAGATACTCCCTCAGGCATTTGTCTATTAAAAAAAAGAACAAAAAAAAGTCATGTGGCGATAAAAAAGCTGTGGCGTGTGTACGCCTGTAATGCTGGATGCATGTAACAATTAATCTGCCATCATTATATGTATTTATGTATGTGTATGTGTATGTATATTTATATATGTGTGTGTGTGTATATTTATATATGTACATGTGAGTTTATATATATTTATATATATGAGTATATGTATGTATATGTGTCTATGTGTACATATGTTTGTGTGTATATATACATTTATATATGTTTGTATGCATATATGTGTGTATATTGAATGTATGTTTATGTATGCATGTGTGTATGTATATGTATGTGTATGTGTGCATGCATGTGTGTATGTGTATGAATGCATATATATATATATATGTGTAGGTATATGTAGGTAAGTGTATGTATATATGTGCATATATGTACGTATATGTATGTGTAAGTATATGTGTGTATGTATTTGTATATGTGGATGTATATGTATGTATATGAGTATGTATGCATGTGGGTATGCATATGTATGTTTGTTTATTATGCATTGTGTATGCATATGGGTATATATGAGCGTATGCTTATAGACATGTATGTATACATGTATATATTTATATGCATGTATACCAATGACCGTCTTGTTTATGCTTGCATGTGTGTGTATGTATATGTATGTGTGCGTATTGTGTATTGTGTATGTACGCATGTATATATGTATGTGATATGTGTACATATGTATGTGTGCGTGCGTGAATATATATGTATGTATAACAATGACCGTCTTTAGTGTCATGTCTGCTTGAGCATATGAATTCGCTGGCAGGACTATATGTCTTTTTCAGGCTCATGAACTTTCAGTGTCTGAGGGCGTGGCACTCATCTGACAAGACGTTGCAATCATCATGTGTGTACGTATGTACGTATGAAAGTTTTCTACGTAGAGAGTCGGTTTTTTTGCTGACATTTTTTGCAAATCATTCAACTCTCGCGTAAAAGACGTCGCAAAAAAAGGCGTTATTTCGACAGCCTGTGACGTCACAACATAAGACGGTTTTTTTTCACCTCTTTTTCTTCTGGTGCGCTAAAGGTTCGAGCCTACTTACTACTATGTTTATTTTTCGTTTTTTTCTTTTTTTGCTCAAACAACACCGTTACACACACCTCCACTTTCTTTTCTGTCTTCGCGTTACAGGTTCGAGCCTGCCTGCCGACTACAACTTTTATTTTATTTATTCATTTATTTATTTTTTGCTCAACACACCTCCAAAGACACTTGCAACGCCGGGCACCCAGGCTAGTCTAATATACAAAAGACGAAATCGTCATTTACTATTCTGAAAAACTTTCGTATACTTCCTTATACTTCCTTGATTATAATATGTCAGATTCGAAAACGGACATCGTCTCTATCTTTATTTCGATCGACTTTTAAAAATATTCCCTGGTATCTAGTGTTTGTTTGTCTTTTTCGTATACAAGCGAAACTAATCGAATGCAAAACGCAAACGCCTGGCTTTCCGAGCCGGGGTGTCTTGAAGGCAATTAGCTTAAATCAATTATGGCGGAAACCCTTCATATCAGACGATTGTTATTCATTAAGACACTGTAAGAGCCCCTCCTTTTTGGGAGGTGAGCTGGTTATCCCCAACATTGTGGGTAAACAAATACGGCAGAAAGCTGAAAGCTTGATTGGCCTACAGCCAGTAATTTCATTATCCGCTATGGTTGACATTTCAACATTTTACTGTATTTCAACACTTTACACCCCCCCCCCGTCACATCGTGGCGTGGCGGAAAAGTCTCAAGTTTTCTTTCAGTTTCTTTTCCGCCTTCGCCTCGCGGGTCTGAGCCTTCCTACCTACTACGACTTTTTGATATTGTTTCTACACTTACAAATACGCGGGCAACGCCGGGCACCACAACAACTACTACTACTACTACTACTAATAATAATAATAATAATGATAATAATAATAATAATGATAATAATAACGATAATAATAATAATAATAATAATAATAATAATAATAATAATAAAATGTAGAGTGCTACTATCTTTAATCAATAATAATATCTTAAACAATATGTCACAGTGACTTTTGGAATTAAATAAAACAAAGCCAGATCGTAATTGCAGTTGCATTACAGTTATATTAATTAACTTTTTAATCGGGGAAAAACTATACAGCGCTTAAAATAATATACAAAAAAGCCGTAGGTGTCCTTAACAAACTCATTAGTAGTTAATCGTTAGTTATCACACAGATGAAAACATTGAATTAAATTGTCACACAAGAGTGAATACTCGGAAACATACGTATATTGTTGTAATTCATGTAAAAATATATAAAATAATATAAAATGTATGTACAATAAAGATGTATAGGTATAGGAACGATTAAAATATATCTCCTTGCAATTCTAATTATTTAATAAATCGCTCTTGTCTTGCGTTAAAAAAAATCGAGACTGACTCCAAAATAATTAAATGATTTTGAGAGTCAGCCCGGTAAAATATTATATAACAGCCAATGTCAATGGAAGTTTTTAAGGCAGAAGATGGGCGAAAACGACGTAGCTTGTCCAGTCTTATTTTTAGCGGTATATGTTGGTTAATGCGTGTCTCCAAATAAAAAGAGGTTCGACCCACAAGTGAACACCGCACTATCAATTGAATTCAGGAAAATATTGTTTTGTGTAATATAGGGCAAACTGTCCTTTATGTATGCCGAATTTACACCAAAACCCAAACGTGACACATCCGATTAATAATGGTTATATATATATATATATATATATATATATATATATATATAGAGAGAGAGAGAGAGAGAGAGAGAGAGAGAAAGAGACTGATAGATAAATACAAATATATATGTATATATAAATATATATATACATACTTATGTGCATATATATTTGTATTTATCTCTCTCTCTCTCTATATATATATATATATATATATATATATATAGAGAGAGAGAGAGAGAGAGAGAGAGAGTGAGAGAGGGGAGAGAGAGAAATAGTAAGATAGATAGATAGATAGATAGATAGACATATAGATATATATGCATACATATCCAAATATATATATATATATATATATATTTAAATATGTATCTATAAGGAGTCATTACTTATCAAGGCCGGGGGCCAATCGAGGGTAAGGGTTAATATCTGAAATAATATGTTTAACAACTACTGTCCTCTATTACAAATATTGTGCATCCTCATTTTGTATTAGCAGTAACTACACCGGAGTAAGTTCTAATCCGAAAGAGCTATGGATATTTCAAAGAGAGCAAAGTAATCGTAAAACATATAATGCGACAAATGCAATTCATACATGAGCAAACGTTTGTGATTTCAACCTTTGTTAAGAAGCTTTTTATTGTTAAACAGTGTTTGTAGCTTTGTATGTTAAACTATACACACATGTACACACCCATAGAAAACACACACACATACACGCATATATATATATATATATATATATATATATATATATATATATATATATATATGTGCATATGTATGAGTGTATATAATTGCAGTCCTATACGGTTACTTTGTGGGCGTCTTTCGCTTAAACGTATCTTGGATCTTCACAACGGGCAAGGATATGGAAACCTCAGACGGGAATGTGTCATCCATGACGAAGATAAACATTCTTGGCTGTCAGATGTTGTCAAGCCGGCCGAGTAGATTCACAAGATTCGATGACTCATCTTGTGTTCTGATACTCGTGCGTTTAGCTTAATATTATCCAGGTTCACAGTTTGTAACACTAGAGGTGACTTAAGTTCAATCTCGAAGGTCAGAGAAATACGTTTCATAAAGAAAGTCAGTACATGATGAAGAAACGAAGCCCATTTACCTTGCGTCCCCAACAGAGTAGACGTTAATACAACCTTGTATTTTAATGTAGGAATAATCTGCCTCCACAAAAATTGGTAGTCTGGATTGAACAAAAATTAATTTAAATTAACCCGGTTTATAAAAGCCTCAAATGAAGTAATATGTTATCAAAACAGTTATTACACATTGTCTCCTTGTTGAGAAATATCTTAAATTACAAAACACAATTTATAAATGAATTTGTCTTAGGTGTGCGATGCATTATTGAAAACACTATTCACACTCTTAATTATATCTATGACGACTATTCAGGTCTTCAACAGGTTCACCGTCAGATAGAGCTACCGGTCGCCGATGTTATATTGGTCCTCCTCATTTCTTGTATTACTAATACTAATCACAATGTCAAACTAACTCTAAAACTATCCTGGCAAAGTTACGAAGTCGACCAATGATTCCTACTAATGATTTCATCTCCAGTGTTTTTGAGATTGACAGTTGGACGAGGAAAATTTACAGTGAAAGAATTGAGAACGATAGAAGAAACGGCTCAAATACGATTACATAAGCAGGTGATTCACTAGTTATTTCTAGGTATTGCTCATAAAGACAACCACGTTGTAGGCCACCGAAAAGCAATCCTTTGGCAACGTACCAATATATTATATGCTCTCTAAACAGAAACTCTATTTATCGATTTTTATTTTTTTTTTTTTTTGCTGTGAATGTTTTACTTTGGAAACCAAATATGCAATCTAGTCTATTCTTTCCTTAAAGCAAGAGGGGATACATGTACAAATTGATTACTGAATTCATGCAAGAATTCGCCGCGACAAGTTTTCGGCTTTGACCGCCTGCTTAAATAGCACATTTAAAATCGCTAAATTGTCATTGGTTTTATTCACTCTTAGCGTACCACTTCAGTCCCGCTGAATTATACGAGTGATTGACACAGAAATGATTGAAAGTGAAAGATGAGGAACACTGTGGAAGTACTTACTTTTATTGATGGTACAAACTGCGTTAGATTATTTATGGTTAACCCATTGTAATAATTTGTTTACATTGGATTCGAAAACGATGAAGGTGCCAAAAGCATGACAGTCTTTTAATGGTATCGTGTTTCCAGAGCAGGAATTATGTTTTTCAGAAAACGAGTAAGTCACTCAAAATAATAGATGACGATGTCGTATTAATATCTTGTGTTTAATATTTTACATAGAATTGAATATTTCGATTCTTCGGATAACAGTTCTCATCTTCACAATATTTCGGCCGATTTCTCCTAGCTTTTGTGTACTCGGAAATTTCGAACGGAATCCCTTAACTTCTTATCATTTTCTTCTTCCGTCAACTATCATAACTATTACTATGTAATTCACAATTATATTTTGAGTGAAATCTGAACTGAGAATGGGAGCTTTAACCTAACGAAAATTATACGCGTAACTTAAAACTGAATTTCCACAAGTAATCTATTATCAATTACGCCAAGAGCCCTGGCGGAATATTCAAGTTGAATTTTTGGAAACGAATTTTTTTTAAATGTACAATCATAATACGAATAATCAGTCCATATCTAAAATATTCTGAATAATAAAATTACAGATCTGGAAAAACATTCATTTGTCTGGATGGATAATAAAATTTTACTATAACGTATGAACAAGTTAAAAGCTTGTAAAATTTTGAAAACAAAACGAAATAATTGGCATCTGTAATTAAAAGCTAATTATGTAAACAAGCGTTTGGCAATGATGACACGAACACATTATGGCCAGATTAGCGACCGAAAAATCAGTTTGCTTTAAAATAGTGTTTGTGTCATAATTTTACCGAGTTAAAAAAGAAAAGAATGCGACACATGATGTCGTGTTTTTATACATTCTGATTTTTTCCAGTTATCTCAATGATAGGTCATAGTGTTAATTATCAATCATATATATATATATATATATATATATATATATATATATATATATATATATATGTGTGTGTATATATATATATATATACATACTAGCAGGACCAGTTAATTGGCATTGCCCGGTGGTAGCATGCATCCCCTCCCGCGTAAAAAAATTAAAATACGGCTCTTGTTTTTTCGTTGGATAACCCCCAACCCCCTCATGTTTAAGTGGTTTTCAGACATCCATTTTGTGCCTTTCACAAAATTTTCTGGAAGGTTTAGGGTATTTTTAAGGGTATGATTTCGATTAAAGTTCAGGGCAAGGTATTTTAGTTGGCAAGACTGGAGTTATGGTGACAAAAATCTATCGAATCCTGTGTCCTTAAGGTTAACAAAATTCCTGTAGTCATCTGTACGCTACCAAAAATAAAGGTAAACGCTATTTAAGAACCTGACCATTTTAATTAAGCTGGAACGTAAGCATTATAAACAAAACGGCTTATGTAAATAACAAACAAATGTGAATCTAGTTCCTAAACATTAAATGGGTTAACTTTAATCACGTTATTATTGAAAATGTAATCATGCGAAAAGCTGAAATGATGTTATTATTCTGAAAGTCATTCTTTAAATGGTGAATGTGTTTAGTCACTAATCTGTGCTTCAGCTTTACAATGTAAGAGAAAAATATCGTAAAACATAAATTCAACCTGAAAAAACTATTTAAAAATTGTGCAAGGGTATTGCTCTCTGCCATCATATGCATCCTAGATCAATAACTACTTTAAAATTTAGAGCTTATGCAGTTTGTGTAGTGCGCTATTTGTAATTAGTGATTTCATATTAAATTCAACTTACACGTTATATTTTTTTATTCAATCGTAACGTGAAAGTATATTTACAAAAAAAACTCCCATCCCAAATGTAGAAATAATTACCAAAAATTGTACTTTTATTGTGGAACTCTTTTAATTATAAATTATATAATGATACACATGTACTCATTGTAAAACTACATCTTGCGTTACTTCTTTTTTGGTAAATATGAAGAGTCTTTTAACCTTCGAAAAATACTTTAAAATTACCACTTTTAAAGGTTTCTGTGGGCGCTGAAAACGAAAATTACTTTTTAAAAACTCCGGCATACGAGTAGATTCTAACTTCTGAATAAATGTTAGGTTCTAAAAAGTGGGGAATCACTTTGCTAAAATAATATAACGCGAGATGAGCACCCACATTATCGCCCGTCCAATCGATTAATAATGCCTAGTAGCCCCTGCCAAATTGTGTTTATTTTATGCTGACTCCCCCAGACTAAAGATGACAATAAAGTGTGTGCTCACAGTAAGTAAACTCATTACATACAAGTAAACCCCATACTTTTTTTAAACTTACATTTTTCAATATTTTTGAAACTACTCGTTTGGCGTAATTTGAAATGTTATTTTCGTGTTCAGCATCCCCAAACTTTTTTTCTTCATATATTTTAAACTAATTGTTTGTCGGAATGTTAAACGTTATTGCTGTTTTCAGCATTCTGGAAAACCTATAAAAAAGGGTCATTTTAAAGGATTGGCCGAAGGTGGAAAGAATCTTCATATCAACCCTGTTTTTTTATTTGTTAAATTACGTCGTACACTTTATCCGATGCGTCTATAGTCAACTAAAAACGAAATATTATTACCGTATTTTTATAACTAAAGTAAAAGGTTAATTAAAAGAAAATGTTAACCACATCTGAGCATGTGAAACAATAGGGGGAATTTATTTTGGCCATTTGAATTTGCGTGGAATTTATAATATAAACAAACTTGTAAACTAAAAAATCGAATCGGCAACGTGTAAACAAAATGAGACGAAATGTTTTTCTAAAGCATCCGTAATAACCGTTTAGTGAAAACGAATTACTGTCTCATTATCTTTATTGCTAAAATAATATATAATTAATAATGATTTGTCACTGTAACTTTATTACTGAAATAAAATATAATAATTATTTGCCACTGTTAATGAAGTAAAATATGAAACTCCAATTTCTGTTTGGTTAAACAAGACGACAAATAAGTTATAAATCAAGTAAATTGATTCATAGTGATGTTAGTAAGATATTAACGAAAATAGTACTGGTAATTTTTTTTTTATTACATTTTCTCCCCAAACAAGGCAAATTGCCACTTTGGTGTAGGGGGCTACTATCAGGGGAAACAACTACTGGGGTACTATGTAGGGATTTGGGCAGCAAGGTGTCGGTTCACGTTACACTTGAACTTCTGCACGTCAGTACTGTTGGGAAAGCAGGGACCTGGAATGGAATTCCAGAGTCTAGCGGTTCTGGGGAAGAAACTATTGGAGTAAAAAGATCTTTTACATCTAGGGATCTCTACAGTGTGGGGGTGCGATTTAGCAGCCTGTCGGGTTTGTCGAGGGTGCACACGTCGTGGGGGCACAAGTGATTGCAGTTCGTCAGAGCATTCACCACTAAAATACTTGTAGAAAAGGCAGAGGGATGCAACATTTCGTCGATGGGACAGAGGCTGAAGCTTAGATGCCAGTTCAGGGCCTATCAGGTTTGCGACTCTCTTTTGAACCTTGTCAAGGAGCGAGAGACTAGTAGCAGATGCACCAGCCCAGATGTGGCAGCAATACTCCATACATGGGCGAATGGTGGCCTTATAGATGTACAGGATACTTTCGGGTGTTAGTAGTTTTCTAGCACGGTAGAGAGAGGCCACCTTTCTTGCAGCGGCCCTGGCAATGCCTTCAATGAAATTGTTCCAACTCATGTTTCCTGTGAACGTTAGGCCAAGGAGTTTGAAAGATGGACTCTCAGATAAAGAGTCGTTGGTCATTGCTATGGGTGGTAGAGAGGGTTTCTTGTAATTATTGAATGAAACTAGTTTAGTCTTGGCAGCATTGAACGCGACCAACCACTTTTGTCCCCATTCCACTACAGATTGGAGTTCTTCCTCTAGTGTTTCTGCCATTTCTTTAGAAATGTGTTCATTCGTCTTCCTGTCGTGCCTGCCATAGAGTGTAGTGTCATCAGCATATATACCCATCTCAGAGGCAATGTTGTTGGGGAGGTCATTTATGAATATCAGGAACAATAGAGGTCCAAGGATAGAACCCTGGGGCACGCCCGCATTTATATCATATTGTTTAGATGTACGACCGTCGATAACAACCTGGATTTTTCTCTTATCCAAGAAGGATTTAATTATGTTAAGTATTCTACCAGTGATACCGTATGATCTGATTTTACTGAGGAGACCCTCATGCCATACCCTATCGAAAGCCTTAGATATATCTAGAGCTACCACTCTTCCCTCCCCCGCGTTGTCCAGTGAATGGTATATACGTTCAGAGATCACAGTTAGGATGTCTGCTGTGGAACGGGCTTGTCTAAATCCATATTGTTTGTCAGTCAGTAGTTTTGCATCTGTAAGATGATGGACTAGAGCATGGTTAATTATGGTCTCAAATATTTTGGCAAAAAGTGGGAGGAGGCTAATGGGGCGATAATTTGATGGGTCTGTCCTTTCGCCAGAATTCTTGAATACTGGTACAACAGAAGCAGTTTTCCAACAGACCGGAAGGCAAGCTTCATTAAGGCATTTGTTGTAGAGTTTGGAGAGAACTGAAGCTTCTTCGGCTGAGCACTTTTTTAATAGCACAGCTGGGATAAGATCGGGTCCACATGCTTTTGAGGTATCAAGGTTTTTTATGATAGCATGCACCTGAGCAGGGGTGCTTTTCAGATCGTCTAGTGTGGCGTCTGTCCGCATAGGAAAGTCAGGTAGGGGGTGGTTGGAAGGGTCCAGTGTGGAGTTTGAGGCAAACCGACTGGCAAGCATGTTAGCCTTGTCGGTTGCTGAGGAGACAACCTCGTGATTGTTGGTTAGTGGGGGAATGGTTGATTGCCCATTATTTACTACACTGTTGTAGATTTTCCAGAAGTCTCGAGTTCCTAGTTTTTGTGCTTCGATGCGCTTTTTAGTGGTTTCCGTAAATTCTCTCTTAGCTGTCGCTATTTCTTTCTTAACGTTATTTCTAGCTTCTATATACTTCAGTCTGCTTGAAGACTTATGTCGGTTAAACCTACGGTATGCATGTTGCTTTTGAGCAATGGCAGTTGCACAAGTCGACGTAAACCATTGGGGAGAGTGGGCTTACTATAAAAGTTCCGCATGGGAACATGCGCTTCGATTGCGGTTTTGAACCAGCCAGTGGTCTCGTTTGCACATTGTTAAGCAGGGAGAGAGAAAATATTTTTCCATGGAGCATCTCTAATTAGTTCCCTGATGGCTTCCCAGTCAGCCTTATTATAATATCTCGTTGTTTTGAGCACTGGCTCTTCAGTTTTGGGTCTAGAGTTTAGGGCGATTTCAACCATTATCACTGCATGATCAGCATTCTCGAGTGGGCTGTGGGCCTTCGTTATGCAGTCATCGGGAACTGTGGTCAAAAACAGATCTAATAGTGATGCGTGTTGTTCTTCCTGGTCAGGGAAACGGGTTGGAAACGTAACAATTTGTGATAGGGAGTGAGATATAGGAAGCTATGGGTTGTGCTGCCCGCTGCATCTGTGTGAGTAGAGAATCCAAGCCAGTTTTTGTGGTGGACATTAAAGTCACCAAACACATGTATTTGTGCGCTAGTGTCGAGGGTCAGTGCCGTGTCTATGCTGTCAGATACTTTGTTTATTATGGAGGAGTCCTGAGTCGAGGGAGAGCGGTAGAGAAAATAATAGTAGCTAATATTGTGTTGCATGTTTAGTCTAAAGCTCATAAAGGCTTGATCATCTGTTTCTAGGTTTGTTTCTCTAGTCAAGGGAAGGGTATTACGAATGTAAACTCCAAGTCCGTGCATATGTCTTTCAGAGTCCTTACGGCAGAGTGCGAGATATCCAGGCATGTTAAAGTGGTTAGAGGGAATGGAGGAGTGTAGGTTAGTCTCACTTAGTGCTAAGATATCCGGGGTATTTGTTAAGAGAAATGCTTCAAAATCAGCTAAGTTAGTTCTAAGCCCACGGATATTTGTGAATGAGAGCCTCAACGGAGGAGGCAAGTTGAATTTGTTTGTCCTTAATCCTGGTTTAAGCTTATTTTTAGATTGTACTGTCGTAATAATTTAAATTAAGTGCGAATCATCATTTTTTCGGGATTTCGTAATATGTAACCGGTGTATTTAATATGTCATGATTCTATTCAGGGAAGCCATGTTTGTGTTGATATCTGGAGTGTTCGTTTTTGAATGATGTTTCGTTAATTCTGGAATGTCCGAATATGCAGATCGGAACCAATGAGATTTCGAGAGATAGGAGGAGGGCGAAATCATTATTTGTGTAGGGGTAAATATATCACTTCTAGGAATAAATGTAATGTTTTAATATTACGCAATAATGTGTCCGTAATGGAGTTTTATAGTTATATGAGGTAATGACTAATAGCGTAAACATAATAACGTTTTATGTGTCATTTGTTGGTCTAAACCTACGGTATTTTGGTGGAAAGGGGATAAATTACGTATTGAATTTTCACAATTATACTAGGGAAAACACTAGCTTTTACGAACAATAATTATAAGATTTTACTTTGTTCCTTTTAAATAACCATAACTTGACGTATTATGCCCCACCTGCTATATTATCCTCAATCTTTGGTATTAGTTTCAAAGCAGATAAACACTACACCCCAGAAGTCTAAAAAGTATATATTTTCTACAATATTCTTATCATTATCCGATATAATCTAAATATCTATAAAAGTGAGAATGTGTGTATATGAGGACACTTCTCAACCTATATATTCAACGAATTTTTGATCTATAGATTTGAAATTTGACATATAGAATGTTTAGACATGTGGAAAACTTTTTAATCACTCGAGAAAAGGGCTACTAATGGGTCCATATTGAAAGATAACTACGTGAGTGCAATCGAATATTTATGTTTAATTGTTTCACGAATGCGTATGCGGGAAAAGTTCACATTTCATATTGCTTATGTAAAGAATAAGTTGTTTGAAAATTCCCTTTAAAATCGTGTCTCGCTGCTCTAATGGTTATCGTACTTGACTGTCGTTTGGCTTTTATTTCAATCCTCCGCTCGAGTATTTTTTATTTCTTTTTTTACTTATAAAAATGAACGATTTAGAAATAAGCATGATACTCACATGTACATTATTTAGTTTGTGTATTAATTACGATATATTATTTATGCATACATTACAACCGGGTAACGCCAGGCGGTTTGCTATTATAAATATTTTCGGTAGCTTGTATCATGTCTGTTCAAATCTTCGATGGACGTGATAGTAAAACATTGCAATTGGCTTTATTGACTTTTCTAGCATACATGCCATTTCATCGAAATTATGGCCGTGAATGGCTTATCGGTTGATTAAAATGTTGTTGTATATAAGGTTAAACGTTAAATATTCGGGTATATAGGGGTAATTAATAACGTTGTAATTCAGACTGAATGGAATTAAAATCATCGCACACTACACAGAAGTAAAAATTTTAAAACGAAATCTTTTTATTCGAATTATTTTATGGTTTTAAGTAAGAAAGTAAAAATACTATATATTTTGTGTAATTTTTGTACATCATTAAAAATATTCCATTAAATTGTAATTCATTTTTAATTACAAAAGTTACTGGGAAGAATTACATTGTATCACTTGATAAATTTTATATGAGAATACATTTCAAGACTTTTTGCAGATGTTCTAACTTTCCACTAGAGAGAAAACAGAATTACCCGCCCCACATAATGACTTTCATATGTTTTAATGGTACGGTTCCCGTCTTTGTAGCTCTTATAATTCAAGAGACATTACTTTTGTAACCACGCTACTTTTTTGTTTCAAATTCACAAAACGATCAAATCTGTGAGGAACGTTCTCTTTTAAATATAACGCAGATTCTAATAATAATAAAAATGAGGAAGGCCTTTAACATTAAAACATAACAAAACAAAAACCTGCAAGAACAGTTTGTTAAATGTCACAACGTTTGTAACGTATTAATTCAGAAAAATGTTAAAGTCTTTAATATAATACGACAGGAAATCTGCAACAACTATTTGTTTAATGTCAAGTTTATAGAATTCATTAAAATGTGAATGTTTTCAGCGAGAGAAAGGAAATAAAGTGCGATGATAATTGCAAAGGAATTGAAATTTAAATTAAACAAAACTGCGACAACAGTTTTAATGCAACAAACTCTATTAAAAGAAGACAGAGAGAAACGAGTGTTATTGTTTTCTTCATTTTTAATGCCACAAAGGTCATAACTTGAATCAAAGCACACTATCTTGAAAATTCCAGAAAAGTAAGAAAGAGTCGCCATTGTTTTATTTTCTTCATCAGTAAAATGCGAGCAACTCTGTGTAGGTTTGTTGACATAAATATATCTCCAATATCTCACTATACATGCCTATATATATATATATATATATATATATATATATATATATATATATATATATATATATATTCAGGCAAACAATATTAAAAACAACAGAGATACCTTGCTTAATAATTCTTTTTTTTAATTTTTCGATCTTTCGTAAGATTTTTTTTAACTTCAAGATGGAATGTATTTACAAATGTTCCATGGCTCACACGAGTGCTTTCGATTCTTTCTTTAATCATCATCGGGTGGAGATAAAATATTAAAAATAGAAGTGAAATATATAGTTACGAATGATAAAAAGAGTCAATGAAAAGTCGATTAAGATATACATTTACGAGTGATAAAAAAAAAAACTCGATTAAAAATTAGGATGATTAAAGGCAATGTTAGTAAAACCAGTCGTATATATAATATATATATGTGTGTGTATGTGTTTGTGTGCGTGTGTGTGTATGTGTGTGTGTGAAAAACATAGAAAAAAGGGGGTAAAGTTACATTAGAACATCATGTCAATAAGGCTAAAACAATTGGAATAAGTCAATGCGAAATAAGGATAACACCTCTTTAGGCCTTGGCATTTCAAAACTAAATGAAGGGGACGAAATCAGCATTATACAAACGCGTAGATAAAATTCATTTTAAATACATTTTAGATTAGAAATATAAAGTTAGAGGGAATATAATAAAAGGAAAGAAAATGAGAGCATTAGAACAAATTCAAAGGCTAAATGCATGGATACTGAGTAAAACATAGGTTGCGTAAAATATATTTCTAAAAAGAAAATGTAAATATATAACTAGGAAGGAATAAGGAAAATAAATTGGGGATACAAATATCGATTAGAAAATAGGCATTAAAAATTAGGTAATGATAATATGGAATAAAATATATTATAAATAATATTAAATAAAAATAAAACATCGAAAATAAAAAAATAACAATCAACATAAAAAATGACCCCCAAACAAACTGCAGTTACACTGACTCTGATTATCGGAAGCTAACCCAAAGAAAAAGAGGAAAAATAAAAAATAGTGAAAAGTCGTTTATAATTCAGTGCAAAAATTAAACGTTTTAGTTAGTTGTACATGAGCAAAATGTATAGTCTGATGACTAAGTATAAGAGTTTTATTTCAATTGATTGTTAATCGTGGTTATATTTTTCGGATTTTTGCATGAAACACAAATCCCTACTAATCTTTAATTTTACATCGAAGAAATATCATATTTACGTTCGGTGAACTTTACGATAACAAAGCCTATGCAAAATTCCAGCCAGAATGGCGCAATGATTTCCGAGATAAAGTGAAACGGACAGAGAGATACCGATAAAAGAAATATAATGTAAATATGTAATAAATTACATAAATGTAAATAATCACGTTCTCAGCGTTCTATAGTATCGTGTGAAGGGGCATCTCATCCGTATGAATTCTTTGTGTTTTTGATTCTGATAATGACTTCATCGAGGCGTACGACGATGGCGACGTCTAGTGCCCGTTTGATACGTCCTTCCGTTGTCTACAATGTCAACTAAATTATGCACTTTTCTTGAATCACTTGCTCTCGAAGTGGTCCCGGGTGACACATTTAATTGCTTTTGCGGCCTCCAGCACAAGCGTCTGGTCAATTATCCCGCTTCTGCTCTTCCGCTAGGGCACCAATTTCTAATCCGACTCCAGGGTGAAGAACAAAGGTGCCCCATTACGATGAATCGCCACTTCGATATACAAACAAACGCACCGTTCACAACACTTAAATTAATCAATGTTTACCACAATACGATCCGCTAAGCCCCACAGAGGATTGGCCGCGATACTTATTCATGTTTATTTGATATACTTATGTCGTTCGCTGTTCAAGATTCCGAGAGACAAGTATTGTGGGAGGTCGGACGAATATGGTTTGGCAAAGGTTATGGCGCCTTAAGTTTCGGCTATCTAAATCCATCATTTAGCATTAACGAACATACATATCAGAACGAGTCCCAATGGTCATTACTTTACGTTGCACGATTAAAACATTATAAGACTCGTGTTTTCTGTTTCGCAACCTAAAATTAAAAATTACAAAATGTATATAAAAGTCTAGATCTGTATGTACTATATAAATTATGGTGAACATCACCATACACACACACACACACACACATATATATATATATATATATATATATATATATATATATATATATATATATTAGTCTTCTCTCTGCCGTTGCCCGATCGGTAAAAATACGCTTAAATATTATACTTTTTATCATGGAGATAGTGGCTTTATATTATAGTGTCGATTCAGTGTGAATTATAATGTATCCAATATATACTAGTGATATTAACAGTTATGATGAAGTATGGTTTGGGTTACATCAGGTAAAATCAAACAAGAACATTGACCATGTCAAATGGATGAGAAAATGTTAAGATTTTACCGACTTTTTGTAAAAATGTATATTTGTGCATGACTGCAGGAACGGGATATATCGATTTACACCTGCCGAGTTCCATGTGTTCAATTTTGTCTCCATTGGTGGCTATTCTGTTAGGCTGATTCCACGGTCCAAATTGTCTATATATAATATTAAGTATCTGCTGACCAAGTATTGACGGAATTATTTGTAAAACCATTCCACAGATAAACAGACAAGGTCACAAAATCGACCGTTATAAATAAATGCATTTATAAGATAGCTAGGCAAAATAACTTGCGTTTGCGTGTTAAAGTACGTGTTATTAACCGAATATTAAACGGCTATAAAAAGTGAAACATAGAAAAAATAGAAATCTAGGCTACCAGCATTTACTATATGTTAAAGGGTAAAGATACAGACTTGTAAGGCGTGCCATTTATTATTACTACAGACTAACGAAAATCAAGTCATTTTCACATTGGACAAAACCATATACAACATCTATAATATAAAATAGTTAATACGCACAAATACATATAGCCGCTTATACATGCATACACACAAATTATATTTTTTACGCACCAACAAGCAGATGCATCTTTTAATTAGATACAAACGTCCGAACAAACACATTTGTATATAATATAACTGCACACACACACACACACATACATATATATATATATATATATATATATATATATATATATGTGTGTAAGGTTAATAGATAAAGTTATCGCTCTAAGAAAGGCATATATATATATATATATATATATATGTATATATATATATATATATATATATATATATATATATATATATATATATATAAGGTTAAACGATAAAGTTATCGCTCTAAGATGCTATATCCCTTTGATGGAAGCACGGTTTTTTTTCTTTATTTTTTTTTTGTTGGAGGCAGTGTACTAGTTTGCAAGTTGTGTACAAATCTCAAGAGCGATAGAAGCCTTCTTTTATGTCTGGAAGTGGCACAATGTTCAAAGAGCGAGATCGCAGATGCACCGCTATAAATGTATGCTCTCTACCGATCCAAGTTATAACAGAACGATTGCCAGCACATTCAATATGCAAAGATTCAACGCTTGAAGGCACAGCTGAATGAAGTTTCCGGCCACGGTTCTGGTCTGTGGTTTGGTTTCAAGTAAAGGTCTTATCATTCCACACTACCTTTGCAGTCGGCTTGAAAGTCAACACTAAAATGTACCTCAATGTGCTGACGAGTGCTGTGATCCTCTTGACCAATCAGGTGGCCGTTAACAGACTCTGGGTGTGGCAGCAGGACGCCGGCTTATAATTCGAAAGACACCCAGGCTTGGCTTCAGAAAGAGTGCTACGACTTTGTACCCTTTACTTACTGGTACCCCCGTTCTCAAATGACCTGAACATGCTGGGCAACTTCGATGATCATACGTCCAGAGAATCGCCAAGATAACCTCCCACAGTACCAAAGCCAGCCTGATCGCCGCATTCCACCGAGTATTCGCAGAACTTCTGCTGGCGCTTATGGAAAAGCATGCTCCCATGTTCAGGACCCGTATCAAGGCGGTGACTGAGGTTGAAAGCGGCTACATTGTATTATTTCCGTCCTACTATATTCGAGTTACCTGCATTTCTTGTTTTAATGTTTTAAAATTAAGCTGTAGTGTTGTTTTCTTTGTGCAACAAATTTATCGTTTTACCTATGTATATATATATATATATATATATATATATATATATATATATATAATAAGATATAAATATATATAGCGTTTAAGCTACACTGAATATTCCGCGTTTCATCCACTCTAGGATTCTTCAAAGCATGAAGAAACCTAGAGTGGATGAAACACGGAATATTCAGTGTAGCTTAAACGCCATATATATTTATAACTTACTAACTAGCTCACCCTACGTATTGAGCACTGTTGAAGTAAATACTTAAAGGCTACGCATAAATTCAATTTAATGTGAGTAAATGAAGTAGTTATATATATATATATATATATATATATATATATATATATATATATATATATATATATATATATATTATAAAGGCAAGTTTTCCACTTAGGAAATATAATCATGTTTTTATTCTCGGTACAACCTTGATAATAGACAGTTATCATATATTTACTCTGTAAAGCAATTTCTAAAATACCATAAACATTTTAATAAATAAAGCATATGCTTAGTGTACATATATACTGTAAATTAGTCGACGAACCCATGTAAGCGACTAAAGTACAATTCTATGGAGAGGAAACACGATTCATGTAATAAGAAAAAAGTAATACAACTGGAAATTAAAATAAAATTGTTTCAAGAAAAGCTTATTGTTTTACCAGAAAAATTAGATGTCTTCCTTCGGGTCGTTTTCTTTATTTTACATTTTTTCCTTATTTCTATTTTTTGTTTATTTGTAAAACAAAATAAAGAAAAAAACACGCTTACTAAGACGTTCTATTATCGAACGACATTAGCAGTATCAATCATTATATGACTCGATAGAGAAACAAAGAAAATAAGCACAAATTCCAAATAATATATTATAATAAATACATGAACAACAATATATACTGAATGGTATAAAATAGAGCCAAACTTCTTGTCATGTTTATTTAATTTAGGTTTTCGTAGCCGATTATGCTTACATGTGCTTTGATATGCGTTTACGTCTCTAAAAGAGATTCTCAACAAAAAACATTACTACTAATCAAATACAACCCATCCCACCTTGTTGAACTAATTTCTAGCCCTCTTCGTCGGATTCCTGATTCGTATTGTCAAATTTATTTTATTTACAGTAGTATTATACGTTAAGTTAATCATAATTCACCAAAGCAATTTCTTCTTCGTACTTGCATTGTAATCCTTCACTCCTTTTAAAAATATTGGATGGTCACATTAGTAAAACTATCGATTAGTAATAAATCTAATATAATAAATATCTAATAAATCTGATTTTATATATTGTTAAATTAATTGGTGGAAAATCAACTTGTGTCGACACATTGCCTAAACATTGAAAGATTTTTAAGAAATTCCCATCTCTACTATTATATAAAAGTCACATTTTGCGTGTGTTTGTGTGAGTTCCTTCCACATAGGTTCCGAAATGATTGGGTCTATCTTTTGCAAATTTAACACAAAATTAATTGATATAGCTGGCAGTGTTCTTAGATATGCTTTGTACAGAAATCCATCCGATCAGCATCCAAAGTCGCAAAAATCTGATCTTAAAATAGCTTATCTCCATTAAAATTTAGAAAAAAACATAGAGGAATTATTTTACGATACATCGGCCAAGGAAGATAATAAAATTTCAGCAAAGTATTATTTCTTCAAAAAACATTTTTATTTATGAAGAGGTATAGCATAGTTGTAGAGCACTATTTCCCGGACCGAATATCAATTTTTTTCCTTTATCTATTTTTCCATGCCAGCCATGCCTTAAGGTAACTTTGAAGACAGCACACGTTTCGGTAACACGCACCAATACTATTCACAAAACAGTGTAACCATTAAGGATTCTGAAACTTTTTTCTTCATATATTTTGTATCAGCGATTAAAACGTTTTGAACCAGCAAAGCAATCTGGTGATACCCCGGGATCAACTGGGGCAGGTTTCCTTAGGAGGTAAGTTTGTATATTAATTTTAAAAGAAAATGCGTATATATTCCTCAATCAATTTATTATTAAAATGAACATTTTCTTTGTCTATATGATTGTATGTCCGGCAAGGGATAAATGATATATGCGTAGGTAAAAGAAAAGATTTAATACAGAAAGCTTTAAATGGGAGTGGCAATAGGCGACTACTAAAATGGAAAAGTGGAATCAGAATTTTAATAGAAATATGTTAAACCTTTGGTCCAGCAACGCGTGTTAGTCATAAATCAAACAAACTCCATGGAAAAATATAGACAACCCTGGTTTTCGGAGAACATTTAATATGTTTGTATTGGCGATACTTATACGATATAATTTTGTGAAATGTTCAAGAGAAATTTTCAAGTTAAAACCTTAATAACTACTCTTTAATATTAGGGATTTCGCTGAGTATTTTTGCATGAATCAACATTTTTCCTTGTTACTAATTTTTTAAAAACATTTTCTTTTTGATATTTATAAAAATATAAGCATGTAACGTAAGGTAATTTCAATTACCACATTCCCTAAGTAGCAGTAGTAGCAGTAGTAGCAGTAATAATAATAATAATAATAATAATAATAATAATAATAATAATAATAATAATAATAATAATAATAGTAGTAAGAGCACCAGGAAATTTCCGAAAAACTTTGAAAAAAAGAATGGGAGAAATTGGAATCAGAGGAATGGCTGCGAAAATACAACTAACGATAATGAAAACGGCAGAAGATTCATGGACGTATCGAAAGCACTCGTGACAGTAATAACTATGAAACCTTTGTTAATGTTTTCGATTTTGATATAAAAAAGATTATACGGAAAATCGAAAAAAAATCATAAAACAAAGTGTCCCGTTATATATAGTTATATGTAGATTTATATATATATATATATATATATATATATATATGTATATATATATATAT
Source organism: Euprymna scolopes (assembly GCF_053919585.1). Taxonomy (NCBI): domain Eukaryota; kingdom Metazoa; phylum Mollusca; class Cephalopoda; order Sepiida; family Sepiolidae; genus Euprymna; species Euprymna scolopes. The sequence continues at coordinate 9,627,798 of NC_136495.1, read as the reverse complement.
TTATATATATGTAGCTATATTTATATATATATAGTTATATACATATTTATATATATATAGTTATATATATATAATATATATATATATGCAGATGGATAGATAAAGATTTATTTATATGCAGATGGATAGATAATATATATATATATATATATATATATATATATATATATATATATATGGATAGATAAAGATATATTATGTTTACCTGTTAGGGACGTTTAATATTCCACCGAGGAATCTTCAGAAGGGACTATGTATCTGAATCGTTCGAATGAGAACAGATGTTTTTATATGGTTTATTTAGTCTACTATCCCCGAGTTTGGATGTTTTTCTTACAACGTTTAGGTAAATGTAAATTTTCTGTCTTTAGGTTTAGTTTAAGTACGGTGTTCGTCTTATCCTATTCGTAAAGCTGTTTGAAAGGCCAGTGATGCTACGGATATAAATTCTAAGAAATTGCATCTTCTACGTGAAAGTCATCAGAAGATTGAAAGCAAAACATTCAGTACTAAGCAATATAATAGGCGATTACTTCTACTCAGACGTGATTGTCGGAAGAATAGCAAACTACACCTGTTCATTAAATAAAGTGTTACATTCGAAATGCCATTCATACAGCTGAGTTCTGAAAAATGTCATATTTTCATCGGTCATAGCTTACTAATGTTAGACTAGCTGTCCAAAGACCTAAGTATTATAGAAATCAATTTAGTTTTCATGGCATTTGATATCCAGCACCATTTTCCCTGCTATTTTAGTTTCGATCTATATTATATTCAGGGTGAAACGATAAAGTGTAGCACTAAAGAAAATATCACAGCACACTTATTTTAAATTTTTTATTAAAACAATTGATTCAGGTAACTTGATTATGTCACTTAATCACTGTCCCGATTCGGGTCCTGACTGGGAGCATGCCTTTTCCACAAGCGCTGGCGGCAGCTTGGCGGATGGCGGCGATCAGGCTGGCTTTGGTGTTGTGGTATAGCATGTTGATGATATTCTCGATGTATGACCAAACGAAGAGGTTCAGCGAGTTCAGGTCGGGATGGTAAGATGGAGAAATAAGAGAATGATACACATTCATAGCACTCCTTCTGAAGTCAAGTGTGGGTTTCTGTGGATTTGTGGGCCAGCGACATGTCCTGCTGCGACACTCAAAGTCTGCCAGCGACCACTTGATAACACCAGGGGATCACCGCACTCTTCAGCATATCCTGGAACACTTAGTTGTTGACTTTCAAGCAGAGTTCGAAGATGTGATGTGCATGGTGTTGCCCTCACTTGAAGCCACATCAAAATCCATAACTGTTGTCAGAAACTTGTTTTTTTATCACCCTTTGCAGATGTTATTAGTAACAATCGTGCGGTTTTGAATGTGCTGGCAAAAGACCTGTTGTCATAATTTGGATCGGCAGAGAGTATAAGTTATACATCAACGCATCTCTGATATCGCTCGTGGAACATTGTGCTACTTTCAGACATAGTAGAAAGCTTCTATCGCTCTGGGGATTAGTGCACAACTGGTCAACTATTAAATGGTCTGCAACAAAAAAAGAAACACGGAAATGAAATCATGTCGTCTTTTCTAGGCTGACAATTTTATCGTTTCACCATGCGTATATATATATATATATATATATATATATATATATATATATGTGTGTGTGTGTGTGTGTGTGTATGTGTGTGTGTGTTCGTGAGTGGGTGGGCGTGGAAATGTTCGGGATATGTAGATTAAGCTCGAAAACTTTTCATATAGAACAAACACACTTGACCTTTTAAATATATGTCTGTAATATTACAATTGTATACAGTTACGATATATATATATATATATATATATATATATATATATATATATATATATATATATATATATAGTCCTGGTTAAAATCATAAGACCACTTTAGAAAGTAAGCGTTTACGCGTAATATCGAATTTTTAATCAAACAAATGGTTGAAACCATTTCCAAAAGGGAAAACATGATGGAAAAAAATGAAATCTTCTTCATTCGAAACCTTAACCCTGATCTAATAATTATTTTAAAAAAACAAACATGTTCAACTGGTCAAAATGATAAGACCACTTTAATAAAATCGGCCAGTTTTGAAAAAATGAATACGAAAAGCGTTCTATGTTACAAAAAGCAACTTGTTAATGGATAAAAAACATCTTACTAAATTATAAATGGCAAAAGGGAAACCATTGTCAGAGTTTGAGAGAGTAAGAACATTTGAGCTTAATAGGGGTGTACTCTCCCATATATCCATTGCAAACGAAGTAAATCGTAGCAAAACGGTCATCATAATTTTTTTAAAGAAATCCAGATCAATATGGGTAAAAAAAGAGTCCAGGTCGACCAAAAAAATAACCCCATCACTGGATCGCCGTATCGAAAGAAGTTTTAAAAAAATCCAGTATGAGCTCAAGTCGATTAAAAAGCCAAACAGCAGCAGAATGTAGTCCTAAAACCATCTGATGGCATCTGAAAATGAAGGGTTTCAATCATTTAAAGCGACTGCAGAAACCACGTATTCCTGAACAGCACAAAAATAACCGACTTAAATATGCCGCCAAATACCAGTCTTGGGATAATGAGAAGTGGGAAAATGTAATTTTCTCCGATGAGAAAAAGTTTAATCTACATGGTCCAGATAGATTTCAACACTATTGGCATGATAAAAATTTGCCCAAAGAGACTTTTTCAGCTCGGCATAGTGAAGGAGAGTCTTTAATGATCGGGGGTGTTTTCTCGTCAGCTGAGACCCCTATGTTGCAAGTATTGAAAGGCCGGCAAACAGCATTGAAGTACATTTCAATGCTTGAAAATGCTTCTATCAGGACTGAAGGTCCACGTCTGTGTGGAAGAAATTGGCTTTTCCAGCAAGACAACGCTGCGATACACATTTCTCGACGAGCACGATAATACTTTTCTTCAAATAATAAAGAATTGTTAGATCATCCAGCATGTTCTCCGGACCTCAATCCCATTGAAAATCTTTGGAGATGGATGGCAAAAGAAGTGTTCAAGGATGGAACCCAGTACGATTCGATAAAGGAACTTTCTGATTCAGTTTTCAGTACATGGGATAAAATTCCTTCGCAACTGATAAAAAAATTAATAGCACGCATGCCGAAGAGTATTTTTGAAGTAATTCGTAATAATGGAGGCTATACTAAATACTGAGCCCCTTTTTAATAATTGATAATTGCCTTTTGCTAGATAAATTATCAGTGGTCTTATCATGTTGACCAGGGAAAAATGTTTGTTTTTTAAAAAATAATTATTAGATCAGGGTTAAGGTTTCGAATGAAGCAGGTTTCATTTTTTCCCCATCATATTTTCCCTTTTGGCAATGGTTTCAACCATTTGTTTGATTAAAAATTCGATAATATGCGTAAACGCTTACTTTCTTAAGTGGTCTTATGATTTTGACTAGGACTGTATATATATATATATATATATATATATATATATATATATAAGATGTAGTTTGACTGAAGCATTGTGTTGGATAGGTATATAGAAAGATATGAAGGCTATAATAATGCAAGGAATGAAATGTAGTTGGTGTTGGCAAAGAACGACAAAAATAAATGGTAATTTGCAAATCAATAATTGCATATATGCATGTGTATATATGCATATATTTATTCAATTGCATTAAGTATAATTGTATGTAACATTTATACTACATACAACTGAATAAATAGGCATATATGTATATTGATTTGTCATTATCACTTGTTTTCATCCTTCTCCCTAAACAACAAGTATATTCCATTCCTCCCTTTGTGATAGCCTTCTAAATCCTTGGGAATGGATGTATTTATTATATTTTTTTTTGGTCTACTATCCCCGTTTTTTGCTATGATTAATACAACGTTTCTTTATATGTAATTTTTGATCGTCTTCAGATTTTTTCAAGTATGACATTCCTAATGTCATAATGTCATAATGTCATACACTTGTGTGAAAAAAGAACCCTGACGAAGCTGATATAAATGCTTACAACTTTATCTTGTAAGTAAAAGTCATGTGAATGTTTAAAGTTAAACCTTCAATACGAGCGATACTAAGAATATAATATTGAATTATTTCTACCGTGCTATAGTTAGCAAAAGGATGGCAACCTGCACCTGTTCATTAAATAAAGTGTTCCTTTCGAAATGTAGTGCAAACAGGTAAACTCGACCGAAAGATTCTTGGAATAACATTTAATGTAAGATCAGTAGTCGAAAGAAAAAACTAAATAATATAGTAACAGATTTAGTATTAATTGTATATGTGATTCCACTATATTCTCCTCGTTGTTATATTCCGATCAGTTCTCATAAAAATCATTATTTTTTTTACTATCAACATTTGGTTCATCCATCACCAGTTTATTTATTTCATTTATTTTATTGTATACGACTTTACTTTTTGTTGGGACAATGGTTTTTCTTTGATATCAGGACAGATTTACCGGTTGAGAGATTATGGTATATTAATAACCATGAGTTGTTATGACGTCCACAAATTTAAGGCAATGTTTTGCCCATTTTTATACAACAAATTATTTGCTAGCAGTTTTGTGAAAGAACAGAAAACACAATTGCGTTACTTCATATTAAAGACAACTTATAGGAGAAACGGAAAATATTTCAGGCTAACGTGATCGGTTATATGAACAATGTAGAAAATGACATGACTATCTTTATTATCAGTTCCATCGAATTCGAACAGTTTCAATTGTTACTTTCCTTTAAGTAATAAGGATAATAAACTCACTTCACAGTTCATAAATCATTGTCTAATATATTTTCGATTTTTCAAGATTTCAATTCGACATATAGAACGATAATCGGATGTTTCCTTAAAACACTGAGAAAAACAGCATTTCATATTTGAAAAACATAAATTACTATTTTTAATTTTTTTTATAAATGAAATCCAATATCCGATATCCTGTGTGACAATTTTAATTCTTAAGACAATATATCATTGCTATAATATAATTGATCGAACTTCAATAACCTTAGTTTCAGTATTACAGCTGGGGTGATAAGATCAGTAGATATGAATGATCATCTCAGATTAACATTCCCCTATGCTATCACTCATATATACGTACACATGCACCCACATATGTACGTACATATATATGTATATACAGACACTTATATATATATATATATGTATGTATATATTATATATATGTATATATATGTATATATATATAGTATGGCAGTAGAGTTTAGTTTCCTAGAAGTACATCCAATGAAGCAATATGGGTCTACCCAAAAGTGCTCAATGAGTAAACAGAGCAGGTATATTAATATCTCATACAATACAATAAATAACCTAAATAAATAAATGAATTAAATAAACTCGTGACGGATGAACCAAATGTTGATTGTAATAACCATAATGATTTTTTATATGAGAACTGATCTGAATATAACAAGGAGGAGAATATAGTAGAATATACAATGAATACTAAATCTGTTCCTATATTATTCAGTTTTGTTTCCACTACTGATCTAACATTAAATGTTCTTTCGGCCGATGTTACCTATTTGCACTGCATTTCGAAATTATATAGATATATATCTATAATATAAAGCTGAATGTCTGTGTTTGGGTACCTGATCCCGAATAGGCTCCTATAGGGTTGACTATTATAGAAAACTGATCACATATAATGATAGAATATGTATCGAGACACAGGAATGGGTATGCTGTATCTGGCATAATGATAATACATTAAAATTATGAGGTCTGCGTACGCGCTTGGTCCACAAAGTATGGAAATAAAACATTTAAAAATTAAAAAAAAAAACGTTTACAAGTGTTTTGATATAGCTGTACATAAGAATACTTTGATAAGTATGTTTTTACTTAAATAGGGATAGTATAATAAAATTGAGGGGTCTGCGTTCGCACCTGGCCTCCATAGAATGAAAATAGGCACAAACTTTAATAAATACTTTTCATATCTATCTGCGTAAGTATACTTTGATAATTATGTTTCAGTTTGAAGAAATATGGTATAATAAAATGATTAGGTGTTCATTCCCGCCTGACCTCCATAGAATGGAAATATGTCACAAAGTTTAACAAGGTTTTTTAATATAGATCCACAGAATATTGTGATAAGTGTTTCAGTGTGAAGAGGTATGGTATAATAAATTATGGGGGTTATCTATTTTATTTTTACTTTCATCATATTTTGCTTTGGTTTTTATACCCCCAAATTCGAAGCTATCTTTTTACAACCCTTCGTTTTCATAGCCTATCATACTTTTATAAATTAGAGTCCATTTTCTGTAGGCTGTTTTTGAACACAGTCAACGACGGGTACTTTTGCTAGTATGTATATATATATATATATATATATATATATATATATATATATATATATATAGTAATTTATAATATATATATGGCGATTAAGCTACACTGAATATTCTGCGTTTCATCCATTTATAGGATTCGTCAGGCTTATGCGCGAATTCTATGGTTGCTTCTTGTTTTTATATATGTTGAGGATTTCTGGTTAGCCAATATATATATTTTATAAATTACTAACTAGCTCTACCTACGTATTGAGCACTTTTGAAGTAAATACTTAAAGTTTACGCACAAATCTATACTTTCGTATATTGAATTTATGTGAGTAAATGAAGTAGTTATATATATATATATATGTGTGTGTGTGTGTGTGTATGTGTGTGTGGTACTTTTGCTAGTATATATATATATATATATATATATATATATATATATATATATATATATATATATATATATATACTGGTAACAACCCATAACAACAAGAAGGAATAACTTCATATTTCTATTTTTGGGATATTACAATTGTTTCGACATAAACCAGACAATTTAAAATGTTATATCATTTAAAAATGTTCACAGTTACACCTCATCAGATATGTTTGAAAAAATGCAAAGTGTGTACGTATCATGACACATTTATAGTCTGTTAAAACAACATCGTATATGCAATACCACGCCCTCGTGCTTTTAACATGTCTACCATCTATTTGGAAGAAATTATATATATATATATATATATATATATATATATATATATATATATATATATATATATATATATATATATATAGTAATTGTTTGATGTTTTATCAGAAATGGTAATACAACAAATATCCATTGTTTATAAAATAGTGCTCAATACAAGATAAAGTTGGATTATAGTATAACTATTTTACTTTTACAGACATTATTGGTTACATACGTGCATACATGTGGTGTTTTTGTTTATTTGTATATTCATTGTTTTATTTCTGTTTCAAAAGAAAATGGCACATAGTGTAAGTGTACTTTAAGGGGAATCTATAGAAAAGCATAAATCGTGTATTCTTAAATAACACTTCGCTTGGACCTTAATTGATTGAATCTAATACCAAAAGAAAGTTCAGGACTATTGAATATGATTCAGGGATAAAAATGTTTCTATTTCAGGATTCTAGTCCAACCGTATGCGAAGAAATCCGTTTTAACACAATATTACACATGTAATCGTTGGTGACAGGCGCAAAACTTGAGTAGTATGTGGATATATTGTTTAATTATGTCGGGGAACATTGGGGTGCCTTGCTGATAGTCGATTTAGGAAAATCGACTATTGTTATTAAAAGAAAAAAAAGTTAGATAGTTGTTCGTCCGTATGAACAAGTACAAATATGTTATAGTTGGGGATTTGGAATATGAGCTGGTAGAATAATAGATGAAAAAGGAGCAGAAATGCGACCTTTGAATTGAATGTTAAATATTCGGACAGAACAAATAACAGATCGAAAAGTTGATTCAAAATCACATGTTAAAAGCTGTTAGTTGAATTACGTTATAGGAAGCGAATTGTACAGGTATATGCAGAATTGCTCAGTTGTCACCAGACAGAGAGTCAGAGAGAGAGAGAGAGAGTAAGAGAGAGAGAGTTAGAGAGATGTGAGAGTGAGAGAGAGGGATGGAGCGTTGACAACGAGGCCTTATGAACATGCACAGAGTAGAAAAACAGAATCTTACACGCGTGGAAACTTCCAACTGGATAACATTTGAGATCATAGGTAAATCTGCACTATTCAAATTTTGATATATAGTTTAATTTAAACGGGAAAAAACAATTGGGACGCTGAAAACGTACAAAGTAAAACAATACGTTGTCATCCGATTCAAGGTGTATTTATTTGTAAGAAAATTGCGACAGTATACTTGTAATACAAAATTGTTGCAAAACATCTTCACCCTTCCCATATTAAATAATAATTTCTAAATAATAACATTAATATTTCAGTGCGCAGGTCAAATTCTGCAAAAGTAGCGGTTTGTGTTTATTTGTTTACGCTGTTATGGGTTTATGTTTATGTATACATGAGCAACCGGAAGTCGTAAACCGTGTACTGGGTTACATCACCCGTTACAAGGTCATTTGAGTTTTATAATTATATAGAATTCTACTCTTACACAAAAAGCAGGATGTACGGATTAAAACCAGGATCTTTATGTTTCTTACTAACAGCTCTAAATTGTCTACTTAAAAGTAACTGTCACATTCAAGCTATCCTAAATGTAAGAAATTGGCATGTGTAATGTTCCTGCCCGTTTGTTTGTCCTGGTAAAACAGTGTTATTACTAGGGATATGACAGCAGCATATTATTTTTATTGTTTTGACTCTCAACTGTGTATCCGTTGATATCTTATATGTTTTTTATATATATATACAGTGTGGTTCTCGGTTGATTACCATTGTCCAACTGTGTCGTATATATACTCGAGAGTCAAAACAATGAAAAGATTATTCTGTTGTAATAGCCCGAGTAATAACTCCTTGCCAGACGCGTATGATCCGAATCGCAGATATGTGTTGATTGAATCAAGGAAGATAAAGAACGAATCGCTGATTTTACGATGTCATATTTTACAACCATTTGTATAATTCATGTATCAGTAGCCATACAGAATAATGTTAGGTGCACTTTTTCGACTAGTATAATAGTATATGCATGAACACACATGTTAGGAATATCTAAATTAAGCCGGGAGCAGCCTTTTCGTCCCCTGACAATGGCTTTACTCTCATCATCTATAACCTGCCTTAAAGTTTCCTTTACGAACTCCTAATAGATTTACACGATGACTTTACGTTATAAATGTTAAAAATTACCAAATAAACGATGAGTTATGCAAGTTACGAAGCGATGTTTGTTCGATATTGTCAACGATCACGACAACGAAAATGCCCCTTTGATGTTCGTGTCATCATCCCTTTTATATGTTAAAAACTTCCACCTAATTCCCCGCAACCAGTTGCACTACTTTAACTTTTTGCGTAAGATCATTCAGGTGCTTCAAAAATAAACCTGCCAATTATCGCCCAAAGCTGTTTTGCGTATGAAAGATTAATTATCATTGTCGTTTGATATCCGACAGCGAACACGAACCAATGCAATCTCAGGATCTCAGCAAGCGACAGAGAAAAAGAAATGGAAACAGAGATGAAAGAGTTAACCTAAAGATTCATGATATTTTTAGTACATGTTCATGAATGCCCATAAACTGAATCAAAAATATTCGAATAGCAAAAATACATGGAAAACAATTACTTTTCAAGATTTTTCGGACATATTTTCACTCTGCTCTATGTAAAAATCAGTTACTTTAAATATTAGTTATATATCTATAGAAGTGCGAATGTGTGTGAGGACAATTCTCAACCTATATACTAAACGAATTTTTTAATTACAGACTTAAAATCTGGTATATAAGATACTCAGATATGTGGAATCCGGCAAAAAGGACTGCTAAAGGGTGAAAATGAAAAAAAAAATGGTACATGGAGGAGTTATAGGAGGTTTATCTGTTTATGAACTGTTATAGGACTGCGCATACACGAATTGTTTACATTATAGTTTTCTCATCTTTATAATAAGTTTGAGAACAATTTTTAAAGATCGTGGTAAGTTGTCATAATGGTTATCGTACTTAAGTCTTTATGTTTTTAGGTTCGAACTCTGGCATTACCTGGTCGGTAAATACGCTTAAATATGGTATTTTAATTAATTAATGCAATTTTTATATTTTATTATTAAACCTTCTAGTCTATATCAGTTATTATATTGTACCTAATTTATAATAGTTATTTCAAAGATTTTTTTTAAATTATAGCTTAGTTTCAATAATTATTATATTGTACCTAATATATAATAGTTCTTACAAAGTATTTTTTTAAATTATATCTAAGTTTCAATAATTTATAAATCGGAACCAAAATGTTACAGCTCTCTAACCGTATTTGTTAGTATCGTTACTATGTTCTAAAATGCACAAGTGTCTATTTGCTCATGCATAGAAAATCACTTTAAGTTGAATTACGCCTACTAAATTCTAGTGTTTTTTTTAAATTATTATTTTAACGGATTTGCAGCTATTTCTAACAAATCCAACTTTGTTCTGAGACCAAATTCAATTTGTTCTCCAGATTCACATTCTCTCTATATCAAGTTTCAAGTCTATTGGCCAAGAATTAAAAGAAGGATTAGTTTGGGACCGTTCCTCCGACAAGCAGACAAGGTTACTGCGTAAAAGAAATATTTCGGTATTTAATTCCACATATGAAATAATATAATTCCACATACGAAATAATATGATTCCCTTTCTCGATGTAGAAAAAATATCTGACACTGATAAATTTATTTCTGGTTCGTACAAAAAGCTTGCAAGTATTCCTGATATTCATAAACGACCTCCCTGATAATGTTGTTTCGGAGATGGGTATATTTGCACATGGCACCACTCTCTATAACAGATATGAGAGGAAAACAAATGAACACATATCCAAGGAAATGGCAGAAACACTAGAGGACGACCTAAGTAAAGAGTAAAGCTTGTTTACTTTCCAAATCTAATGTTCGTATAGATAACGAATGGTCGTAATGAAAATTCTCACTTACGAAGCCAAACGCAACTTATCTACATACAAATATTTTATAAAGTACTGATATTAAACAGACCTTTATAAATAATACCTTCCAAATTATATCGTTGATTTACAAATTTAAGACGTATAAGCTGCCATCACGAAAACACTACTACTACTACTACTACTAATACCACTACTACTAATAATAATAACAGTTTAATATACTGTAACCAAACACATCTTAATTGCAATGCTGATAAAACAATATAAGGCTCATTATTTATTATCAAAAACACAAATCGACTAACTTACTAATACGTAATAACTCGCCATCCGATGATAATTTACTAAAAACTAATCATACATCGCCATGAGTAAAATTAATATTTACGACCGGCTACATGTCGTTACTAACAGCTCCATTTACAATATCTATTAACACACGATACTCATCAAAATTAATTAAGAAATATCGTCATCCGCGTTGTCTCACATTGTAACCTGCGTCTTTATCATGGAAGACTTACGAATTCGAATAGACAACCAGGCTTATTACAAAGGATGAGAGCGTATGTTTAAATGCTTTTAAATGATTTTAATAAACTTTTCGAATAGAAAACACACACACACACACACACACACATATATATATATATATATATATATATATATATATAAACAAACATTGTTATAGACAACAAAGAGCTTTTGCTTACTTATTCCTTTTTATATTATTTCAATATTTCTGATTATGTTTTTTGTGTAAAGACAAAGGTATTAATAAGCTTTGCATTGTTAGACTTTTTTCTTCGAAGATTGTCGCGATTTTTTAATTTCCGTCATTCGTCACAACATCGTCAAGAGAATGTGTAAAATTTAGTTATGCTAACAGTCGTGTGGTGAGTATTAGCAGTCGTAACGGTTAATGCGTGCAAAACCGGTTGTGGTCAGTGGGGATGACGGGAATGTACGATTTTGAGATAAGGGCAGGGTCAGAAGGTGGAACTCGGGTTACACTAGGGATTTTAAACTGTTTTGGATAAATTGTTATGTAACCATATTTAGGACAGGTTTTATATATACTGCTTCAAACTTTCTTTCATTTTTTTAGCGCCAAACAACCTGACAACAAAGTCAAGACGTGGACAGTTTATTCACAATTTTTCTTGTAACGAAATATTGACATAATCTTTAATTACAAATAACACAAACACGTCTCCCTGTCCCTTTAAAACAAATTAAAAAAACAGTTTAAAATATTATCAGTTTGTACTATATATTATGAACTAACGAAAGGTAAAATGTTTACATATTTTTATATACATATTTATTTTATTTTATTTTTTACTATTAATATCAGTATTATCAAGTAAACATTTTTATTGTTATTTAATCAATAATTTATTCTACCAAAAATTTAGCATTATTTTTTTATAAACAAAATTACCTATATTTAGAAATAAACAGAAAAACCTATTACATCTATATCAATTTACAATGTTCTAAACGCAATATACCATAATTAAGTAAATGTACATTAATAGTAATCTATTCGATTAAGAGGACGCAGTGAGAGAGCTACAATCGTGTTCATATTTACATGCTTATACAAATTATATAGATAAAATTAAAAGGATATATATATATATATACACACTTTTTTAGTTTTAGACACATTATAATCCTACTTTCTAGTTCTTTCTAAATAGTATTCCTTCAAATTTTCCAGCACTATATATCTCATAACCTATTTTAAATAGGATTTTCTAATGTTAATATATTGCAAATGCTACGTAAAATATATTTCTAGGGTAAATAATTCCAACCAACTCAGCCAGGACCTCAGAAAGAGAAAATATATTTCAATTCATACTTATTTAAATCGTGACATTTAATTATGTATTGCACATTTTCTTAATTTAACTACTCTATTCGTTAATTTTATCGTTTAAAGATTCCATTAATTATTAATGCCAATAATAATTTTGATTCATTGATGTCTACAGATAAATTCTACTATATTAATCATACATGTATTATTATTACATGAAACATTTAATAGATGTCTTACTCTGGATTTGATGCTTGAATTATAGGAGATCTTATTAGTTTTCATTTTCCATAGTTTCAGAAAATACCAGCCAGTATCTCGTTCTGTATATACAATTTTGGATGGTTCCTTTTTTTTATTTAGCAAATTATTGTAAGAAGTATCTATATGAAATGCGTGCACAAATTACACGTTTTACTTATTAAAAATGTATTTATTTGCCTCATGTGGCTCGCTTAAAAGATGAAACTTAGCCATATTCTTATTGGATGATGAAATTCTCAGATACATCTTGATTAAATAAAAGAAACCATTCTTATCAATGAAAACTAAAAAACATGGCGTTTTTAAATTTCTATTCAAATATATCTTCTTTCTAAAATACTTAAATAGTGTACTTATTAATGTTTATTCATAAAAAGTTATTGAAACAGATCGAGAAAATAAACCCAAATTGCTTATATTAGGATTTTATTTTATAAAGTGTAAATGGGCGTAATAGCTTTTGTTAAGAATACGAATTGTGCTATTTTTTAATCAGATTTTCAAGTAAAATTCAATTTTTACGGCATCTGCTTTTTTAAACTCTTTATGATGTACGTAACCATTACAGGACGGAAATGTTATATTCTAAAAAGCATGTAAATTGATCCAGTAGTTTTATATCTATAAAAAATATTTTTAAACGATTTAAAGTGATTAATGTGAAATCGTTATCATTACAAAGCTGATCTCACAAGTTTGAATTATTGGGGAATTATCTGCCCTTGCTTTTTTTCAAGATGATTATGCGGGTATATTTATCTTTGCTTACTTATAAAATTCGATTTTTACGGCATTTTTTTTAATAAATTTTTAAGTGAAAGTAGAGAATTATTATTTCAGGTTTTATTGATTTCATTTTCAGTAATTTCATAGGATTTTCAGTAATGTAACTGAAATACTAAAATATTACAAAAGACAGAAGTTCTTGTAACTTTATATTACAGCAATATTTTTAAAATAATATTTTCGAGTTAAATTCAATGTTTATGCTATTTTTCTTTATGAAATTGTAAAATGAACTACAAAAAAATTACAAAACACCCTATCTGCCATGTTAAGCATGGCTTTCTACATAATAATGCTTTTATTTTAGTGCGGTAACATAATTGCACACTACAAAAATGTGGTATTGTTTACATGCACGATGCTATATTTTGATAATAAAAATGCGAAAATAAATTCATGCGTTTTTTTCGTAGTAAATTAACCAAAGTATTTTTGGTTACATAAAATAGTAATTCAAACTACTATTTAAAAACGGATTCATCATATTCCATGATTATTAATTAATAAATAGTGAACATTTTATTAAAATTAGTTGATTCTCGGAATTTTGATGAATTTTTAAGAAACTTATATATTTTTAGACAACACTAATGAATTACTCGAACTATTACTAATGAAACGTGGGGATGTTACCATTGTACATAGAATTATTTCTAATAATTAGCTGAGAGACCAAGAAACAAATTTAAATCATTCCTTCAAATTTGCCAGCACTATATATCTTATAACCTATTTTTAATATGATTTTTAATGTTAATATCTTAGGAATGCTACATAAAGTATATTTTCATTAAGTGTACTAGGGTAAATAATCCCAACCAAATCAGCAAGGACCTCAGAGAGAAAAACATATTTCAATGCATACTTATTTAAATCGTGCATTTAATTACATATTACACATTTTCTTAATTATTCTACTCTTTTATTTTATCATTTCACTGTTTCGTTAACTATTAATTCGAATGATACCTTTACTAATTGATGTCTATAGATGTGTGTCAACATAAATTCTCTATGATTCGTTAACTATATTAATCATACTTGTATTATTATCACATGAAGTATTTAATAGATATCTTACTCTATAGTTAATGCTTGGATTATAGAAGATATTAGTTTTCAGTTTTCATAGTGTCAGAAAATGCTAGCATGTATCTCGTTCTGTATACACAACTTTGGATGAGTTCCTATATTTTATTTAGCAAATTATTGTTAGAAGTATCTGTATGAAATGATTGCACAAATTACACGCTTTTCTTATTAAAAATGTATTGTTTGCCTTAAAACAAAAACGTAGTCATATTCCGATTGGATAATGAATGTCTCAGGTACACCTTGATTGAATAAAAGAAATCGTTCTTGTCAATGAAAACTAAAAAAAGAATATGGAGCTTTTAAATTTCTGTTCTAATATATCTCCTTTCTAAAATACTTAAATAATCTACCTATTAATGTTGATTCTCTGAATTTTGATGAATTTTTAAATAAAGGTGAAAACTCCAATTGTTTATGCATTTTGAGGGTCGGCCATTGTTAAAAATGAGTTTTTAATTAATAACGTAATTATTTCAGCACGATCCGTATTCTGCAAACATATATTTAATTATTTAAGATCATTTAAAATAAAAAGAATGCGATATCGCTAAAACGAGCTTTGAAAATATCCTATTTAAAAAAATCCAAAATTTATTTAATCAGGATTCATTTCAGTTTCTTCGTATGAAAATCAGGTTATTTAATTGATGGGAGCAAAGTGTAGTATCTGTTCTGATACTACACTTATTTTTTCTGTCCTCGGTCGATGGAGGAGAAATTACTCTGGACTGAGACAATTTTTATTTTTCTTCCTATCTAGAGTGTCTCGTATTGGCGAGCTGGATTTTCTCCACATTAAAAACCGACCATGTGTCTAACTTTGCCCTCGAGAGGAGGCAAGAAAGTAGGGAAAGTCAGCCATTTTAATATTTTAATATTTTAATATTTTTATATTTTAATAGTTAAAAACATATTTACTTTTATGCATTTTATTGAGAAAAAAAATCATTACATTCAGGACATTTAGTTTTATAAAAATTCAATGTGTTGTGTTTTGAATTTTCATTGAAAATATTTTACATTTTTTAATCAATTCTTTTTAGGTTTAAAAAGTTAGGAAAATGGAATTTTCTAACTATTTTTGAAAAAGCAAAAGATCTAGCTAATTTGCATATTCTTTAAAACATTCATTTTAATTAATTCCCTTTTAGTTTTTTCGGAGTTCTTATGGGATGACCATCTTTAGGTAACTATTCATGCAGATATTCTACATGATTTATACTTGCATAATATCTGCGTAGAAGTTTACAGTAAACACAACATTGTTTCCATATATATTTATGTATACGTATATATTTTTGTTTAATCTATCTATATATCTATAAATGTGAACGTGTCTGTGTGTCTGTGTGTCTGCATTTCTCTACGCAATAATTCTTTCAAGTTTAAGTCAACAGCCTCGAAATTTGATATACAGCGTACTGGGGTTTGGGAAAATCTTTGTGATCGGTTTTCGGCCAGAGATTTGGCTGTTAAGGGGTCAAATTTCAACGATTTGACCTTTGAGAACTCTACCAAACTCCTCCGACAAATTTGGGTCTAAACACGTGAAACTTTAGATATAGGTTTCTTGGACAGTGATCTAAATTAATAACTTCATTTTACCCCCAAACAATAAATGTTAAGGGGTCATAATAGGAGTCAAAGTGTAAAACATTGACCGCTTTTTTTTTTGCTCAACATACACCCCCAAGCACCCGGGCAACGTCGGGATTAAATGCTAGTATATATATATATATAATCACAGATCGTCATATCATGATAATGCCACTCTGACTGACACTAAAAGCATTTAATACGAATAAATTTTTAATTTCAACTTGTATCCCTCGCAGTTCTTGGTAGCCTAGTGGTTCGGATCCTTACTAATGAAGCCAGACATGACTTCTGTTGCGGGGTTCGAGTCTCTCGACTGGTGTTAACCGTGATACCCTGCACTGATTATTTCCGAAAGGATAAAACACTGGTGTCGATAAGTATTTTATAATATTTATAGTAAATAATAATGTCAGCCCCTTAAAAAAATGCTTAGTTATCGTTGAGCACTTTCAGTTGTACTAAAGTCGGTCAATTAGCTGATACGCACAAATCTTATATAAGGATGAGATCACTCTCATTGGCACTAAAAAGCATTTAATATCAATAAATGTTTAATTTCAACTTGTATCTCCTGCGGTTGGAGGTAGCCTAGCGTTTCGGGTCCTCTCTAATGACGCCAGACATAACTTCTGTGGCCGGGGTTCGAATCTCTCAACTGGCATTAACTGATGATTCCCGAAAGAATGAAGCGCTAATGTCTGTAGGTATTTAATAATAATATAAATATATATATATATATATATATATATATATATATCTGTCTCTCTCTCCCTCTCTCTCTCTCTCTCTCTCTCTCTATATATATATATATATATATATATATATATACATATATATGTATATATATATATATATATATATTACCGTTTTATCTGTTCAGTTACATATGTTTCAGTTGCCGGACCATATTTACGATCCAGCAGCCTCGTCAGACCTTACAGATACGATCCAGCAGTCTCGGCAGACCTTACAGAAAGACCTTACAGAAAGGTTTGTCTGTAAGGTTTGACGAGGCTGCTGGATCGTAAATATGGTCCGGTAACCGAAACATATATAACTGAACAGATAAAACTGTAATAAAAATAAAACGCATATTTGCTCTGCAATAGTATTGAGCACTTTCTTCATGTTTTACTAATTACCATTTTTACCAAATATATATATATATACATGTGTGTGTGTGCAATTTAGTGGATTACCTTAAATTAGCTAGAATGAAGTGCGATATAAATATATTGGTGATAAATGAATAAATTCAGTTCTTTCGCATCTCATACATATTACCTTTGTTATGAGAACATGGTGTTAGTTACTTTGCATGTTGATTATTGATATGCCTTATTCGTTCGATTGTTTCAATAGGCGAATCTTACAATTTTTTTCTCATATTTGCTAGTGCACGAATTTATTTGTCTTCAATGGACATAGTGTTAGATACAAGTTTGATTGAAAGGTGAAACAAATACAGCTCTCATTTTCATTCTTGATTGAGAGAAACCATTACATTTTCTCAGTTTATAAACATTTTTCCACTAAGCAAAGAGACTAATGGCTGAAGTGTAGTATCAGAATTGACATTGTATCTTTGTTTCGTAACGAAGACATACACCGCTAGTTTAATCAATCTCGCACCTGCTGTTTAAAAACACATCAAAGCTTTTTTGAGAGAACGAGAAAGAGAGAGAGAGAGAGAGAGAGAGAGAGGCAGACAGACAGACAGAGAGAAGAATGATAAATGAGGGCCTAAATATGTGTATACTGTAAGGAGAGATAAAGAGAGTTAGACTGGGGGAGTAGAAGAGAATGGGAGAGAGGGGCAGAAGAAGTTGCGAGATAAAGATAGTATGTAGTTGTTAACGCTGACTTATTTTTCATCTTTAAATTAAAGACATCTGATAAAATCAGCGCCTAAAAATCTGCATTCGAACCAAAATAAAAACGGAAGAGAAATTACGCATTTTTCTTATTTCACCAAAGTCGATCGTAATTTCCTAAGCAACAAACAAAAAAAAATGATAAAATCGATAACTTTGATCTAATTTTTAATCAGCTTTTTTCATTATAAGCCCCGGCAGATAGTTTAACTCGGTAGTATATGGCCTCTTTCCTGTATATTTTTATTCTTTTCCCTCATTTTATCGAATATTGAGCTCGAAATCTTTGCTTATTTCGAAGGTGATTGCTTATATTAGTCACAAATTGGTCATTCCCCATTTCTCCTTTCGATTTTGTACGTTCTGACATTTAGTTTTTACTGGTCTAGTCGGTCATCGTCTTTTTATGTTTATCTTTTTATTATTCTTTTACTTTCTCCGTTTTTTTTTCTTTTTACTAATGTGATTCTAATCGTCGTTTCTGAATTTTGGAGATGAGGATTGGTTATTATTTAGATTCGTCTCACTACTTTTCTGATCTTGACTTGGATTTTCACAACGTTCCGTCCAAATTCCTGAGTTCGACAGAAATATTCTCGAGTTCGACAAAATACACCTGAAGGATGTCGTACGTTAGATCGACCGAAACGCTGTGGAAATTATACCTACATAAGCACCATAGTCCGATGAATCCAAATAATACGTGGCACTATTTTTTTCGATTGTTTAATTTCCTTTTTATATCCTTCTTCTTCTTCTTCTTCTTCTTCTTATTATTATTATTATTATTATTATTATTATTATTATTATTATTATTATTAATAATAATCATAACAATAATAATAATAATAATTTTTTTATTTACTTTCTAAAATGAGTAATTTTACAAGTCTTTAATGATGACTCACTGACTATAACAAGTTATGTTACCTAGGACGTTAGGGAATTAACTCTTGCTAGATTTATAGCACCCTTCCCTTTCGCTAACTATTGTATAACATTTTTCAACCACAATAGCCGTTTATCATTGATTAGCAAGGCCACCCAGCGCTGTTCGGGACCGTATAAGAAAAATATTGAACATACCTGTTATTCTTAGGATAGAGGGTTTTTTTATATGTATCATTTGCCATCTTGAACAAAAGAATATTTTACCTATCCTGGGACGGGGATTATATGTATGAGATAATTCTACGTTCCATAGAACAGGAAATTTACAGCACATATATGGAAAAATACCTTGCCTAGGGCGGGTAATGTTCAATACATATTTAAAATAATTTACATAATTTTCTGTTGTGCAAACTTTTCTGTATGTCAAAGGTAAGAGTTTTTGTTTTTACCACAGAGTGCTATAGTGAAGAAGAACCTTATTTCTCATTTAAGTCATACTATCTAAATATATTATATGATTTTTGGTTTTAATAATATTTATGCACGTCACAGGTAGGTTTTTCTTTGTTTTTTCTTATGAGTACTATACTGCACAAGTACCTTATTTCTTGGGTATGATAATGTACAAGTACGTCATTTCTAAGATATAGATAAAACTACTCAGTTATTTTACATAATTTTCTGTTATGCTAACTTTTCTCTGTGTCACAGCTAAGAGTTGGTTTTTACATCAGAGTGCTATAGTAACGAAGCACCTTATTTCTTATATAAATGTCATACTACTCGAATATTTTACGTTTTTTCGGTTTTGATTACTTTCATGTACGTCGCAAGTAAAATTTCCTTTGTTTTTCACATGGGTAATATACTGCACAAGTACCTTTTTTCTAATTTAAAAATGAAAGAGCTCAATAGTTTTAGGAAATTTTCTGTTGTGCTAAATCAGGGGGTAAGAATTTGTTTTTTTTTTTATCTGGGTGCTATAGTGTAGAAGTACATCATACGACAAAGTAAATCATGTCTTTCACTGTAATATACGCAAACTCCACACATTATGTCACAATGAACACAAATCAAATGCTTTATAAGAAAACAGCAATGTAAAATTTCTTTGGAAAATGCGCCTAGAAACTGTTAAGGTCTGGAACATTCCGAACCTGACAAAAACAAGAGAACTCGCCAAATCATTGAGAAAGCGTCTCGTTTCGATAGTAGAATGCATAGGAAAGAACATGAATAAATATATCAAGATCCGAAATGGGAATCAGGTTATGGAAATATTTCAAAAAGTCAAGGTGATTTCCATCGTGATTGGACTATTTTAGACTATAACGAAAATTACCATGAATTACCATTAATCAGATAAAAGGGATGCGTTCTTTTAAAATTTTGCATTTGAAACAGCGAAATTGTTAAGATACAACGTGGATCTTTAAAGTCATGAAAACTGAACTGGTGTTCAAGAAAACATCTAAAATGTGAGACTGCTGTAAATTGATGGAAAATAGAAAACTCTAACCTATGTATGAGGGCGAAGAAGACTTGAATCCTAATGAGTCTTATTGTTTCCTACGAGGCACAAATTGTAAACGGCTGTTGCAAATTTTAGCGAAAGAGATTTAGATTACTAGAAATATGCCGAGATTTGTTGTCAATCAGACTCCAGGTAATCGGTGATGTTAACTTGTGTGAAAACTCCTAATGAGTAAATACTACTACTACTACTACTGCTATATGTCCCGACCATGGTTTAAAGCGCACAAGTGTATCAATCTGCCCTATCTGCAGTGAAAAGCGAACCAGGGACCTTTCGATTACAAATCAAATCCACAAACGAACTACACCCATCTTACCCGAAAGTGACGACTTAGTTTCGCCCAATGGCTATGAAATGAACAGGCCGATAAGTGATTGGTGGGTTTTGAAATACACTGCTTTGATAACGTGTCTCGCGTTGTTGCATTTTCGTATCGTGGCGTGTCATTTTGGCGAGATTGTTCGGTACTTCTTGGGAACGTGTGTGTTGGAAATTGCGTGGACGAATTTGTTAAGGACCGTGCCGCCACATATGAAAACAAATCTATCTATCTATCTATTTATGCTCCTATAAATTCATTTTTCTGTTATGTGCATTGATATTCATATTAAAAACCCTCTTTTCTATTTATTTAAAAAGAAAATACAATTTTCTTACATATGGGTTGTGGATTTGGATTCACTAGCAAAAGATCTAGCTAATTTGCATATTTTTTTAAATATTACTTTTAATTAATTATTAATTTCCTATTAGTTTTTTTTCGGTTTTCTTATGGGATGATCATCTTTAGTTATCTATTACGTGTAATTATGTTAATGCAGATATTCTACATGATTTATACTTGCGTAATATTTGCGTAAAAACTTTATCGTAAACACAAAATTGTTTCCATATATATATATATATATATATATATATATATATATATATATATGTATACGTATATATTTTTTTTAGCAAATTTTGCCTACAAAACTCCTCCTAGAGTTTTTGGTCTACAGACATGAATCTTTATGTATAAGTTATTTGAATCCATGCAAAACTTTATATTTTGATTTTAGACCGATAAAACC
Organism: Euprymna scolopes; assembly: GCF_053919585.1. Classification (NCBI taxonomy): domain Eukaryota; kingdom Metazoa; phylum Mollusca; class Cephalopoda; order Sepiida; family Sepiolidae; genus Euprymna; species Euprymna scolopes. The sequence goes on along the minus strand of NC_136495.1, from coordinate 9,605,893 downwards.
GGTGGAAAACTATGAAAATGAAAAAAATAATAATTTTGCCAGTTGAAGGTCGAACGCCGGCATTACTAATAGTAGTAGATATTGTTCATGTTTTAATTTTAAGACTTGCAGTAAACATGTTATCATAGCCCAGTCATTTACAGCGGAGGCAAAATAAATCCTTAGCTGAACGTTCTGTTTTCGATTCTCGATGGTGGCGCATGTGTTTTTTTATACGTGTTAAATCATTACTATATATTGCATCCAATCTATCTATATATCTATAAAAGTGAAAATGTATGTTTGTCTTTTCTCAATGGTAGTTAACGAAGACTATTAAACAGAAAGGCATTACTTTACATATTTACACTTTTTAATATATACATATGCACATAACCTTACTAATAGTACATAGAGTCCGAGCAAAGCCGGGCGGAACTGCTAGTATATATATACGCATTTATATATATATATATATATATATATATATATATATATATATATGTGTGTGTGTGTGTGTGTGTTTGGAGGTGTATGTTGAGAAAAAAGCGATCAATTTTTTAAATTTGACCCTTATTATGCCCACTTAAAATTTATTTTTGTGGGTTGAAATCACGTTATTAAGTTAGATCCATGTCCAAGGAACCTATATCTAAAATTTCAAGTGTATATACGCAAAATTGTCGAAGGAGTTTAGTGAAGTTCTTAATGGTCAAATCGTTGAACTTTGACCCCTTAACAACCGAATTTCTGGCCGATACCTAACCACATAGAATTTCCCAAACCTGAGTATCATGTATATCAAATTTCGAGTCTGTAGACTTAAAATTGACAGAGTTATTGCGTAGGGAAATGTACGTACAGAAACACAGACACATTCACTTTTATAGATATACTAGCATGGGTGTCGGCGTTGGCCGCGTGTTTGGAGGTGTAATGCTGAACAAAAAAAAAGTTTGTTTTTTTAAATTCGACCCCTATTATGCCCCCTTAATATTTATTGTTTCGGGCTCAAATCCAGTTATTAAATAAGATCTATGTCCAAGGAACCTATATCTAAAATTTCAAGTGTTTAGACCTAAAATTCTCGGAGGTGTTTGGTAGAATACTCAAATGTCGAATTTTTTAACTTTGACCCCTTAATCGCCAAATTTCTGGCCGAAAACCGATCACATCGATTTTCCCAAATCTCAGTACAATGTATATTAAATTTCGAGTGTGTAGGCTAAAAATTGACAGAGTTATTGCGTAGGGAAATGTACACAGACACACAGACACGCAGACACGTTCACTTTTATAGATATACTAGCATTGGCGCCCAGAATTGCCCGGGTATTTTGAGATGAATGTATAGCTAAAAAAAAAAAACGCTCAATTTTCTTTACTTTGACTCCTATTATGACCTCTTAAAATTTATTGTTTTGGACTTAAATCAAGTTATTAAGTTAGATCCATGTCCAAGGAACCAATATCTAAAATTTCAAGTGCGGGGACCCAAAATTGTCGGAGAAGTTTTGTAGAGTTATCAAAGGTCAAATCGTTGAACTTTTGCCCCTTAATCGCCAAATGTCTGGCCGAAAACCGATCACATCGATTTCCCCAAATCTCAGTACCCTGTATTTCGAGTCTGTAGGCTGAAAATTTACAGAATTATTGCGAAGAAAAATGTATACAGACACACAGACACGTTTACTTTTATAGATATGCTAGCATGGGTGGCCGGCGTTGCCTGGGTGTTGGAAAGTGTATGCTGAGCAAAAACAACAAAAAAAAGTCAATTTGTCTTAATTGACTCCTATTATGACCTCTTAAAATGTATTGTTTTGGGCTCAAATCGAGTTAAGTTAGATCCCTGTCCACGGAACCTGTATCTAACATTTTAAGTGTTTTGACCACAAAATTGTCGGAGGAGTCTGATAGAGTTCTCAAAGGTCAAATCGTTGAACTTTGACCCCTTAACAGCGAAATTTCTGGCCGAAATCGAATCACATCGATTTTCTCAAATCTCAATACCCTGTATCTCAAATTTCCTGTCTATAGACTAAAAATTAACGGACTTATTGGGAATGAAAATGGACACAGTCACACAGACACACAGGACCGTTCACTTTATATATATATATATATATATATATATATATATATGTACATATATATATATATCCATATATATATACACAAACATGGGCGCCCGGCGTTGCCCGGGTGTTTGGATGTCTATGTTGAGCAAACAAAAAAAAGTGGGGGGTAGTAGTAGTTAGGCAGGCTCGAACCCACACCGCAAAGGAGGAAAAGAACAGGGTAAAAACTAACGTTTATGCTGTAACGACCACCGCCAAACCGGAAGCGACACTTTTTAAAATTAAGGCTTGACAATCTGTTCCGTCTGCCTGCTTCCCACCTGACTACAACTTGGATGTGTTCAAGTCCAACGATAACAAATTCCTAATGAACCGCCCCCTTAAGTAAACACTTCATCAAATATCCACACTAACGTAATGTACTTGCAATAACCCTAATCCCTGAGTGGCTTCCGAGCCTTGATAAGTGGTGACCACTGTGTAAAAAAAAAATCTAAAAGAAGAGGATAACTTTAAAAAATATCGGCGAAAAAAGTCCCCCCCTCTGTAGAAAAGTGCCTAGTTGAAGGGGAAGATATTAATATTTTTAGTCAATTTTTCGATATGTGTCCTATGAAAGGTCGAACTTTTAAACGATACTGATCTTGGTAAAATCCGTCGCCTCTATTGAAAGTTTAAGGCAGACATGCAAACAGACATACATACATGCATTTATATATTGGTAACTAAAAATTTACAACCCAAACTGATGAAAAAGCTTGCCCTATCTCTGAATACCCTTTATGTAAAATTTCAAATATTTAGATAAGAAATTTTCAGTAATTTGGAAGAGACTGCAGAGGTCAATATTTTTTTAACTTTGACCCCTATTATGACCCCTTAAAATGTATTGTTTTGGGCTCAAATCAAGTTATTAAGTTAGATCCATGTTGAAGGAAGCTATATCTAAAATTTCAAGTGCGTAGACCCAAAATTGTAGGAGCGGTTTGGTAGAGTTCTCAAAGGTAATTCGTTGAACTTTGACCCTTTAATCGCCAAAATTCTGGCCAAAAACCGATCATATCGATTTTCCCAAATCTCAGTACCCTGTATATCAAATTTCGAGTCTGTAGACTAAAGATTGACAGAGTTAATGCGTATGGAAATGTACACACACACGTTTTTTTTTAAACGCTACTGTAGATTTCGTTACTTGATATATACAAACATATAATGTTGGAAAAATAAATAAAATGAAGTAAAATAACTATATAAACGAGGATATTCTTTTGATCATTTACTTAACTTTCTCTATTCTTGTTCAAACATATTAACATTTAATAAAGTATTCGGATTGTTTCTTTCTTCTCTCACACCCGTTCATACTCCTATATGCACATATATACTCATACATACATACATATATACATACATACATACATACATATATACATACATACATGCATACAGTAAGTGCTTGGTATAGAGTGAAAGCGTTGTTTTTAAATTAGAAGCCATCCAAAAATTGGGAGCTCGATATGCCGGTTAGAGAAATCGGAGGTTAATAACGTTTAATGTTAAAAATGAAACTGAAAGATGTATTGCAATGCTTATACAAGGAGTTGAATAATAGTAAAAATAACAACAATAATAGCAATAATAATGATAATAATAATAATAATAATAATAATAATATATATTTTACATATATATATACACATACATATATATATGTATATATATATACACACGTACACACACAAATATATGACAATAATGATAATGATAATAATAACATAATCACGATAATAATAACAATAATATTAAAATAAAAATAATAACAATAATAACAACAACAATAATAATAATAATAATAATAATAATAATAATAACAATAATAATAGCTATAATAGGAAGACGGATAAGAATAATAATAGTGATAATAATAATGATAAAATCATAGCAATGATAGTAACAGCAGTACTAAAAATAATGATAATAAAGATGATATTAATAGCTATTATGGTAATAATAATAATAATAATAATAGTAAACCTAATCCTGTATATCTTGATGGAGGGATACTATAGTGTATAGGGTTTGTAAGGGGGAATGGAGGGCGCACCTGTGCATTTGTGTGCGCAATTGTGCGTGCTTAGAAAATGAACTTAAATATATATCGGAAGTTTAAATGTGTGGAATCTGAAAAAATAAAATAAAATGAAGTAAAAGACCTTACATAAACAAAAACTAACTTCTAGTGGGGGATGCTAAGCCGTTCTTCTACCGTGCATACTCACTCTGCCCCATGCCCTGTGGGGATATGTCTTTGGTAGGTTTCTATTTTTTATGAAAAGAGTACGCATTTAGCGGTCCCAAATCTTTATTGAGACCGAAGATGTGGATGTTAAGTTTCAGAATAAGTTTTATGTTGCCTTCTTTTTCTCTGTGTCCGAAAGTTGGAGGATGTAAGTACGCACTGCATATTGTCTATGCTGTGGTCTGGGAGGGTGTAGTTCATTGCTATTGTGTGCTGTGTGGATTTGTCCCTAATTGTTTTTTATGGTTGTTGAAACGTAAGCGGAACTCTCGGCCTGTTTCCCCCACGTAATTACCCTTTGTGCATTTAGTACAATATATTATGTAAACTATATTGGGACTATCGCAAGTGAGCTCAGGGAGTTTAAATTGAGTGTTTGTGCCTGGGGGTGTACATGTGTCGCTAGTATTAATGCGTTTGCACACTTTGCACCTGGGTTTGTTGCATAATTTGTTTCCTAGTGGTGCGGAAGTGTTGTATATTTTTGTGGATGTTAGAAGTTACCTTAGATTTGGGGGCTGTCTTCTTGCACTGAGTGGAAGCGTGTTGTATATTGTGTTGAGGGTTGGATCATGCTGCAGTTGTCTGAATATATGTTTAAGTGGTTTGTGGAGTTTGTGTTATTGTTGCAATCAAATACCATTGGTATTTTTTGGGATGATGTGTTACGTTTATATGTGAGTAAATTTATCCTGTTTCTATGTTCTACTTTCCTAATTGATTCTTTAATTATTCTAAGCGGGTAATCTCTTTGCGGGAAGTAGTTGACCAGAATTCCTACTTGTTTTTCGTACTCGATCGGGTCTGAGCAGATTCGTTTGACACGTAGGCACTGGCTGTAAATGACAGATTTTTTATTAACTATTAAAATTAAGGTAACCGTGGCCATCAGTGGGATTGCTGTAGAGTGATGTGGTTATGTGATTGTTTGTAATGTTTACTAAAACGTCTAATATCTATCTATCTGTATATATATATATATATATGTGTGTGTGTGTGTGTGTGTATGTGTGTGTGTGTGTGTGTACTAGTACAACATTTTATAATAGTTATGTGCAGACTAAATTATTCATAATAAATTAAAAAGATAAAGTGAAAAGCAAACTGACCGGTTTCGAACCATCGCTCGACAGAGCTAACATCGAGGTTGATGACGATCATGAAAATATGTATATGATGTGAAATATGGTGGGGCACACGTGGAAGAAAACAAACAAACAAACGGGAATGAATCAGATAGAAAAATATTTAGTCCTCAAAATTTTTGTTTGCAAATAGAAGGCGTCGGACTTGGTTTCAGAATGAGTGCTTTTTCTCACTGGCCTCCATCCCCGCTTAACTAACCCGCTGGACTACTTAGTTTAGTCATACATGGAGAATATAATCAACATGACCTCACACAACAGGAAATCTGGCCTGATTGCCGCCACCCGCCTTTCGCCGAGCTCCTGTCGGCGCTTGTGGAAAAGGCATGCATACAGTTACAGACCTGTATTGAGGCAGTGATTGAGGCTAAAGGCGACTATATTGAAAAGGCGTTAGCTCTACTACATAATAAACTACCTAAATTAGTTTCTTCAATAACACTTTAAAAAAACAAGCTGCAGTGTGGTTTTCCTTCGGGCGTCAAATTTCTTGTTTCCCCTTTATAATATTTATGCGTATTTACGACTGGGCAACGTCGGACGCCTGCTAGTATATATATATATATATATATGTGTGTGTGTGTGTGTGTGTGTGTGTGTGTGTGTGTGTGTGTAAGTGAAAATATGTGAGTGTATGAGAGAGAGGGCATTACTCAATTATATACATTATGATTTTTGATCTCCAGCTTTAAAGTTTGGTATATAGAATTGTCATACATGTGAAAACTTTATCATCTGGTTTCATCCGGAAAAACGGGCTTCTAAGAGATCAAAATTGCAAAATTGGTACGTGGGGGGGGAGGGTAATTGTTTTTAGTTACAAAGTGAAATGTTTAAATTTGGTTGTTTTGTTTGTTTTTTGTTTGTTTTTTGTTTGTTTGTTTGTTTATTTTGTTTTTTGTTTTGTTTTATTGCATATAAACTTTTTTCAGGTTACTTAATGCTAAATCCAGTGCTTTTGAATAACAATTTTTTAATAGACTATATTTGTTTTTGTTTTTTTTTTCTAGTCGGTTTTTATTTAACCCATAGCTGGGACTCTAACAGGTACTACCACTCTGAGACAGAGTGGACCTGGGAGCATGGAAATTAAAGGGTGGCTCCACTCTCCCCAAATGCCCGCAAGCTAGGGCTTCACAATCAAATATATGTCATATCCAGGACCGAAATGTTTAGAAAAATAATATTCGCATGTCTAAAATTCTTCTCGTCTTTTACCTCATTATTTTAAAAAGAATTTAACGTTGCGTTTGATACTTACGTTATTTCTGTTTCTAATATATAAGATATATGCATTAATGTACGTATAACACTGTTCTAAGAATGTGAATTCATTAATGGTTCGCATTACAAATGCTTTGTGTTAAAAATAAGTATGTTTGAAAACACTTTTTAGAACTCGCGTTAAGCTGGCCTAATTGGAATCGTACTTGACTCACTTTCTCTAGATTCTAGTTTTGATAAGTGTGAAGTATCAATCAGTTTCAAGACGAAAAACAAACAAAATCAACTTGAGTGTACGATCGTTTCGAAAACGATGTTCATTTAAAAAAAAATTGACAATAATTATTTTTTCTTGGAACATTAGCAAAAATGTGGGGTGTTGCTTATATAGGGGGTTCATTATTAGTATTATTATTCTTGTTTTTGTTGTCATTGTTCGTTGTTAGGAAGTCTTATTAAAAGTGAGTCCTAGAGAGTCTTATTAAGAGAGATGTTGCGTTCTGCGTTCGTGTTATGAAGAGATTCATATATATAAAATGTTCATACTTAGAAGTGTAGTAGAAGCTCTTAAAGTGAGGAGACAGTGTTGAGACAGTCTTAGTGTTTACATTGTAGATATGAGATGTAGAGACATTGTGTATGTGAAGACATTTTAAAACACAGGATATATAAGACATATAATGACAATTTCACTTTACCTTTTGGTAGAATTACAACACAAAGACGACGTTTATAAAAATACATGACGCGTTTATTTCCATAGACCGGTCGGTGGTTTTCTTAGTCAGGAATTCAAAGTTTTACATTCTATGTTTCAAAGGTGATCGTCTCGCTTCCAGACGTTCGACTGTCCATCTCTGGACTCCAGACTGTCGTCTGTCGTCCTCAGACTCCCCTCGCTTAACTCTAAAGTTTCTAACTATATCGAGAACTTCCCATTTTCCATGACGTCATACCCATGTTAAAAGATGTGTCTTCTTTCACGTGTTCTGAAAATGCGTGTCCAAAACATTTTCCTTTGTTTATATTTCCAGTAACCTATATTTCCAATATGTTAAAAAACATGTTTATTAAATTATCCTATAGTTGCATTCCTCAATTCAATTTCATAACAGAATTGACAAATGCACATCCCTTTTCTTAAAACTATTTTATCTCTAAGCAAAACAATGGTTTGTTTTACATTCCATTTTCTAATTCTCTCTCGTAATCTATTTCTAAACCTAAATTACGAGGTTAAAATTTCGTCTATTCTATTTCATATTTACATTAAACTAATTCCCTATTTTTATACTTACATGAAAAGGGGACAGTCCTTATCATGTAACAGGGGTAGGAATATAATACACCAAAATATAACTATCATTTTTTATCGTAAGTAAGGCGAATGTTTCTTATTACATTTCGTGAGAAAATTTGATTTAAGTTCAGTCAGTATATCTTTGGGTATGCTGCTATATCCTGTCTCCGAATATATATATATATATATATATATATATATATATATATATATATATATATGGTAAAACTGGTAATTAGTAAAAACCTGAAGATAGTGCTCAATATTATTGCAGAGCAAATATGTGTCTTATTTTTGTATTACTGTTTTATCTGCTTGATTACATATGTTTCAGATGTTGGACCATGTTTACGATCCAAAAGCTTCGTCAGACTTCTGTAAGGTCTGACGAAGCTGTTGAATCGTAAACATGGTCCAACATCTGAAACATATGTAACCAAACAATATATATATATATATATATATATATATATATATATATATATATATATATATATACAGGGTGAACAGAAAGTCCTTGGACCATTTTTAGTTTTAAAATTAAATATTGTTAAAATCACTTTTTCTCTTTTCGAATAAAGTAAGTATTTAGTCTAACTATTGATCTACTTATTTTCAACAAAAATATTAAAATAATTTTGTTTAAACTTTCAGAAAAAATAGCAAACGAGAGGCCATAATTCAGCTTCATTGCGCGGGAAGGACAAACTCAGAGATTATTAAGCTCTTGAAAGTGGCTAAATCCACCGTGTACCATGTTGTGAACAGATTTAAGGAACTTGGTACATCTGAAGACCGTCCTCGGAGTGGAAGACCTCGCACTGCTCGAACAAAGAAGGTGATTAAAACTGTCCGAGGGAGGGTAAGGAGGTACCCGAAGAGATCTGCAAGACATATGGCTAAAGACATGAATGTGAGCGTGACCTCGATGAGAACCATCGTAAAAGACGATCTCCAGTTGTCCCCCTACAAGATGAGAAAGAGACAGTACCTCACACCTGCCCAAAAGCACAAGAGACTTTAAAGAGCAAAGCTTCTTCTTGGAGAACTGAAGACTAGCACGGCAGAGCGGAGATCGTTTTTTCTGATGAAAAACTGTTCACAATTGAAGTGACTGTTAAAAATCAGAACGACAGAGTTTACGCAAAATCTTCAGCAGACATTGATGACTCCGTGAAAATAGTTTTCCGCCGAGAAAAGCCGTCTTCCCTCATGGTGTAGGCTGCAGTCTCCAAATCTTGGAAGTCGCCTCTGATTTTCGTGGAGCAGGGGGTTAACATCAACACAGATCGCTACATTAACGATAGTTTGGTTCCAGCATTTGAAGAGATGAAGAAACACTTCAAAGACCAGCCTTTCACCTTCCAACAAGATGGTGCACCATCCCACACCTCCAGAAAACTCAGGACTGGTGCCAATGTCATTTTCCAAGATTCTGGAGTAAGGAGATGTGGCCGCCTGCATCGCCTGATTTGAATCCCATGGATTTTTCGGTGTGGTCTTTGTTGGAGGCAAAGGTCTGTTCTGTTGCTCATCCAAGTGTTGATGCTTTGAAGACATCTCTTCTGAGTGAATGGGCTAAAATACCTCAGGAAACGCTGCGTGCTTCGGTTGGAAACTTCAGACAGAGAATCGAACGTCTAATCGAAAGAAAGGGACATCACATTGAAAATAAATAATTTGAATTTATTCTTGGTTTCCTAACTTATAATTTTCATTCATGTTTAATTTATAGTTTAGTAATTTTCTATTAATAAAACACTTTTGAATTGGTCCAAGGACTTTCTGTTCACCCTGTATATATATATATATATATATATATATATATATATATATATATATATATATATATATGTATATATATATATATATATAATCTGTTAGACATCATATATGAAGTATACTGTGATCAAACAAACAAGCTACCAAGCAAACAAAATATATAAATAGGGTTCATTATATATATATATATATATATATATATATATATATGTGTGTGTGTGTGTCTGTGTGTGTGTGTGTCTGTGTCTGTGTGTGTTTCCATGTGCGTCCGCTTCATCGCTCTCTGTGCCTTTACGTACTACTACTCTCTTTTTACTCTTGACGTCTTTGTCATTTTCTTTTTCTTTTTTTTTTTTACTAGGATATTCTTTTAAAACCTTTTTTCTTATATTTCTATCGTTTTTGACTAATATTATTACATATTTTATCAATTTTCCACTTTTTCTCTCTTTTTCTTCACAATATCCTTTTCTTAGTATTCTTATTCTCCATTATGATCCTCTTCATTTCAATTATTTTCTTCCGTCGACCGATCAGAGTTCGATTTTCGATACTTATTGGATAAATGATGATAAGCCTCGAATCTAACAAAACGCAGATACATAAAGGGCATTTGTTTAAACGAATTAAAAACATAAACGCAGCCGTTTCAGACTGCATTGGGAAAAACTCACATACACAAACGGAGACAGACACAAATACAAAGTGCCTTTGATATATAAGATGGGCATTGATGCTGTCCGTTTCATTAAAACTCACACTGTTGTTATTGATGAAATAAAGAGATTTCTAATCATGCATAACGAATTTCATAACGATTTTCAATAAAACCGTTTGAATAAACTGATAAGGAAATTGATATAATTGAGAAAAAGAAAATCATCAAACAAATACACCCAGCCGTTTCGGAGTCCATAGGTTACTAACTCACACACCGAAATATTGCCTTTGATATATAAGTAGATATTATTTTTACTACCGAGTATTAAGTAGTAGTTACATATACATATAAAATCTTAGTAGGTCAACAGATAAGAGTCAGTTTAAATCTTATTGAATATATTGCATTTTCTAATATTTCGAAAACATATATCATCATCATCATCATCATCATCATCATTGCCATCGTCGTCGTCATCATCATCATAATCATCGTCATCGTCATTATAATGATGATGATCATCAGTTGTCTCTTCTTACTCTCCAACTTGATATTATTCCTAATAATAGTGTCGTCATCACAATTTAAATCACCAGAGAGATGTTTTAATTGATACGGACCTGAGCTAAAATACATTTCCCTCCATAACTGTCGACAGCTTGAAGCAAGCAAAAGTAAAAGCTCATCTACTAAAAAAAGAAATGGCATTGTCTGAAGAAATTCTCATTTATCAGAATGACAATATAAGCCAAGAGTCAGTGGAATAAATTCAGGGGATCAAAATGCGGATGGTCGATATATTTTACCGATTCCTACAAAACATGACCGGCTTATTTTCCATTCAAATAACGATTACGAAAGAATTTAAACGAGACAGTTATAAATGACATTCATTTAAGTTTCCATATACGCATTCATTTTAGAACAAAAGTTAAGGATGGACTAAATGACCTGTGGTGTTTCCCATCTCTCCGACTAACCATCCCAGTTGTATTGTAAATATCCATGAATCGCCCCTCCAAATATTATATATATATATATATATATATATATATATATATATATATATATAGTCATTCACATACAGTACTGTTTCGCTGTTTCACAGCTCATCAGTGCAGCTAGACAGGCAACTACGTTAAGCCAGGATTTAAACCCGACCGCCTGTACGATCGCCTGTACGACGATATATATATATATATATATATATATATATATATATATATATATATATATATATATATATATAAAGCTGAATGTATGTGTGTATTGTGTGTGTGTGTCTGGTCACAAATAGGCTCTATATAGTTAACTATTTAAAAAAAACTGATCACATATAATGATAGAAGATGTATCGAGACACAGGAATGGACATGTTTGATCTGGCAGAACGGTGGTTCATTAAAATTGTGGGGTCTGCGTTCACAAAGTATGGAAATAAAAAATTTAAAAATTAAAAAAAAACGTTTACACGTGTGTTTGATATAGATGTACATAAGAATACTTTGATAAGTATGTTCTAACTTAAATAGGGATGATATAATACAATTGTGGGGTCGGCGTTCGCGCCTGGCCTCCATAGAATTGAAATAAGCACACGCTTTTATAAAGACTCAGTTTGAAGAAATATGGTATAATAAAATTATGCAGCGTTCGTTCACCCTGACCACCATAGAATGGAAATATGTCACAAAGTTTAACAGGATTTATTTTAATATAGATCCACAGAATACTGTGATAAGTGAACAGGTATGGTATAATAAATTATGGGGTTTATCTATTTTATTTTTACTTTCATCATGTTTTGCTTTGGTTTTGATACCCCTAAATTAAACCCAAATTTACAACCCTTCCTTTTCATAACCTATCATACTTTCATAAATCAGAGTCCATTTTGTGTAGGCTGTTTTTGAACCCAGTCAACAACGGGTATTTTGCTAGTATATATATATATATATATATATATATATATATATATATTCCTTCACTAAGATAATGACTGTTTTTCTTACTTTTATCTCTGCTTAAAACGTAACCGAAATTCTATGAGAATATTTTACTTCTAAGAACATTCTTGCTATGAAACACAATACTGATAAGTTATCTTACTATAACAACGTTTTTAAGTGTAAGTTCTTATTGTGCAATCCTCTTTAATATTTAAGTCTAGACTTCTGAATTCCCTTCTTGATATCTGCTTCCCAAACTGTACTGATATGCAGAAGTTTAAAGGTAACGTAAACCAACATATTGTAAATATTTCATAGATATGGTCCCAAATAGTAGTCCCTTAAGTGAAAGTGGCAATATGCCTTGGTAAGGGAAAACTTGATTAAAAATAAAATACGGACAAAGATAAGCAATGGCCCTCTAACTAAAAAAAGTAACGTGTTACAAGTTGGCAGTAACGATGATCAAACTACATTTTTTCATTTTATATTAATTTTCCCTTCATTTTATATTCAATATCTCATTGTCTGTTTGCAAGCTTTTAAATGTTCCATGTAAAGAGATGTGCTTCCAATAAAAGAAAGAATATCGGGTATTGCGCTGTATTTTGAGTACAAGGACAAATCATTCTACAAAAAAGAAGGGCTGAAATCAATGTGTAACTACAGAAGTAGATTGTGTTGATAAATAAAATCGATTTATCCATAAACATGCATGCAGCAGCCCTGTTGTGTTTAACAGCGTCGGCAACCATGGTTCTCCAAATTATACAGACATGGTTATCTTGAGAAGTCAACAAAAAATTGCTTTCCGTCGTGATTGAATAAAACGTGCCATCAGATTACAACGTAGAAATTTCTAAGACGCTGCACAGAATATACAGCGCCTAGCATTCCCAAATGATCATTATTTTTTGGTTTTGCAGATCATAAATATGTTTTGCAAAAGGAAGTAGAAAAACAATAAACCGCATAATTAGGTGCATTCCGTCTCAGGAAGCCAAGATCTTCAGATATCCTGATCTGGCAGCACCAGTTTTTGAATTGTACCTCATGTTATAATAAAACTAAGATATTAAATAAGCACTTGGAGTAGAATATTAAAAATAGGTTTATACAAAGGGGCACTAATGCAGGATTATGTAAAATGATAAAGGGGGCAGATTAAAGTGCGTGGATAAAAAACCAACAGAAGAAGAAACAAGACATAAATCAATGCGAAAAAATATTGAGCAATATATATATATATATATATATATATATCTGTCTATCTATCTGTCCATCTATATGTCCATCTATCTATCTACTCTTATATAAAAGTCACTTTGTGCGTGTGAGTTTCTTCCTCATTAGTTCCGAAACGGTTTAACCTATTTGTAACAAATCTAGCACAAATCTAATTCATATGTCTGGCAGAGTTCTGAGACGATTTTTATGATTATAGTTATCAATTCATGCGGCACCGATATCGCATTTTTTGATTTCCCTATTTGTTTTAAATGGCGAACAACTGTTCAATGGTCGATTTTTAATTTAACAGCAGATCCTCGTGTGGTTTTGCGAGGATCGGCTTAAATTAAGGCTAATAAATGGTTGTTATCAACCGCAGTCGGCTGGCCGTCATCATCTTCATCTTCCGGCTCTCCGTACTATCGGGAAATTGTTTGAGATACTGTTATGGTTTGTTTTACATTCCATTTTCTAATTCTCTCTCGTAATCTATTTCTAAACCTAATTTACGAGGTTCGAATTTCGTCTATTCTATTTTATTTCATTTGAACTAAATCTCTCTATTTGTATGCTTACATTAAAAGGGGACAGCCCTTATCATGTATATATGTACACGGTACGATTAAGAATATCTCCAGTATCAAATAATCTTTAAACATTGTTGCATTTAATTTATGTCTGAAAACCAAAGAGGGGAGATATAACACAGGAAACATATTGGAATAAAGTCTCCCCTCGCTACTTCATCAATCAGATAATTTGAAATCATAGCAGCAAGATTTAATCTCCCTTCTATCAAGGCCAAAGATTTTTGGGAAATATTAGATATTTTGTAGTTCATTTGCAAAACTAGAAATATAAATTACTAGGATTAAAATATTTTATGGCTTTAAAAAGGTACCAAATATATCGATGATACTTTACGTGCGATTTAAAGTGCAAGTGTTATATTGCGCACTGTCCAATTCATGTCATTACCTTTCCAATCAGCGTGCATTTGTTAAATTTTGGTCAATAGTCACTGAAATTTGAAACTTATAAAATTGTTAAAAGGTGGTATACACACATACGCAAATATATATATATATATATATATATATATATATATATATATATATATACTAGCAGGTCGGTTGGCATTGCTCGGTCGGGAAATACGTTGTAATGTAACTTATAAATTTAAAAAAAAGCCCACTCTTGTGCTGCTACCGATAATCGAAACCAGAACGTTTAGCTTAGAATTTACTTTTATCTGTGACGTTAATGCTGAGCTATGAGGACATCTTATGTGAAAAATTAAGACTTAAATCATGAATCAATAGCTATTATGTAACGCATGTATATTCGTAATTACCTGGCTAATTCCATCATTTTAATTTTCACACATCTACACCATTTTCCCCAGCTAAATCCGAAATATAAAGTGTTACATGGGTTTAAATACTTCATATATTCAGTTTTTGTCTGTTGACGAAAAACTGACTGAAATATTACGCAAGTATAAATTATGTAGAATATCTGCATGAATATAACTACACGTAATTGTTAACTAAGATGATCATTCCATACGAAAACCGAAAGAAACTAATATGGAAATTTTTTTAAATGTTCAAAAGAGTATGCGAATTATTTAGGTCATTTTCAGATGAATGCAATTAAACGGCCCATATATTACAAAGCAGGATTTTCTTTTCAAAAAGAATATAAAAATAAGGTTGATTGACATTGATCCCAGGTCCACTCTGACCCGGAGTGGTAGTACATGTTAGGGTCCCAAATATGAATTAAATAGAAACTTACTTAAAAAAAACAACAAATATATTCTATTTAAAACGTTCTCTTCAAAATCACTGGATTCGGCATTAAATAACCTGAAATGGGTTGATATGCCGTAAAACAAAAACAACCAACCAACCAAGAAATGTGTAATATACTCATTAGAATTAGCCGTATTTGGTCTCCTCTGTTACATTTACGTTTTACATAGAATTTTAGATATGCTCACATGATATTCTATACGTCAACAATTTTTAATAACATTTCAATCATTAAATCAGGGAGGTACATAGAGTTTACTTACTTTATATTATAACTATATAAAACACGTTGCCAGCCAGTAACTCCCAATATGTACGTGACAATTTTTACGTCTGTTACTTTCACTTTTGAAGTAACACTTACAAAAAAAAAAAAAAAAAAAAAAACACGCCCATAAGCTTAAAAAATGAATACAGATTTTTGTTAAATATAATGCACTGACTTCCTTAATGATCAACTATTTATTGCTAGTAAACATCTTCTATTTGCCTTGCGTTGAATCATTCATAAAATGACATTGAAATATTGGCTATGATATTCTCCAGAAGTTTTAATCCCAAGAGGTTCGTATCCTTAGCCATGAGGGTCTTGGTCGTAATACGAAACGTTGCAATTCGTCTCGTAATCTCTCGAGACCGAAGGGGAAATTTTATGCCAGATTCGAGATACATTTTTATCCAGTATCAATAATCGGTATGTAACAATTGCCGATACGCCTGGCAGTGTACTATACAGCATAATTTAGCGCAATTCGGTGATCGCGCACAAATTATTATCTTAATATAATTGTCCTCTTGTTTTAAGCTCACTGTGTCACATTTTTTTTACAAGGTGGTCACCACTTATCAAGGCCCGGAAGCCACTCGGAGATAAGGGTAATTGCGTGTACAGTACGTTAGTGTTGGGATTTGATAAATTGTCTTACCGAAGGGGGCGGTTCATCACGAATTTGTTTATGTTGGACTTGAAGACATCCAGGTTGTAGTCAGGTGGGAAACAGGCAAACGGAACAGAGTTTCACATGCGTGCACTTCTAAAAAAGTAGCTTTGTTCATGGGATCTACCTTTTGGTTTTGGCACAGATAAAGAGTGGGGAAAATTGTGTACACTGGTTTCAGCTAGACAGGTGTGTTTTGTGAAAGATTGGCGAAGGGGGGCCAGAGATTGGAGCTCAGACGAGCAATTTTCATGGAAGTAACGATAAAACAAAGACAGGTTTGCAACGTTTCTCCATCGACTGTATCTGTTGGCAATTTGGAGATTAAGAGTTCATTGGCCTTACCCTGAGATGTAGGGGAAGATGTCAATCTATTTTGTATGGAAATGGTTCTAGACAGTCGTGATAAAATGTGTTGCAACATGTTAAAAAGAAAAAAAGGTTGCAATCGTATTGGCGTGAGACACTTATTGGCCTAAGTTTATAAGTAGGAGAAAAACACGGGGCAAATAAAGTTCTAAGATGCCTGCATTTACGAGAAATAAGAATTTATTTTATAATAACGTACCAAAGTACTAAAGTAGCAATTTGACGGAGACAATTAGACCAACGAGTCAAACCAGCGAGAACAAGGAAAACAAGGAATTCATTAGATATTATTAAGACATCTGTTTAATTGCAAAAGATTAGATTGTGAAGAGAGATTTTCCAGCCTAAATATGACAACAAGTTTGTATTCATAGTAGTAGATTTTTAGAAGTTTGGAATATTTCTACATTTGAGACTGTGTTTCAAGATATAGAGAGAACCAATTTTATTGGAAGTTTCTGGAGGAATGGTTCAGGAAAGATTTCATGAGAAGGGAAGACCAAGTGGTTGCATGGATTACTCCCCTTCTGTTTCATTCTAATCTTATGAAACTGAACATGTTGCAATGCGGTATCAACTATCTTTTTGGTATAATGGGCATAGATTTATCGGAGAAGCCTTTGTTTGCCAATCCATTAGCGAACGAACCGAAGAATATTCTTATTCCAGCAAGATATGCAACATGTGGTTAGAAGTACAAACTCTTTTTTGAAAACGTCGATGACAAAATGTATTAGGTGCGTTAATCCAATAGCATGAATGTAATGTTAACAAAAGACGATAAACAAATTATATATTTATTAATAGGTTACCTATAAACAATAAATAAATGATTATGCTGATATACAAGGACCGAATGTGTATACAATTAATGTTTATTTAGTCATTGTTAAGTATGTATAAAGCAAAAAAAATGTGATAAATTGGTTAGAAAGTGGAGCGGCGCACACACATTTCTTCAATAGGTCTGTCTAACGTTTAAATACAGAAAGCTCACCCAACGGGGTGCATCTGTTAAATTCAACTAAAATGCAACTACTATATTGATCGGGACTAAATGAGGGATCAGGAAAGTAGCGACCAAATATTGTATTCAATGATATTTGCTAACTGTTTTCATATTGATTGGTTGGTTGGTTGGTTATTTTACGGCATATCAACCCTTTTCGGGTTATTTAATGCCGAATCCAAAGATTTTTTTGGTCAGAGTGGACCTGGGAGTAATGGTAATTAAAGGGTGGCTCCACACTCCCCAAAGCCCACAAGCTGGGGCCTCACCACTGGATATAGTTTAAGGTCATATCCAGGACCCCCATTGAGGGACTTTTACCCTTTGCAGGGGGGCAGTCGGTGTATTCTAATGCCCCACCGACAGGGCCCTTTCATATTGAAGAAAACCATAGACATTATATTTTGATGAGAGCAATGCTGGCACAAACTTCCCTATTTATTTTAAGGGAGTTATTTTTAAGGGGAGATAACTCTATTTTCCTTACACGTCTATTATATTGTATCACAAAAGACACCTATTGAGCGGACGCATGTTAATAGTGTACAATTGTATTAACTTTTGATGTTTTCCCTTGTAATCTTATTTTCTAATCCGTATTTCTTAAAAACGTTCTTGTTTTTTTTGTTTTATGCATGATCTTTTATTTTTTTAGTTTTGTTATTCTAATTTTCCAAAGAATTTCGGTTTTTATGTCCATTCTCTCAATGGAGAAATCTTTACATTAATTTTTCAAGTGTCTTCATCAGACTGACCATTTCCTGCCGATGGCTCTTCGGGCGGCCATTGGCTCTTTGATTTTTTTTCCTTTTTTCCTAATCTTTTCAACAAAGATAATAACCAATTGTCGTTCATCTCTTATTGATTTTCTTAAGACGCAAGTCATTTTTTTCTCTCTCGTGAGATTTACATGGACGGTCAGACACAATGACTATCTACACATACACAAAAAAAGAACTTTACTAGCTTAAGCCATAATGCGGCAAATTAAAACTTTAATTTTCTTCAGGCTTCTCAACAAATATTTTTAACAAGACGTTTTTGTGTCTTCTTTTCAGTGAGCGGAGTATCAGTTTGAGGCTTCTTGAGACATACTGACCGAAGACTTCTTTAATTTAATTTTTTTTTAATTATTTTCTTTCATTAGAATACGGATTGACGAAAATGAAATCTAAGTGGGTTATATGACTGAAGTAGTGTCCAACATTGCTTCAGAATAACAATACGTTGCGTAAAGTATTTATTTATTTTTTGCTTATAGAAACAATTATTATAGTTTACTAGACACACTTGTTTCTTGAAGCATCAATCCAATCAAAGGTACACGAGCACTCAATATATTTTATAACTAAAAGACAAAACGTTTCGAGGTCTTCGTTTAAATGGGGGATTGATAAATTTTGTCTTATTCCGACTACTGCTTATACGGTGATTATTATTCTCACAATGTTCCATGCGAATCTAATCTCATACCTTTTCAACTGTGTCTTTTTGAACTATGCAAGCACCTCTACACAAAGAATATAAGGTTATAGTTTAATCAGTTCAAATCCGTCTTTTTTGCGGTTAAATTCCAGTTCATGCTATAAAAAGAAAATAATTATACGATAATTTCTGCTTATGATAGAACAATCTGTCCTGTATGGTAAGCAAAACGTTCTGTTTAAAATTCGAGACAGATTCCTTAATTTAGTAAGACGTACCAGAAGGTCAGAGATTTCGGCGGCCAATACGCTGTAAGAAAGACATTTGAAATGGCAACACTACTCTGACTAATTGAAGTAATACATAAACTAAATACGATGCAGTAATAACATATTTCTAACTCACATCATTAAATAGTTGTTTATCATAAATGCAAAGAACTCGACTTTTTACTGTGTTTCTGAAACAAATCGGAATTATTGTATGAACAGTTTTCCTCATCAAACTCCATCTGTCTCTCTGTCTCTCGCTCTCTCTCTCTCTCTTTATCTCTGAAACGGATTACTAGGCTAAATTACATATAAAAATATCCCATACTAGTACTATTTTGAGAGCTTTTCCTGCGTCTCCGATCAACTGTTTTGCTCTAAGCACATGTATATCGGTTCTATTCATCATCTTATTTGTCCAGTCGGGATACTAGCGTCGCGGTTGCCGAACGCCGAGTCTCAAATCCAAATATTCCCAATTTCCATACTTAATAAACCCAACATATTGGTTCATAAAATCTACGTTGGGCATGCTTGCGTATGAGTGCATCGCTGAGATCCTGTCATTAGAGACTATATAACTGAATTACATTTCCATCTTTCAACTTCTGTATTTTCAGTTGAGACTAAACTCAACCCGTATCTATATCTCGCTGTAATAGCTCTCTTTTTCGAGAGGCAGCCTCCTTTGAATATATTACTTTTAACTCGGGTACGTTAAGTTTCCCCGCGTTATCTAACTACTCAAAAAGTAAACAGATACATGTCAGAGTGCCGCTTGTCTGTGACGTTCAATGGATTATCAGGACTTAATGTTACATGATAAGGGATGTCCCCTTTTCATGTAAGTATAAAAATAGAGAGATTTAGTTAAATGTAAAAATGAAATAGAATAGACGAAATTCGAACCTTGTAATTTAGGTTTAGAAATAGATTACGATAGAGAATTAGCAAATGGAATGTAAAAACAAACCATTGTTTAGCTTAGAGATAAAATAGCTTTAAGAAAAGAATGTGCATTGTCAATTCTGTTATGAAAATTCAATTGAAGAATGCAACCATAAGATAATTTAATAAACATGTGTTTAACATATTGGAAATATAGGTTACTGGGAATATAGGTTAACATTCCTTTTGTAAACAAAGGGAAAAGTTTGGACACGCATTTCCAGAACACGTGAAAGAAGACACATGTTTTCACATGTGTATGACGTCATGGAAAATGGGAAGTTCTCGATATAGTTAGAAAATTTACAGTAAAGCAAGGAGAAACTGGGGAGGAGTCTGCGAGAGAGTCTGAGGACGACAGACGACAGTTCAGACATGGGATTCGAACGTCTAGAAGCGAGAAAGTCACCTTTGAAACTTAGAATGTGAAACTTGAATTCTTGACAATGAAAACCACGACCGGTCGGAAGAAGAAATACACCCATCATGTGTTTTTATAAACGTCGTATTTGTGTTGTAATTCTACCAAAAGGTAAAGTGAAAATTGTCATCATAAGTCTTGTATATCATGTGTTTTAAAATGTCTTTACATACACGTCTCGACATCTCATATCTACAATATGAACACTAAGACTGTCTGAACACTGTTTCTTCACTCTAAGAGCTTCTATTACACTTCTAAGTATGATCATTTTATATATATGAATCTCTTCATAACACGAACACAGAACGCAACAACATCCCTCTCAACATCCCTTTTAAAATCACTCTCTAAGACTCTAAGACTCACTGTTAACAAATTCTAACAAGAAATACGAACAATAACAACAAAAACAGTAATAATAAGACTATTATATAACACTTATTATCGTAATTGATTGTCCTAGTTTATCTCTCCTCGTGAGCTGAGTCGACGAGAATTAGAGGAATTATATGTAGCCGTACTATTCTCGACGTGATTATATAACTTTCCGATAAAACATTATTTTATTTTTACTATATTTTGTATTAATAATTAGAATTCAAAATGTTTCATTATTATTTTACAGGGTATTATTTAGTATCGAATATTGGGATTCATGGTTAATAAGTGTAAGGTGGTTTGCAGTAATGATTGATAATTGTTAAATTTTGTAAAATATAATCATTTAAAATGTCGGCGCAATAAGAATATATTTAGATTAGACTTTTCTGTCACCATGTTGTAGACAGCCGGAAAGCAGACCCGCTATGTAGAGTTAACTTTATTGATAATTTCCTCACGATTTTTATAGTCCAGACCTTCCTTCCTGTGATATTTAGTTATTCATTAAGCTCCAGGAAATCTTAGAGACTGTCGTTATGGGAGAATTCAGGAGATGAACAAGGTTGTAACACTTGTATGAGGGTGCTATTTACATTGCCTGAAAGTACTTCTTTTAAACTCCTCGGCCTAACGTTTACAGGGAATATGAACTGGAATAGATACATTGAGAGCATTGCCAAGGCTGCTGCAAGGAAGGTTGGCTCCCTCTACCGTGCTAGAAAACTACTTACGCCTGACAGTATCCTATACCTCTATAAGGTAACCATTCGCCCATGTATGGAGTACTGTTGTCACATCTTGGCTGGTGCATCTGCTGCGTGTCTCTCGCTCCTTCAAAAGAGAGTCGCCAACCTGATAGGTCCTGAACTGTCATCTAGGCTTCAGCCTCTTTCCCATCGACGAGATGTTGCATCCCTCTGCCTGTTCTACAAATACCTTAATAGTGAATGTTCTGACGAACTGCAAACACTTGTACCTCCCCGACGTTACTACCCCCGACAAGCTACTAAGTCTCATCCCTTTACAGTAGAGATCCCTAGGTGCAAGACGGCCTTTTACTCCAATAGTTTCTTCCCTAGAACTGCGGGTCTTTGGAACTCCCTTCCGGGATTCTGCTTTCCCAACTGCAATGATATGCAGAAGTTCAAGTGTAATGTTTACAAACATCTTTCTACTCATCTCCCTTCATAATGACCCCGCTATTTAAGTCCCTGATAGTAGCCCCCTGCTTCAAAGTGGCACTGCGCGTTGTTTGGGGTGAAAATTGAATAAAAAATACTCATACCAAAGGATTCAATAGGGTTTTGCAGAAGTTGTTGAAACGGTATGGAAATTGCATTGCAGCCGGAGGAGATTTCTTCGAAGGGGACAAGAGTTTAATGTGTGTCCTATAAATAGAATGCACATACAAACATTCCTGGAAACTTATTGAAAGCACCTCGTATCTTGATTGACAATCTGACATAAGTATATTCTACTATGGTTATTAATTTAACTTTATTGATAATTTTGCTTGACAATTAATTTTACTATTGTATATTATTTTACCTTGACTCTCAATTTCGCCTTTAACTCTCAATTTAGCCTTACATTTCTTTTATCATGCCGAGTGGCGCAACCTACAATGAGTATTATTTTATATTAACCAGCAATCTAATTTATGCATTATTTAAAAGGGCGGTAAATCGCGCTCGGTAAACACATTTTAATCTAGCAAAGTATACTACTAGTAGTAATAATTACATAAACCATTTAGATGTGCTATTATTTTGAGTGAAATCTTGCATAGAATATATAAAGTTCAAAATATGTAGGTGATATGTGTTCGAGTCTTACGCGCTTAATCAATCTGGAAGAATTAGTTCAAACAAAAACCTAAAAACATAGAAAGTTCAAGTTGAATAATAAGAATGAAAGTGTTCACGTCTCACCGACAATATGGCGCTAGGAAACAAACATTGCACCAAATCAAATCTACCGACTTCAGATGTCGGTCAATAACAAACTTGACACCATCATGTCTTCTAATATTTGCTCTTTATAATATATTACTTATTCGATAAATAATAATAATAATTGCAATATTAATACAGAAATAATATTAAATTAAATGATAATAATAATCGCTTCTATTCAGTCTTGATAGACAGTGAATATCCCCTGAAAGAGTAGCTGCGCGTGTAATGTGAGGGAAATAGTTGCGCAATCCTCAACCACATCTCTCAGGAAATATTTGAATCCAGTGGCAAGGAGAAAGACAGGACGACTGAAAACAATGACGAAATAAGCGGAGAGCACATACAGCACATGGCAATTTCAAATGGCCACCCATTTTATTAGTGACCTGGTTCAACGTTGCTTAACTTCGGTAATATAACAGGAACGGATGTAGCAACGTGATTATATCGTAGAATAATAATAATAATAATAATAATAATAATAATAATAATAATAATAATAATTAGAAGAAGACGAAGAAGAAGAGAATACCGAATTGCCACTTCAAACGAAGAAGAAGCAGCTGTTACGATAGCGTAATTCTATATGCAAAGGTTATCGAAAGAGGTGGACAGTGCTGAAAATCTAGAAATACTTGTTGTCACTAAAACTCCAAACAATGTCACAAGTTGTTCTCAAAGGGAAGTCTTGGATGATAATCTGCGTAATTTCTCATAGTAATTAATAATAATAATAATAATAATAATAATAATAATAATAATAATAATAATGATAATATTTTGCAAACCTCTAACTGACATGTTTAAAAACTAAAATTGTAAATATACATCAGAATGTTAGGAGATACTTAAGTACATTTAGCAAATACTAAGTAGTGAACCAGTACTAAAAGACACGACATTCAACCGACTCTTCAGATTAGATGTAGACGCTAGCACAAGCGAAATGAGATCAGTCTTAATGCAAACAAGGGATCAAATCCGGCTACTTATACAGAAAAGTTTTGTGTGTGCATCTACTGGCAGAACACCAAATAGTCGTAGAGGAAAGTACTAATGGTTCTGGTTGCGCTTGATTTCATTTCCTTTTTTTATTGACAATTTTATGGTGTTCATTCAAAATACGTTTTCAAATAATAGTTTTGTTTACACACACACACACACACACACACAAAACATAGAAATCCCATTATTGATAGTTATCTTCCATGATGAGAAATATAACACAAGAGTTGTAAAGTGGGATTTAAAAACTCAGCGACCCAAGGAGGAGAACCCTGACATCGAAAACATTACTTAAACAGAGCTACCCCCTACTTTCCAAACTCTACAACAAATGCTTTTCTTAATCCTGCTTCTGCAATGCCTGAAAGATGGCCTCTGTCGTACCAGTGTACAAGAATTCTGGTTAAAGGACCGACCCTCTCAATTGTCACCTTATAAGTCTCCCCCCTCGCGAAAATCTTTGAGACGTTAATCTATCAAGCACTTGTCCGCCACCTTGCAAAAGCTAATCTCTTTTCTGACAAACAGTACGGATTTAGGAAATGTTCTACTGCAGATATATTTACAATATACTCTGAACGGATATTCCATGCCCTGGATAAGGCAGGTGAAGCCAGCGCTGTAACGCTCAGTATATACAAGGCCTTTGATAAGTCTGGCATGAAAGGCTGCTGAATGAAAATCAAATCATATCGTATAACTGGACGAATACTAAAATAAAATTAGATCCTTTTTAGACAATAGAATCATCCAGGTTGTCATTGATAGACGTTCAGCCAAGGAGCATAACATTAAAGCGGTAGTGCTTCAAGGGTCGGCCCTTGGACCACTATTGTTCCTGATATTCATCAATGACCTCCCCGATAATATTGAGCCCGAGATGGGTATATTATCTGATGATACAAAGCTCTATAACATACATTTAGGAAGAAAGAATGTACACAAATCCAAGGCTGAATCCTTAAAATATGCCTTCCAGATTTACGTTGAATGAGGACGTATATCGATGATTAAATTTAATGTTTGAAAGACTAAGCTGCTCTGATTTTACAATTACAATAAACCTCCCCAATCACCGATATCCATGACAAATAACAGCATACATGAGAATTTTTCCTTCGAACTGCTCGGCTTAACATTTGCAGGAAATATAAACTAAAATAAGTACATTGAAGGCGTTGCGAAGGCTGCTGCAAAAAAGGTGGGCTCCCTCTATTATGCTTAAAAATTGCTTACACTTAGGGGTATTCTGTAGCTCTATAAGGCCATCGTCTGCATATGTATGGAATATTTTGCCACATCTTAGCTGATGCTTCTACGACTAGTCTCTCCTTCTTGGATAGGGTTCAAAATAGGGTCTCCAATTTAATAAGTCTCACTTTGCAAACTAGTCTCCAACCCCTGTCTCATCGCCGCAATGTTGCATAACTGCGCCTGTTTTACAAGTATTTTAATAGAATGTGGTCTGTAGAACGCATTGCACTTGTGCCTCTTCGACGTACAAGTTTGCGACAAATCCGCTTAGCTACAAATTCACACTCTTTCACTGTTGAGGTCCCTAAATGTCCAAAAAGATTTCTACTCAAATAGCTTCTACCATAGAACAGATAGATTTTGGAGTTCTCTTCCTGCTACCTGCTTCCCAAACAACTTACATGCAGAAGTTCAAATGCAACGTAAACTAACCTCTTAATCTTTCTTAAGCATTGTCCCAATTAGTAGCCCTTTACGTCCAAGTGGCGATAGGACTTGTTTGGAGTGAAGATGAGTAAAAATAAAAGGTAAAGGAGGGCGAAAAGACTCAGAAATGAAATCACAAACCAGACCTCCACTAGATGAGTGTGAAACGGAACTGGAAACTTAGGGAGGTTTATTGCCACCCAAATTGCAGTGAAGGCCAGTTATCATACTAGATATGAATCTATGGTAAACGGTGTTTGTGATAATGCAAATTCATTAGCAAATCTTATCGAACAGAAGAAGAGTACTAGAAATATGGGAAGAATTTTATCACCTACACATCAAATTGTTTACAGAGACTAATCTTCGATTATAGCCTGTGTAAAATCTTCTAACGAATACAAATCCGACAGTTCATTGACAGTAAAAAAATGAGATAAAAATACAAAGAGGTATCTTTAATAGGTATTATCTATCATTACTACTTTCTATCATAGCAATGATGCCCCTTAAGAATATACTAAGGAGTGCCGATCCGATACAAGTTTACTAACAGAGAGAAAAGAATGAACAACCTAATGTATATAAACGACTTGAAACTTAAAAAAAAATAAGGCGCGAAAGACTCTAGTCAGGATCTTCAGCCAAAATACACGTATGTAATTTTGTAAAGAAAAATGATGAGCCGAGAATAGAAAATGGGAAGAGAAATAACTACAGGGATGATACACAAGGGTGATAAAATATGAGACTAAAGAAAACATTTGAAAATGATCTCGAAAAACAAACTCAAACAAACAAACTGAATTCCTAATAACAGTTGATTAAGATAATGCGATTATAACCATATCAAAGTAATAATCGATAAAACCCAATAAAACAATAATTGCTAACTCTGTGGACAAAGAGACGAGACAACAAACCAGATAATAAGCAAACTCACCCATGAGGAATATGGCAACTTGTAGATTTTGCCGCCCTAGTGACTACAGGGTAAAGCAAAATCAATATTTTTCTTTCCATATTTTTTAGATATTTTTTTTAATTTGTGATAATCTAACTAATTTTTGTTATTACATAAAATTTGAACTCAACAGTAAGAAAATCAGATACGCTTGGAATATTATTAATGCACAGAACTTTCAAGAGGTTACATTCTCCAGATTAAAGAATTTTAAATCTGTTCTTGCGACGAAATATATATTTAAAAAAAAAATATTCATAATTTGAGTAACCACAGATATTCTTCGAGTATACTATAAAATAGTAATGAATTATTTGATAAAAAAAAACATTGTATATAATCTAGATTATTCGGACTACTCTTCTCATCTTCATAGATATTCTGACAACGTTTGACTGCCGTAACCGGTGACCTTTTTTCAAGCTCATTTGCCCACAAAGGCACATGGCGCAAAAGTAACGTGTTGTTTATACTTTCTTGAAGCTCATGTCTGCAAGGACCCATGCCACAAGGGGAAAACTACGAAGAAATAATCACTCCTACGCGATAGTTTATAGTATTCTTGGAAAAACGGCAAGCTGCCTCTGAAAAATTAATAACGTCTTTCGGGCGAAATTCAATAGAAATTCCTTGATTCTATACAAAGATTCCTAAGTCCGACGATGTCCTTAAGGAAGGTCGGAATTTTCATCGGTCGGAACTATGTGAGTATTGTATTCTGTATGAGAACAGTCACATAATAATAAAATCAATATGAATAATCAATCTTTTACTAAAAAAAATTCGTAACCTTAGGAAGTTTATATTTTTAATGTGGTAGTATAATAATATTTAGGTAGAGTACTGACTCATCCGGCAAGTATATAATATTATAATTTAATACCATACATGGACAATTATAAGAAACTATTCCGTTAACATTGTGACACAGCAATATGACCATATTCTACATTTCAACGTATGTGATTTTATTGTTTATTAGCACAATCATTACTAATGTTCCTCTGCGCAGAGTATTCGGATCAGCTCCAAAATGTTGATTTTACCAGTTTAATTAGCAAATCGTTTCAGTACAAAATTGTGTAAGCAGCATAATCATCGGTATACTTATCAGGACCCAACTAGAAACGGTGTACAGATATAATACATTTTTATATCAGAAGAGGTGCTATGCATGAATAAAAAAAACAAATACACACACACACGCCCATATCTGACCTAAACAATAAAAATGCTGATTGAAATTAAGAATTTTAACGTGCATAGAAAACAGCCATATACAGATTTCTTGGAATGGCTCCTTGAACCAAGTTATTCAGATGGAACATACTCCACATAAAACGGATCTTTTAAGAAAAGATCCAGTTCATAATCGTTGTTTTATTCTTTTTAATCGAATCCAGTGCAAAGGAAGATTTCATTTCCAAGCCAATTGGAAGATGGACACAAGGGAAAAAGAATGAACACTTATGCAAGGAATAGCTCCAGTTTGTAGTGGAATTGGGAGAAAAATAGATGTTAACATTCGATGTTGCCAAAACTAATCTTGCTTTCCTTAATAATTACAAGAAATCTTCTCAACCACGAATTGCTAATGCTAAAGACACAATACCTGAAAGTACTTCTTTCAAACTCTTCACTTTAACGTTCACAGGGAACACGAATTGGAAAAGATACATCGCGGGCACTGGCAAAGCTGCTGCGAGGACGGTGGGGGCTCTCTTCATTACTAAAGTTTACTTACGCCTGAAAGTATTCTGTACCTCTACAAGGCCACCATTCGCCCTCGTATGGAGTATTGTTGCCACATTTGGGATGGTGCACCTGCTATTAGTTGCTCAATCCTGGACAGAGTTCAAAAAAGAGTCCTCAACCCAAAAGGTGCCGGACTGTACTCTAAGCTTAAACCTCGGTCCCATCGATTAATGTTGCATCCCTCTGCCTATTTTACAAGTATTTTAATGGAAGACAACTATAAGCACTTGTACCCCATCGATGTAAATAACCGCCACAAGGCGGACAAATAGCAAAGTCCCACCCCTACACAGAAGAGATTCCTACATGTAATAAGATCTTCTATTCTCATACTTTCTTCCACAGAACTGCTAGACTCTGGAATTCCCTTACGGATCCCTGCTTCCCCAACTGTACTGAAATGCAGACGTTTAAGTGTAATGTAAACATACACTTTGCTGCCCAACTCCCTGCATAGTATCCCTGCAACATTTTCCAGATAATAGCGCCCTACATCAAAGAGGCACTGTACCTTGTTTTGTATTACAATGCAATACAAAGATAGGATTTATTAAAGCGGTTACATTAAAACATGACTTGGCAACTTCCTCAGTGACCCTGTTTATATGCATTGTGTGTCAGTGTACGGATTGATCGGCTTCATATTTCAATTGCTAACACTTTATTATATAAAATAACGGTGTCTGGAGGTGCGTTTAAATGAGGCTCCTGGAAACGTAAACATTTCCTTCAGCTAAGTCGTGTTAAAGAACATTCCTTGAAATATTGGCTGAACAAACTTGTTTCAAAGAAAAATATATTAAGACTTAAGTGAACGAGTATGAAACGAGAATCTTGTGGAAATTCCTAAAATATTGGTCGTAATTCTATCGCTAGTTTTGATTCATCACAAGAAATTGGAGAAATCGAATAACTTGGATAAATAATATGCTGCAAGAACTAAAATGATAATCTAAGAAATCATCAGTTTGAAATGTCAATAATTCCCAGGGGAATATCTGATTTCTCACTGAAAAAGTTCATAACAAGACGTCGTCTTAGTAAGACCAATAAAAAGAACTTTTCCTACCTTTCATGCCTAATTTTTATAGGAATTCCACAAACCTTGTTTATTTCCACATATTTCTCATCTGTGGTACAAGTATGTTTTGTTGCATTATATTATGTCTTTGTAATTAACAAATAGATTCTATATCTAGCCATTTGTCATCTTACTATGTGGGTTGGTTCTGTATTTCATCATTTTTCTTAATATGTCAATTACTTTCAATGTTGACACGATTTTAATTAAATACGTTTATATCCTAGAAAGTTACGAAGGTTTGAAGGCTACTCGTGGCAATTGCTTTGTGCAATGGACAGTAAGATCACACCTTACAGATGTTTAACAATTGTTGACACTGGTATAATTGATTAGGAAAACGTACAACAAGAATTTGTTGATATTGGAATTTACACTAGTAATATTATAGTGAACTGCGGTGTAGCCTTTTTGTTATTAGAAAACACTTCTCTAATAAGTACAAATAGGAAAAAAGGAAAATTATTTTCAGTTCAGGTAGAAAATATGTGCTTGTGAATATTGTACAAATCGAACACAGTACGGAGCTCAGTCAAACATATACCATTTAAATATCGATAGAGTAGCAAAAATACTACCGACCCTTCGTCTGTAAGAGAAACATGAGAAGAAAATGTGAACTATCCTTTTAGATTTCAAGTCGGTTTTGTTCTCTGTCAAGGCAGAGCATGGTACTTTTTAACAATAAGTTTTTAATTTTCGACGTATTTGAGATGTCTTACAGAGTGCGTTGCATTCTGGATTGGTGGAATGATTCAACCATTTTTCCAGTGAGCATAACAATAGATTTGACGCTCATTGTTTATTTCGATGTCAAATTTTTCCTTGAATCAACGCCACCAAAGTTTAATGATGTATAACTTGTGTAAAACCTGATTGGTTTCAAACCAATTCTCCTTTACTGTAGCACTCAAGCACATATTTTCTTAAAAAACGCTGAAATAATTAATAAAATAACTTTTCCGTTGATATAAGAATCGCTGAAGCAAGAACATTACCAGGAATCAATAAAATTGTTTGTTTAGTATATTTTAATCAGATCTGATACAAAGGCAGATTTAATTTAGCAAGACAATTGGAGGTTTTAATGCGCTTATTAAATAAATCAATGGAAGAATCTCTGTCGCTGAATAACTTCTCGGTATTTGTTAAGTGCGTGTGTGAATCTGTAACGTTTTCTTTTAGTTTTTATGTTGAACAATTCTAATTCGTATTAAATGGCATCAATAACATCATGTTTAACTATATCTATATTATATTATTTAGTTTTTCTGTCTGTCTCACATTTTCTTGTAAACTATTGAGTCGACCAGACGGGATGAGGTCTACCGAACGAAGTATTATGGCATCCGTTTTATCCACAGTAAAGAGTAAAGAGTAATCAACATTACTGTATTTACTCTATATGTTTCATTATAGATAAATATGTGCTGTTGAAAACCGGAAAAATGTCTAGTATTTATATGATCAATCATAGATAATAAACAGTTATGAATCTTTAATTATATATACTCAAGAAGACAATAAATCAGGACAAATAATTTCCTTGTTTTTGTAAAAAATTAAGTATGTTTTAAATGCCTATATACACTGTCGTTAAAGATGAACCCTAAAACCAGTCATTATGATGTTTCGAATATATATTCTCTGCAACGCAAATAACTTTGAATCGTTATTCTATTATAAACGATATATAAGTAGGTGAATATGTATGTACGTATGGCCTCCAATCTTGAAAAATATATAATAATTATGGAACAGAGTTTCATGGCATTGGTTAGTATGAGCAATATTTAGTTTAATTTAGGTTTATGCAATGTGGAAAAATATAAGCTCCAATCTCTTCGTGAAAACTTACATAACTAAAACGTGTGAAATATTTTACAGTAATTATTAGATATAATAACTAAATTCTGTGTAATTTAATTGACATAAGCATTTTCCAAACTTACTATATATATATATATATATATATATATATATATATATATATATATATATATATATATATATAAGTATGGAGGGAACCAAGAACAAGTAAAGAAATTCTTTAAAAATTAATTCATTAGATTAAGATAAAATTCAGCAATGAGGTGAAACATATATTCAGACGGAAAAAAATACGATAATATAAATATTAATCCTAATGCCTACCAATGAACAATTAAATTTATATGCACTATTGTATATGTTTATACTACCGTTGTTTTCTTTTTATTCTGTATATATATATATATATATATATATATATATATATATATATCAGTAGTAGCGCTCATGCATGGGTGTATGTAATTGTCTGTACACATGTCTTACAGCCCACACCCCCATACTGATTATGAGCAATCCTTGAATGATGATGGTCTCCCACCTTAGGATCGTGTTCACCATTATTTATGGCTAAGGTCAAACGTTATCCGTTTATGGCCCATCTATATAAACTCTAATACAACATATCACTGGACCGATCATAACCAAACTTGCCATAATGATATAACCTATGTATTTTAAAGTTCATAGTAACTGGGTGGTTTAGTTTAAAAATTAAACAGTTGCTCCTACAAAATCCACTTACTGCAAGAGTGCTCACGAAGTGGGTACCCGAGTATATAACAAAGTCCCGCGCGAAGCGCCAGTATTTTAGTTAGTATATATATATATATATATATATATATATATATATATATATATATATATATAAAATATTTTTATGTGTACGAGCATCAATGTTAGAGCTTTGAACCAAATTAACCACCCACATGGTTGGAATAATGCCCTTCGAGTCGATGTACTTTCCCATGACCAAATTTAATGCGCCTATTTTGAATTTAGTTTTTTTAATTAAAAATTCATTGAAATAAAATAAGGAACAAGTCTTCTTGTTGCATAATGAGGTACTAACATGAGATATGTATAAGTGACGGAGAGTTCATCTGAATTCGTGTACGTGTCACTAAATATCTATAGTGGTTCTTCACCATTTGAACTAATTTATTTTGTTGCTTGTGATGTGTACATACTCGTTTGAATCATGTAATGGTGTCCTAGATAAATGTCTGTTGTTGCGTGGATAGGTTGTAATACAAAACAATTCACAGTGCCTCTATTTAGGACTAACCTTTTTTCTTTCGATGGTTCATTTCTTCGATCATCCAGACATCTGCAACAAGTAAGTATTCCCTCAGAACAGATAACACAAATCACAAGTTACAAAATATATGCATGTATTCTTTGTTCCAGTCCAGTTCAGACCCTTTTTCTGTCCATATCTTCGGTTGTCCGCATTTCCCACACATCCATCCATCCATCCGCAATCTCGGATGCTAACTTGAATCTTGGATCTAACTAACTCGAAAATTCTGATAAGCTGACTGTTACGATATACGCTAAATGCATACTTTACACGCTGTCATTTCTAACCAAAAGTTTATTCTATTTCTTTCAGCTAAATTTCACAATAATTCCATTTTTACTAATTTCTGAAAAAAATGTTGATACTTGTTAAAATTCCTAACTAAATTAACAAAATATAATTCTTAACATATTAAATTATATTTTTGATGAACTCCTGTCAATCAATATATAGAGCTCAGAGTCTTCTACACAGCATTCATACATTTTTCCAAAGTAGAACGAGCAACATATTTCCAAGAATTATTCAGAAAAACTGCAGCATTATGCTTCATTTCCTTAATTTCTTCATATCCGAGCTTGCGTTTAATTTACTGGGAAAAGATGCACTCTCGAATCAAGACGAAAAGCAACCGGAAACTACCGTCTTTACTTGCACATCCGAGATTACCATGTCTCCCCAATTTGGAGAGCCATGGTCAGCGGCGATGTTAAAACAGCAGGGCCTCTGATGATGACGATGTAAAGGTTTGCTTTAATCGTACATTAGAATTTACACATAACATATCAGATTAAAAAGATTTCGCTAACTTAATGCTTTAACTAACACCAACTTTAACAACATGATATCCATGTATATGATTTTTTTTTACATTTTCACTCCAAAGAAGACACATTGCTACGTTGGTGTATGGGGCTACTATCAGAGACAAGAGCTACTGGAATACTATATAGGGAGTTGGGGAGCAAGATGTCGGTTCACGTTACACTTGAACTTCTGCATGTCAGTCAAGTTGAGGAAGCAGAGAGTCGGAAGGGAATTCCAAATTCTAGGTGTTCTGGGAAAGAAACTCCTGTAGTAGAAAGCTTTCTTACATTTAGGCATCTCTACTGTGTAGGGGTGGGATTAAGCTGCTTGTCGGGTTTGTCGTGGATATTTACGTCGTAGGCGCACAAGTGCTTGCAGTTCGTCAAAGCATTCACTATTAACATATTTGTAGAACAGGTAGAGGGATTCCAAATTTCGTCTGTGGGGCAGAGGCTGAAGCTTAGATAACAGTTCAGGACCTATCAGGTTGGAGACTCTCTTTTTGACCTTGTCTAAGAGCATCTGAACACATTCCGGTGACCACAACAATAATGCTAACTAACTAATCGTAATCGAAACTTAAACACTAACCACTCGGTAGATCGCATATTGGATTAGAAACTATTTTGCAAATATTAGCGGATACTGAAAAGATTTTAGTGATCTTTCTAAATTGCGAATACGATTTGCTGAGAAATATAATTTACCGTTGAACGTATGTTATCGAAGGGCGTATTTAACATTTTCATAAATTCCAATTATTCAGCATATCTCAAAAATAGATATTAACAACAATTGTGTTAAATTGAAGTTAATAATTATATCTCCATACATACTGTGTTTCATGAATACACGTTTGGAGATCTGATTTGGATATTTAATTTTTCAGATTTGTTTTAAAATTATTTAATGCTATCACATAACTAATAATTAAAAAAATAAACACTAACAGCATTTTAATTTGTTGTAATGATTCGATCTCATAGGATAATGTTTATAATTGGTTTACACCTATAGGCGTAAAAGAATTTTCCTGCAAGCCTAAATATTCGCTTTATACGACGTTGTCTTAACGTATGAGCTAATTTTTTAATAATAATTACGTGTAGTTTTAAAAGTTGTTGTTCAAAAATGCTATCATATTTGCTGCATAGTTTTAGAGTCCTTCTGTGTGTATTAGCTTAGGTAAGGCCAGTAGATTAGTAGTATAGGTGGAGGAAGAGTAGAGTGTTCTGTCATTGTTACACTTTTATTATTACACCATGAATTTTCTGGAGAATGCCATGAGTGGAAAAATGAGTTTTGCTATTCCAGAGAAGTGAGCATCCACGCTTTGGTCCTGGCATTAAATACCCTAACTAGACATACGACGTGTCAGTGTTGTGATAGATTAGGGTAAAGGTAAGGTAGGATTAAGATCAGTGTAAGGATAATGTAGGGTAAAGATCAGTGTAAGGATAAAGTCCAGGTTTCCAGGTTGGGATAGAACAAATCTCCTTTGACATGCGTTGGAGTAGGGTTTTTATTCGGTTAAAATTAGGATTAATGTAAGAATGAAAGGCTTAAAACGATAAAGACTTCATTTTGTACCGTTCATTGTTTAGAGTAAACTTACTCTGTAAGGCACATTGCAGAACACCTATCAGATAATATACGCATATAAGAGAAACCATTTATTTGAGCAATTACTGAATAACATGATTAGATTTCGTCCTAGTAGTCGTTGGTAGGTACAACGATTAACGTGCATTGGTTGAATTAGCAATGTATTAAATGTACGGGATGCATGATAGAAAAGTGCTAACAATTTCAACGTGTTGACATAAATCGTCTAAGGAAAACAGATTAAGCGGAAGCGATATAAGATATTTCATTTGAGAATTTATAATAATTTGAGTTTACATGCAACCTTCGAGGCGAGGGACATAATACAAGATATTATAACAATTTATAAAACAGGTCGTAAATACTTAAAAATATTATATTTTAATTCACGTAGACTTTGTATTTTTTTTTATATTGTAGAGCAAATTTCGTATTGATTATTATCCAATACGAGGGGCGTGCAATGAGTAATGTCTCTGACCCACTTCCGGATGTCTGATCTAGCTGAAATTCTGCATGTGCAATGAATTATATCTCTAAGGGTTATGTGGCAAATTACAGCTCTGAACTAATTGTGGTTTCTGTTTTACAGGTGTTTGAACTGAGTCAGGTGTGAAATGGAGCCTGTTGAACATCGAGCAGTGATCAGGTGTTTGTATTTGAAAGGACGCAAACCACAGGTACTTTAGATGAAATGAAAGAAACGTATGGTGATATTGCCCCATCATATGACCTTGTAAAACGCTGTCATCGTGAATTCAAACATGGCCGGAAGTCTGTAGAAACAGCTCCCAGACCTGGTCACCCCCCTTCTGCCATTGATGATGTATCTGGCCGTAAAGTTGAGGCTGCCATTTTTGAAGATCGGCGCATTACTATTCGCCAAATAGCCCAAGATGTAAAGATTAGTACAGAATCTGATGAAACTCTCATTCATGGCCAGTTGCATATGCATAAGGTGTCTGATAGATGGATTCCGATGTTGCTCATATCATTCCAGAAGCGAGAACGCGTCGAGTGTCGGGGATGAATTTGGTGATGTGCCAAGAAGATGAGTCAAAGTTTTCAAAAGCCTGATTGCACAGGATAAAGCCTGGCCCCATTACTATGATTCAGAGCCCAAAGCCCAGTCAATGCAGTGGAATCACTTGGACTAACTACCTCCAAAGAAGGCAAAGGTGCAGCCCTCCGCTGGCAAGGTCATGCTCACAGTATTCTAGGACCAGGACGGAGTAGTGATGACAGATTTTCTGGCAAAGGATTCCACAATTACAAGAGCCTATTATGCTTCACTTTTGAGGAAATTAAGGGAAGCTATCAAAATCAAGAGGCAGGGCAAGATCAGAAAAGGTACCCTCCTCCTGCAGGACAACGCTCCGGTCCACAACTCGCATGTCGCCAGATCAGAAGCACGGGCGTGTGGTTATGAAATCCTTCCCCAACCTCCCTACTCTCCTAACCATGCACCATCTGACTTTCAGCTATTCCCAGCCATGAAGTTGTTTTTGAAAGGAAAGCGTTTCCTAGATGATGCAGCCTTGATTTCTGAAGTCACGTCGTGGTTGGAGGACTAACTTGGGGTGTTCTACAAAAATGATCTCCAGAGCTGCATCAATTGATGGGAGAAGTGCATAACTCTGATTGCTTCTTATGTAGAGAAAGACTAACAATTGTGCCAAGTTTCGTTGCTCTACTTCTATGGGAAGTGGGTCAGGGGCATTACCTATTGCACGCCCCTCATATATCGTAATGATTTTAGAAGTTGTAAAAATATGACTTGGGTGTCATCTGCTAGAATCAAAACCGAAGACTTAGTAGTTATTTATATCTAGAGCATCATTACTGTCTGTACTATGGATCCGAAAGATAAAGCAACATTGAGTTATAAAAGTTTAATTTTGCTTATGCGCAAAATAATAAGAGGAGTAACAGCTTTAGTTGACTTATTCCACTAATACTAATTAATTTTGTTTTAATTTTGCAGTATTTTTACAGGTTAGAAACGAACTCGAAATTGTTTAGTAAGTTCATATTCTTTTGTATATAATGTTTCAAGTCAGTTGACCAAGAATTTATAGAGGAGTTTGATAGAGACTTTACACACAAACAAGATCAATAATATGAATATATTCGTGTGTGTTCGAACATCTTATTCTATATGCTACGCAATAATGTAGAATGTAGAAAATATGCATAAATGGAACTGAACATAATTTTTAAATGAAACTAATCAACTAATAAAGAAATCAAAAAAATAATTAATCAAAGTACGTGTTCCAAAATTATATGAGAATTAGTTAGTCTTAATTAAGTACTCGCATATCCATGACTAAGTATATTACGAAGTTCGTTTTAATACTTTTTTAAATGGAAAAGTTGGTTATTTATATCAATTGAGGTGCGACGCAATACTCAATTATATATATATATATATATATATAGAGAGAGAGAGAGAGAGAGAGAAAGAGAGAGAGAGATAGACAGATAGATAGATAGAGAGATAGATAGAGAGATAGATGGGTAGCTATATATAGATATATACGCATATAGATATATACGTATTAAGTTATATAGCTTGTAAAATATTATAAAAGCTTGTATATATATATGGGCTTGTAAAATTAAGCATCTCTCTCGCACTGTAGCTTTTTATTGATTATGTTTTTACTCCCGGTCGTTTACTTAGCAGTGACAATTAACCATGACGTAATACAGTTTAGACTTCTCTGAAAAAAATATATCGAGTTATTTAATAATCCTCAAATCCAGTAAAAAGAATTACATTGATATTGGTTTCAGTTATAAAATTACAAGGAAGAATTACTAGGGATGCGTAGAAACCGAGTAGCAGACAAATATCTGCAATGTATGTTTAAATGGAGTCCACATACTAAGGAATGTACCATGGTAACTGGTAACGTGATGTCAGATGGGTTCGTTTATTACTAATATAACTTTTACTGCTATAAGTATTAAACGAACAAACATTAAATGCGATTTATATATATAAGTTGTTACTTCTAAATAATTGTTAACAAATTACTTTGAAAATTACCTTTTTTCGTTGTTATAAATGTACTTTTGATTTCATTACACATTGTTGCCGTGTTCTTTGATTTTTTAAAATTAAGTTGCTTCACGATTTTTGCTTTTTTTCGGCTTTCATATTGGCAGAGGGTCAAATAAGGTCAACTTGCTTTTTCTCCTCGACGCATATATTCACTTAGCAAACAAACAACTGGTGCCTTTTCTTTTCGCTGTCTGCTTCTCTATTATTGCCCTACAATGCGTGTCGATTTCAGATATTACAGATGCGGCATCGCTTTTTCTTAGAGGCTCGGGTTGTTAGACAATTGGTTTATAATGACTCAGATTAAAAAAAAAGCATCAACATAGCTATATAAATGCGAACACATCGTCCTACAACTACTCTAAATAAATGTCCTTTCTTCTATGCACCTTAAATCAAACAGAGTATCCACTAAAAAACATTTCTTCCAAGAACGTTCCATCTTTGGAACATATTGTCACGAGACTGGTTCCTACGCACTATATTTTAGTCAATAATCTAATGTCGACAAATACTAGTCAGATGTTCTTATCTATGTATTTATCAATCATATTTCCTAACAATTTCCGGAAGAAGTCCACGGGAATTTTTCCTTTATGTTCGTTCACATCACACAAACCATTATTTATTAAAAAGCAAATTAGGGTCGCTATAGGCGACTGTATTTTTCATAAGGCTAAAAAAAAAGATAATTATTTTTTGTTCTGAGAGTTGCTAAACTTCGCACAGTAAATCAATTTTCGAAGTAATTCATAGACTTTAGGTAACGTAGTCACCAATGTCTCTGTAATGGATGCCACTCGTTATATGTGGACTCGATCGCAAACAAAAATCTACTCCGTACAAGTACCAGTATCACAATGTTCGACTTTTGTTAGGAGTAGAGAAACATGGTAGAGTTTCGTGTTCGAAGATAGTCACTAGCCAAATTGCCAGTGGCGATTTTCTTATTCTTTCTTTCATTTGATCTACTTTGTCTCCTTGTCCGCTTTTGCCTTTGTTTCGAGATATATATATATATATATATATATATATATATATATATATATATATATATGTGTGTGTGTGTCAGTCTGCCTGTTGCATGCTTTCAAACTCTATCTCCTCCGAAACTAAAAATCGAGGAGCGATGTGAGGGGCACCAAATGATTAGGCATTTTATGGGCTGTTCTTTTATGGGTCTTAAGCCGGTTGAAATAGTTTTTACGGATGCACAATTGAAAGAAATCGTTATATATTTTCTATATTCATCTTAGTTATTTTTTTTAGTCAATTCATATGCGTGTCACGTTGATACAGTAGTAACGTCACCAGCTCTGAATGCTACAGTTTCGATTCTAGCTGATGGTTCGTAAATAGTTTCTTCTTTACGTTTTAAATCATGACTCTATGATAATATGTACGAAATCTGGACAAATTAAAATATCAGATATAATTGCACTTTACGCCCGACCCAAGCCGGCCGCACTCCCCACCCCTGTTAGCATATATATATATATATATATATATATATATATATATATATATATATATATATATTTATATATATATATGCTAGCGGGGATGGATGTATTATTTGGATTATTCGGATGAATGTTCCTTAGTTTTTTTTTTTCTAACCACGTTTCGACCAATATAACTTCCGACCTTTTTTTAGGAGTATCTTGTGAGACACGGTAATTTTTCTGTCGAACACAAGAAATTCCCAAAGTGTAAGACATCACTCATTAAAGTAATACTAAAGTAATTCGCAATGGTATTCTATTTGTCGGTCACCCTCAATGATACTACAAATTCAACAGGAGTTTCGCAAAGAACTGAATTTGCACTGGTACTTTCTCCGTTACACCACAAGGTCGATCAATCATAAAAGTCTATTACCAATGGGGTTTTCCGTACTATTCGCGTGTTTTTTCGTAAATATTTTAGTGAAGCGACTGGTAAACATAGCTTATTCGTCATTTACGACCCTCTCATAGTTGCTTTACTATGCATATTCGCGTATTTTGGCCGTAATAAATAATCTATTTTTTTAATTTTCGTCCATAAACAACTTTGTGATAAGAAGTTGAATTTATTTTAGTCTTTTCACCCCAAACAAGGCATATTGCAATTTGGACGTAGGAGGGTGTTATTTTCAACCATGTTTACAGGGATCTATCTAGGAGATCAGTTATGTATTGATTAGCATTATACTTAAATATCTACATGTAAGAACAGCTAGGAAAGCAAGAAGAAAGGATGGAATTTCAAAGGATAAAAATCCGAGGGTAAGAGAATATTGGAATAGAACGCTGGTGGAATCTATGGACCTCTAGAGTTAAGAAGTGTGATCTTCTTGCTAAACGAGTGTATTTGGGTATGTAGATCAGTACAGGACAAGTACAATAGGTGCATTTTTTTTATTTCATTTTCACCCTAAACAAGGCAGAGTGCGACTATCATGTAGGGGGTTTCTATTTAGGACATAAATTGCAGAGATACTATGTAGGGAGTTCAGCAGTAAAAAAAAAAAAACACTTTAACATTTGCATGCAAAGAACCCGAGACGGAATTCCAAAGTCTCGCAGTCCTAAGAAAGAATACATTATAGTAGAAGGCTTTCTTACATCTGGATATTTCTATTGTCTATGGGTAGGGTTTGTCGAGGGTATTTACGTCCAGGGGGTACAAGGGCTAGTAGTTCTTCGGAGCACCTAAGAGTGAGAGTAGTAACATATTCACCAGCTTTAATGTGGGACAACACTTCATACATTTGCGAAGGGTAGCTTTATATTGTACTGGATACTCTAAGGCGATGAGACAATGCTTGGAGATCAATTGGCATACTATAGCATACAATAGCATGCAATAACATACATTAGCATACAACAGCATACAATAGCATACAATAAGATACAATAACATAAATAACATACAATAACATACAATAGCATACAATAACATACAATAACATGCAATAGCATACAATAGCATACAATAACATGCAATAGCATACAATAACATACAATAACATGCAATAGCATACAATAACATACAATAGCATACAACAGCATACAATAACATACAATAGCATACAATAACATACATTTACATGCAATAGCATATCATAACATACAATAGCATACAATAACATAAAATAGCATACAATAACATACAATAACACACAATAGCATACAATAACATACAATAGCATACAATCACATACAATAGCATACAATAGCATACAATAAGACACAATAGCATAAAATAAGATACAATAACATACAATAGCATACAATAACATACAATAACATGCAATAGCATACAATAGCATACAATAACATACAATAGCATACAATAACATACAATAACATGCAATATTATACAATAACATGCAATAGCATACAATAAGACACAATAGCATAAAATAAGATACAATAACATACAATAGCATACAATAACATACAATAACATACAATAGCATACAATAACATACAATAACATACAATAGCATACAATAACATACAATAGCATACAATAACATACAATAGCATACAATAACATACAATAACATACAATAGCATACAATAACATACAATAGCATACAATAACATACAATAACATACAATAGCATACAATAACATACAATAGCATACAATAACATACAATAACATACAATAGCATACAATAGCATACAATAACATACAATAACATACAATAACATACAATAGCATACAATAACATACAATAGCATACAATAACATACAATAACATACAATAGCATACAATAACATACAATAGCATACAATAACATACAATAACATACAATAGCATACAATAGCATACAATAACATACAATAACATACAATAGCATACAATAACATACAATAACATACAATAGTTTACAATAGCATGCAGAGAATTATGTTGGGCTTTCATTAAAAACAAATAAACTACAACAGAAATAGTTAAGTAATGGAATTTCTTAATTAAAAAATAATAACGAAATTAAACATTAAAAAAATACTTTGTTATTCAGTCAAACATTTTTATTGCATTTTCTTTATCTGTATAAATATATAAATAATATTTGAATAACATGTTCTTAGATTTCATTACCTTCCTTTGCTATACTATTTTCCTTCATCTTTCACGATTTAATTTGAACTAACATGTTGTGTGTTTGCCACGCTAAAACTTAAAATAGTATTTCCGTGTACATTTTCACCGGTCTGTCATGTTTAAATTAAAAATTACAGTTTGTTCGTGTGTCATACTTGTTGGAGTTTGACTGATTATTATTTGTACTAATCGAGGATTCATCCCTGACAATCATCCTGACAGTGACATTGTTGATATCATACTGGATTATGATGTAAAATCCTAGGATGTTGACTATTCTAGGATTTACATTCTCTCGGAAATCGAGTCAGTTTATTAGAAATCATCTTATAAAGATTCTTGTAGCTCAAAGGCTTTTCTATGCTTCGCCTCACCATGTTTCAAACCTTGTGCAATATAGGGATTTATACATACATTTCTATGCTTCGCCAAACCTTGTGCAATATAGGGATTTATACATACATTTCTATGCTTCGCCAAACCTTGTGCAATATAGGGATTTATACATACATTTCCATGCTTCGCCTCACCATGTGCAATATAGGGATTTATACATACATTTCTATGCTTCGCCAAACCTTGTGCAATATAGGGATTTATACATACAAGATCCGTTCAATAAGTTTCTAAACATTTTTGTACAAACCTTTAAAGTTGTCGAAGAA
The DNA here is from genome assembly GCF_053919585.1 of Euprymna scolopes. NCBI lineage: Eukaryota > Metazoa > Mollusca > Cephalopoda > Sepiida > Sepiolidae > Euprymna > Euprymna scolopes. The sequence goes on along the minus strand of NC_136495.1, from coordinate 9,562,836 downwards.
CTTTGAAAATTCAACATGTTATCGCTATACATATTATGAGGGGGCACATCATGTTTTATGATTTAAGGTTCAAATGAACAGCGACAGAAGGAATGGAAATACATCCTACTAAAGCCTGTTGGTTACAACTGATGAATTTAAAAACTATAATATGAACGTGGGAGAATTTTAAAAGAAGCATATGCAACACAATTCTGTTTTAAACTTGAAAGAAAAAGAAGCCACGTCTGCTTTTGGACGATCTTACATAAATCCAGAATCAGGTTTTGAATCGCATAAAGCATTCAAGGAAGGCAAGGAGTCTTTGAAGAATAATGAGAGGCGTGCTAGGGGTAAGGAAGTCTGAACATCAGAGTTGAATGAACAAATAATTAATTCATGGATAAGGACGGCCGTGTATCGATACAATAAATGCACACTTTTATGTCAGTGTGGGAACTGTAAACACAATTATTCGCGAGGAACTGAAGATGCGGAAGATTTGCGTAACGTTTGTCCCACAAGACCATTTGACCAAGATAGCTATCAACACAGTTCCCTGTAGCCTACACCATGTTCTTTGTGACTTTTGCTTATTCACTAATGAAAACATAATATACTGTCGGTATGAGAAAATTGAGTTATCGAAGAGATCGCGATGTGAGTCATTGACACCTTCACACAAAAAGAATTTCCACAGGGTTTTTCAGAAGTTGCTGGAACTACAAGTGCATTGCAGCCGGTGGAGATTATTTCAAACAGGAATAAGCTTTCATCTGTGTGTACTATCAATAAAAGTTCCTATACGAAAAATTTTCTGAAAACTTATTGAAGGAATCTCGTATTCTTCGATTTCAACTAATATTCTAGTTGGTACGCGCTTACATTTAATGGACACATGTTAAAAATAGCCGTATTATTTCTGTTTTTTTCTTAAGTATTTCTTCTGGATGCAGTGTCGCACGCAAACTCATTATAACAATAGAGAAGTTGTAATGTAGACAAAGGCAATGACCAGAGGAGTCAGACGCCTGTCCGGATGAAGATAACCGAAGCATTAGTAACTCCATACAATGTCTTTGCTTTTCAATACTTTTCTATACTCACCAAATTCATTGTCAAATTCTTGTCAAATCGAACGAAGTAATGCGTGTTTCCATGCTATCTGAACAAGCAAATATTTTCCTAAACATTCCGAAAAAAATACAAGTCAAATATTCTATTTATTTAGAAAAGTGAGAATCTGTCTGTAGAGGAGACACTTCTCAACCTCAACTAAACAATTTTTTTTTTATCTACAGACTTGCAGTTTGGTATATAGCGTATTTAGACACGTGGAAAAATTTTAATCCGTTTTCACCCGAGAAAAAAAGGCTGGTAAGGATCCAAAATTGAAAAATTAGAACGTGGGGGGTCGGACTTTTTTTTCTGCTCTCAAAAGTTTCCCGGCTGCGCTTGCGCGGTCGTGAAACATGACAGTTTTTTATGTAAAGTATGAGTTGACTTCAAACACTTTTAAAGATTGTGTACGGCTGGTCTAATAGTTAGCGTTCTTGACTCACTGTCTTTAGGTTTTGGTTTCGATCGCAGTATATCGTGTATTTAATATTTTACTGAAAAAAAGTGAACTGTTTAACCCACACATAATACGCACATGCACATGTCTAAGTTTCTTTCCGTTTTTCTACTTAATTTTATGAAGGAATTTAACGTTACGTTTAATACCTACAATGTTTCTCTTCATGATAAAAATAATCATAAATCTTAATTAAAGTATAATATTCATGCGTATATAACAACCGGGCAACGGCAGGCGACTTGCTAATCTATATATGTATAAAAGTGGGAATATGTGTGTGTATTCTTTTCTACCTATATATTCAACGAATATTTTATCTACAGACGTGAAATTTAGTATACAGAGTATTTAGACACGTGGAAATCTTTTTATTTGTTTTTATCCGGAAAAAAATGTGCTGCTTATTGGTCGAATTGAAAAATTTGCATGATGGAGTCATCCGATTATTTCTGATTGTTTACTATTTAACGAACGCGCATCCGTGAATCGTTCACATGACAGATTACTTATATTATATTAAGAATAAGTACTTGGAAAACATCTTGTAAAGACCGTGTTACGCAAGACTTATGGTTATAGTACTTGACTCACTGTCTTTCTGTAGGAGTATTTTTTTAACTTACAGTAATCGAACGGGTAAGAAAAAAATAATAAACGCATACACATGCTTCAGTTTCTGTATTAATTTTTAAAATTATATTTATACATAATATAAGACCGGATATCGCCATGTGGCCTGCTAGTATATCAATAAAAGTTAGAATGTGTATTTGCGTACATTTCAAAACCTATATACTCAACGAAATTCTTATCTACAAACATGAACTTTGGTGTACAGAATATTCAGAAAAGCATTTAAATTAGTTTTCATCCAGAAATACAGGCTCCTAGGGCGTTAATCTTGAAAAATGAGTATGTGAGGAGATGATCTGTTTTTTCTCGGTTGGTCTACTGTTGCACAAATGCGCATGCACGGCCGTGAAACATAACATTTTCTTTATGTTATGAAAAAGAAAGTGTGTGAACACTTTGTAAAGATCGACTAAAATATATCGTAATTGACTCATTGCATTTAAGTTTTGTGTTTCGATCTCGGCTCAAGTAGTTTTTTGGTTTTATTTTTAATAAGTGAACTGTTAAGAAAATACATAATACTCACAGGCACGTGTTTCCTATTTTTCCTGTTTTTTTTAATTAATTTTTAAAGGAATTTAACGCTACGTTTAATACTTACGGTATTTCTGTTTATCCGATATATAATAATGTGATTAGAAAAATTCCCTTTTGGACTTAAGTACAATAGGTTTATTCCAACAGAGGTAAGATACAAATTTATTATGTCAATAATATTAGCCAGTATATTATATAACTTTTTATCGCTATCTTCCACACATTTATTCACTATATTAAAATCTTACATTCCATTCTAAAAGAAACATCATCACGACAGCAGTGGAAGTACCGAAAAGATATACAATGTAGTACTACTCACGCTCCCAGTCGACACAAGGAGGGGTTCTGCATTAAGGCTATATATAAGGGTTCACTCAGAGTTTCTGGCTCATATACTTATACACATACCATAACCTTTCCTTTTCCCGCTTCCAAAAAATAATGATTTTCCTTCCTCACATTACACAACATTTCCTTTGCTGACAACTACATATTCGTTTATTCTGGAATGAACGAAACCTCATTCAAAAAAGAACGCTCCTAAGATTAAAACAAACGTGGCTCCCCTGATTAGATTAGGCAATTATTACAGATTAAATACACCGATTACAAACGTATTATGACATCGAAACATGCTCATGAGCCAACACTGCTTTTATTTATACATTAAATATATCATACATGTGAGCTTTCCGTTTACCTACAACGTACACACTGATAGCCAAAGTTTCTTCTTCCTTTGTTTTCAAAAACTAATATTTCACAATGACGTATCACAATGATTACATGTGCTTTGTTTTATAATTTCATAAACATTGTCTAACAAGAATAAACTATTATTTAGTTTGACAGAATATATGCTTCTCTTTACATTACGAGATTTAACGGAGTCCACCGACCGATTCCCTTTCAATGATGACATGAATCAAGTTCGTACAAAGAAGTTATTTCGAGGGTCATACTGGCGCACGTTTGTCGTGGCGTAGTCGATATTTTATCTCCTTTTACAACTAGCGTTGAACGTTCGATCACGACCTATTAGGCTAATTTTCTTTTCTTCTTTCCTATAAGTAGTTACCGCTTCTATTAGCATTGTTTTCAGGGCGTGGATTATTTTTTCTATATTTCTGAGAGACACGAATAGGGCAAAAAACAAAATAAATTGTTTTTACCAATTCACAATAATTTCATTCAAACAAAACATAGCTCACTAACATAATAAATTGTTCGGGACTGTTTTCCGCTAAATTCATTTTCTTACAGACACATAAGCCATGCTTCTTTCATAAATTATACTCTAATTTTGTTTCTGTTTCATAGCAGATAATATTTACAAAGGTTTACATTGTTTCAATCTAACAATGGTTCTACTTATCTTGTATCTATCGTTCCATATAAAAAAGAATTGTTTATTATTGAAAGAAACTGCTCTTAAATTATTCTATTTATACGGTACATTTTTTTCTAACTTAAAACCGTCAATTCCTGAACAATCGAGTACATTTTGAAATGGTAACGTATATGTGATTACAAGAATATAATTTCCTTTAAGTGATAGAACGTTCGAGAGTTTTTGCTACCCTAAATCCAGTTTTGCCAACAAAAATACCATGCCCTTAACAATACCCTGAACAATACCTTGAACTACACTCTGAAAAATACCCTGAATCATAGACTCGCATGAGCCAAACGATAATGCAACCACACCCATTCACAAAATGTCGTGTCACTTCCGAAAGCTGTTCTTGGAGATGTCAATTCCGAAAGCCGTTCTTTACATTAGAAGGTTTGAGGTTGGCCAACAACAACAACAACAACAACAACAACAACAACAACAACAACAGCCGTACTTTATATTTGTACATGGGGGTGCATGCTACCACAGGGCAACGCTGGTTAACGGGTCCCGATAGTAATAACTAATAACTCTGCACTAATTAAAATATAATATGCATATTTTCCAACCGGGAAACGCCGAGAGGCCATACAAGTCAAAATGTGTGTGTGTGTAAGGATACTTCTCAACCTATATACTGAACGGATATTTTATTTGCAGACTTAGTATACATGATATTCAGACATCCGGAAAATTTTTTAATTGATTTTCATCCGAGAAAACAGGCTGCTAAATGGTGAAATGTTGCTATAATATATCTTACTAGCAGGGGCGCCCAGCTTTGCCTGGTCGTAAAATACGCTCAAATATAATATTTCGATTTGTCCATATTTTGTATTATAAATGCGTGATGTCAAAAGTAAAAACAAAATATTTGTGCGCCAAACACTCTAGCATTCAAATATGGATACGTTACTACTATACCAACAACTATGAACAGATTAAAAATATGAATTAAAAATAAAGATAAAATATATAACGATTTTTCCAATTTCGCCCAATTTTTGACCTCTTAAAACTATTTTCACTGGCTAAAGATCCATAAAAGAACAGTCCGTTAAAAATCCAATCATTGGAGGCCTCTACCGCCGATCTGCGACTTTTAGTTTCGAAAGAGATAGAATATTAAAATGTGGAGACGGACAGAAAAACAGACATACATATAGCTTTTTATATATAAGATATTTCTTCAGTTCATTGTTACTTGTCTCCCAAGTGCATAGAGTAGGGCGAAAAGCTTATTTATAATGTAGATTAAAATCTACAGAAAGAGGCATTAACAAATGGATTGAGCTAAAATAATGTCTTATTCTTATTCGATGATTCAAGACGGATAAATGACGTATAGTATAAAACGGGAAACTACATATTGTTCTTGTCCCAAATGTCATGCTATATGACTGGAACATGTGTAAGAAAATGTTTTATTGAGCTTATATGTTGTCATTTACTGAACAACTCACACTTTCATCCATGGTTATTTATTAATCTCTCCTCTTGTCACTCTACAAATATCTAATATTTCATAATCTTTTATAGAATTGACGATTTTCTTTCAACAATTTCACATTGCCATTTCTGCATATTGTAAGCACGTATGCAAATTAAATGTCAAAATAATAAATTCCATAGTGTTAATATGGAATTAAATAGACTGATTAGTTGTACCTATTTACAATGCCTCCCCACGGGACAGAGTTAGACACCGGGGTCGTTTTTTAACGTGGATAAAAGGTGCAAAAATAAACATTGTCTCAGTCGTGAAGGATATCTCCTCCACTGAAAGAGAACGAGAACTGGAAGTGCCGCATCTGAAGAACAGATAGTTGTAGTCATGCTGGAATTTCTGGAGTTATTTTTTTTTCTGGAATGGTCAAATAAAACAGATAAAAAGTAGTTGCAAAGGTTGTGACTTAACGGTTCATAGTTACTCTAATACACTTTTGTTTTGTTGGGCAACTCTTTATAATCGTAAAATAATATTGTAAAAATAATAATAACTTTGATATGAAAAATTATAAAATTGAGTAATTAAGAACAAATGAGTTCAAGAACAAGCATCCCTAGATATCCACAAGGCAATACCTGTTAATTTTCCAAAAGTTCTCAAAAAGTTTCTTATGCGCAGGATAACATTTATGTCGAAAAGTAATATTGAAATAGAGTTCGCAGGTTAATTGTGCAAGTCATTTCTTATATATATATATATATATATATATATATATATATATATATATATATATATATATGTATATGTATATATATAAATTCAAATTGTTATAACACCTTAGATGAAGTTATTGGTGTAAGAATATGATGACTTATCGGTGCAACAACATTAGACATTATTAATTAACTACGATCACAAATTTCACAGCCCCCCCCGCTCCGCTCCGCTCCAGTCAAAATACGCGATCGGTTACTCGGTTCCAAATGAATTGGACGACAACGCTGACTGACTTTTAATTGCTAACACGTCAAAACATTATTGATAAATGTACATTTTAATCGTTCAAATGCGATGTGTCGACCAACTGAAGAGGAATCTTTAATTCATATTATATATAAGTGTAATTAGTTCCTTCTAAAGAATCGATATGATTCTCATCGAATAGATTTTTAGAATGTCTTTGTAGAATAATGTCATTAGTGAAACTTGCATATCTAAATAGTGATTACAATAGTATAATCAGTATTTAGATATGCAATAGTCTCTTTAAATATGCATATAATAATTGAAGTTTTTTCTAACAATCAATATATATATATATATATATATATATATTGATTGTTATATATATATATATATATATATATATATATATATATATATATAGTCATCAACATACAGTACTGTTTCGCTATTTCACAGCTCATCAGTGCGGCTAGACAGGCAACTACCTCAATCCAGAATTGAAACCAGACCGTCTCATAACCTCTACGCTATCGGCGGCTGCTGAGTGAGTCTTGAGTTTAACGATGTTTTGACACTAGCAGGGAAACTCGACGTTGTCTGGATTGAATATACCGTATTTTCAATACCTTTATTGTAATGTACACTGATGAAATCCTCGATTTTTTAAGCAATCGATTGATTTCCTCGTTTAGGTAGGGACCCAAGTCGGTGCACTAGAAGAAAGTTTCAAATGCCTCCTGCATTGTATTAGTTTAAAATACACTGTAGTGGACATTTCACTACGATGGATTTTATAAGAGTAGAGAATGTACTTTGTATTTATGCAGATTCCGTATTCCAAGAACCTATTCTCTATCGGTTATTATATATCAAATATATAGTACTGATTTAATTTTTTTAAAGCATAAATCCCATCAGTTAAAACCGAAACGACAACATTTAGCACTCAAACCGCGTTCCTTATATTTAAGCTACCGACAGATAGATAAAAAAGATAAAAATAAATCAAACTACTAAAAACTATGAATCAATTTGCGCATGTGTAAAAGTAATAGAAATATGAATATCTTGTATTTCTACTAGCCGACATATTTGTCTACGCGTTATTCCGCCATCACACCGCAGATTTTACCCATTAAAATATTCCCTGTTACGTTTAGTTATTGACAATCGCTTAAATATTATCACACATACAAAAACACATGCATGAATCTTGTTTTATTATATATAGATAACAGCTTGAATTAAAGTTTAAAATGAAAAAGTCAAGTATTATAATTGACTTGTTATCTGAAAATGTTATATCCAAAGCACCTCCGTCTTGTCAAAGAACCTACTATTGATTTTATACACTGTGCCCTTTTCTGCTTGTGCGGCGATAAATCTTTTAAAATGAATTTGTGATTTCTGGCTGTATTAGCGTGTTAACTTTGGTCAATATCCGACTGTTGTTTTATGATTGGATTTCTAGATTACCAGATTTTGATACATATAATAGTTATTCTGATACAAAACCTATCTAATAAAACTGCCAGGTACACAAAGTACATTTGTGTAGAATTTCAAAATAATTGGCCAAGCTCTTTTCGAGGCGATTGGAAACAAAACCACATACACACATAAAGAAATTGATATATATATATATATATATATATATATATATATATATATATTATATACGTATACATATACTATATATATATGTATACGTATATATATATATATATGTATAAATATATATATACACACACATATGTATATATAACTACTTCATTTACTCACATAAAATTAATATACGAAAGTATAGATTTATGCGTAAACTTTAAGTATTTACTTCAAAAGTGCTCAATACGTAGGTAGAGCTAGTTAGTAATTTATAAAGTATATATGGCGATTAAGCTACCATGAATATTCGGTGTTTCATCCACTCTAGGATTCGTCAGGCTTATGCGCGAATTCTGTGGTTGTTTATCGTTTTTATATGGTCCTCTTCTGAAACTGTTTATATATATATATATATATATATATATATATATATAAATACATATATATATATATATATATATATATATATATATATAAACAGTTTCATTATTTTAAAGTTGCAAAAATTCTCAAATAAACATAAGCTGGAAGAAAATTATACAAAAATTCAATTATCCCACAACGAGTACAAATAAACAAGAACAACTTACTCCGCAGTTTCGTAAAATGCAATTCTTCTCATCAGAGGAAAGAGCTTTGCAAAATATACAACACATTTTGCAGGTTTATGGATTAAGAAAAACTACAAAGAAAAATTAATCATAGCTGCGTCAAAAAACTATTAAACAGTTACTGAGAAGGTATAGGGATTAAAAGACATAAGAAAGCAGAACAAGGAAAAAAGGTAGAAAATAGGTAAAAATCCAATAAAATGCCGGTAAAATCCAAAACAGAATACATTCAGAATGAGTCCATACAAACTCCATATGTATTCCACAAAAGTAATTAAAAAAGAATTATAGATGTCCAGGGTTAATTAAAGCTTCCGGAAAAATGTATCAAATAATGGATAAGTGAAGTTCCATTTTTTATAAAACGTTCTGTATAAGCAACGGATGAGACAAATGGAAGTATTGACGTGACGATTAAAAACTAACATTAAAGAATTGTAATTTAAATTGAAATTTATAAAATTGGGTAGGTTAAAAAAATGGTAAAAATGAAAAAGAGAGAGAAGAAAAAGAGAAGAAGATAGAGAATATTAAGAAGCCGAAAAAATGAAGTGAGAAAAAAGAAGAGCAAGAAAAGTGAAAGAGGGGATAGAAAATTATCTTACTAATGTTTTTAAAGAACAGATACATATAGGTTAGTTGAAGTCATTTTGGCCCAGAAAGGAAGTTGATTTTGTGGAGATGATGATTCAGATTTATTTCTCTAATTTGGAAAGAAGATAAAATGCGTGGGAGGTTTACTTATCATAAGTAATGGCTTTTACTTATCATAAGTAATGGTTTTTACTTATTATAAGTAATGGTTTTTACTTATCATAAGTAATGGTTTTTACTTATCATAAGTAATGTTTTTTACTTATCACAAGTAATAGTTTTTACTTATCATAAGTAATGGTTTTTACTTATCATAAGTAATGGTTTTTACTTATCATAAGCAAGGGTTTTTACTTATCATAAGTAATGATTTTTACTTATCATAAGTAATGATTTTTACTTATCATAAGTAATGGTTTTTACTTATCATAAGCAATGGTTTTTACTTATCATAAGTAATGGTTCTTACTTAACAGAAGTAATGGTTTTCACTTATGATAAGTAATGGTTTTTACTTATCATAAATAATGGTTTTTACTCATCATAAGTAATGGTTTTTACTTATCATAAGTAATGGTCTTTACTTATCATAAGTAATGGTTTTTACTTATCATAAGTAATGGTTTTTACTAATCATAAGTAATGGTTTTTACTTATCATAAGTAATGTTTTTTACTTATCATAAGTAATGGTTTTCACTTATCATAAGTAATGGTTTTTACTTATCATAAGTAATGGTTTTTACTTAACATAAGTAATGGGTTTCACTTATGATAAGCAAAGGTTTTTACTTATCATAAGTAAGGATTTTACTTATCATAAGCAATGGTTTTACTTATCATAAGTAATGTTTGTTACTTATCATAAGTAATGATTTTTACTTATCATAAGTAATGCTTTTTACTTATCATAAGTAATGGTTTTCACTTATAAGTAATGGTTTTTACTTATCATAAGTAATGGGTTTTACTTATCATAATTAATGATTTTTACTTATCATAAGTAATGGTTTTTACTTATCATAAGTAATGGTTTTTACTTATCATAATAATGGTTTTCACTTATCATAAGTAATGGTTCTTACTTATCATAAGTAATTGTTTTTACTCATCATAAGTAATGGTTCACTTATCATTAGTAATGGTTTTTACTTATCATAAGTAATGGGTTTTACTTATCATAAGTAATGATTTTTACTTATTATAAGTAATGGTTTTCACTTATCATAAGTAATGGTTTTTACTTATCGTACGTAATGGTTATTAAATCAATGTATGAATACAATTGCCGCATAAACATATATCCATATAAAATGTATTAATGCACATACACACATATACAAAAATTAGATAATATAATGTAATATATGTATATATATGTATCTCTCTCTTTTTCTCTCTCTCTCTCTCTCTGTCTCTCTCTCTCTCTCTCTCTCTCTCTCTATATATATATATATATATATATATATATATATATATATATATATATATATATATACATTAGGGAGGAAACGATTTCAAAATTCTTTCCGATTTCGATACAATAACCGATTCTGTTATGCATTTCTCATTCCGACAGAATATCTAATTCCGATTTTATTTTTAAAACTTTATAAATGTTTAATTGGAGGTTTCTTTTTTTTTCTTTCTAAATTTTCAAATAATTACATAAATCCCAGGGTAATTTCCGCGTATATTTTCATCAAATCTTTTCCTTGTAATTGATTCAGAATTGTGATAGAACAAAGTGTTTTTCTTATTTAAACAACACCAGATTATATCATTCGTCCACATGCTACTTGAAAGTTTTCATAAACAGGCACAAATAGTCGACGAGTTTTAGGCAAATTGAGAAAACGATATGAAAGCAAAATATTTAACTATGCCCTCCTTCATTGTTACGGACGAATTTCTAAATAATAATGTTACTATTTAGAAAACCATTTTAAGCATGGAGAGGGCGTGGTTTTGTTTACTATTCTGTCCCTGCTCTCTATGAAGAAAGTTAAAATTTTATTTTAATTATAAAAATGTAGTGGATTATTAAATTGATTTGCTTTGCTGTAAAAATAAAATACAAATAATAATAATAATAATAATAATAATAATAATAATAATAATAATAATAATTGTTATTATTAATATTATTATTATTATTATTATTATTGCTACTACTACTACTACTACTACTACTACAAATTTGTAGATCAACACTCTCAGGAAAATCTCAATTCCAAAGGGAAATATTACTTTTATAGCTGAGTACGTTTGAAACCCTTAAAAAACTGGCGGTAAGAAAAGCAATCTTTTTAGTAGTCGGAATGGAAGATCAGTTTCGAATATACATTTAACGTAAAGTAATCATCATTTCTGGGCCATTCTAATTCTTTTTAGATGTAAAAGAAATTGTTTCCTACTAACATAAATTCGAGTGGCAACGTCGGAAAACCTTGTGTAATTACTTAAAAAAGTAGACTCCTCCCAAATAAACACACAAAATTTATCTCTAATAGACAAATACACTAGAATGTATTAACACACTAACACACTAGAATGTATTAAAAAGGAGCTTATTTTACGTTTAATTCATGTGTGAAACTGGTCCTTCACTGTAAATTCCTGAATAAACTGTTTTATATTTATTTTATATATTTATGAGTGTGTAGGTAATTTTTTAATTTAATTTTTAACAAGTTACGTGTAAAGCGGTACATGTTAGTACTGTACTCTCAAGAACTTACCAGTGTTTTTTGTCCATTTTTTTTTTCCAATCGCAAGTGTAACCTTTGTGAGCGAAAAGAAAAATTTGATTCTACATTTTTAAGTCCATTGCATATAAACAATCTGCAAAACAGTTTTGCATACATATTTAACGTAAAATGATCGCCTCTCTCGAACCAGAGAGTGTTTTAAGAACAGGTAATAGATGTTGTTTGTTTTTAATTTTGCACATGTTCATGTTCCTAGTAAAACTCTAGTCTAAAATATGTCATTGTTAAAAGCCATAAAAGACACACACCCTTCATTCTACTAACCCTTAATCCAGGTGATAATACGAAAAATAAAGTGATCACTTGTGGTTTCATGGCTTGGGGCGACTGGTAAAAAAAAAGTTAAGTGATTTAAAACAATTAGAATGAACCGGAAATGGGTCATCATTTTACGTAAAATTTATAAATTTAGGAAAATTAGACAACTGAAAATTGAGCAACGGAAAAAAGGCAACAGAAAAAGATCTGTTTTTGCCAGCTACGAAAAGATGTGTAATTTGGTACCAAAAAGGAGTCTGTTGTGTGATGAGGTAGCATACGTCATACCATGATATGTATTTGTGACGGAGGTTCATCATTATGTGTATATACGTGTCACTAAATATCTATGGTGATTCTTCAATATCTGAACCCCAAGTTATGTTGTTGTTACTTATTTATATTTTAATGCTAGGATCGTCTAAATGTCCATATGCGCGTGTGTGTGTGTGTGTGTGTATGTGTGTAATGCATGTATTTTAGACATACCTCATGTTCATGCGTCGTTAATCTTGTCGATTTGGAATTCATATTGCTCTTGAACGGCAGGCTGGAACCTGTTTAAACGAATATCCATTCCCTTCAAAGAACGGTGGTTGTTTATATAATGTTTTTATTCACTTTCCAGAAGCATGGAAAGTGAATATCTTTGCTTGAGTGTTTAATTCTAGGTTTTCATTCAAGAGCACGTCAGCTTCCTTCACGGTGAAGATGGGAGGACCTGTTAAGGCGTCTGCCCTGCTCAACGTCCAGATTTCAACTCCAATGATTTCCAGCTAATCTGATCAACGTAACTTACACGTATATCCTATCAGCTGATCAGATGCTTCCGGTAAACATGCCTATGATCTAGCTTTGTCAAATTTTGACAGGTTTTTATCAATATTCTTCATATCTATCTCTCCAGTTAGATAACAGTTATATCGAGATGATAGATACAGAAATCGATAGATAACTAGATCGAGATATATATCGATAATAGATATATAGATAAATAGATAGATCGACAGACAGATAAAAGTAATAAATACTTTCTTGTGTACGACCTACTGCATAAAAAGCAGTTATTGAATAAAAATTGTTTTAAAACAGGTGCCTCTCTACCCCCATCTCGCAACTCGATTAAAAATATTTCTGTTGAACCAGAGAACCTACACACAATTTCGCTCGGAGGTTAAATCGACTGAAATGTGAATCCTGCACTTCACCTATTCTCTCCTCGTTCAATAAAGGAGAAATACTTCTAGACTGAGGCAACATTTATCTTCGTTCCGGTCCAGGCCGTCCCTTTTTCAGAACTCATATCTGATGTTAATCAGCGTCGTTCCACGATTGTAATCATTGCGCAATATATGACGATCTTAAAAAATCTGAATCTAAAAATGGTGCACCGACATAATGAAACAAGAACCAGCAAAACAACTCCATTTCGAACAAGACTGTCTTACAAAGTAAATCTAAAAACTAGTCTACCACGGAAAAAACTTCTATTACAAAGTACTTGAATAATGGGCTAATATACAGCGTACCATGCATTTTCTGAGTGAATGTTTATCCATTAATGAATTTATCAGGTCTACATGAAAGTCTTTTAATATCTTTGTAGTATTATGAAATAATGTTATTGGAAAGTGAGTATATACGATCATGGGGTGTGATTTATAGAGACTTATACCCAGCTTACTTCTGAAAGAGTAAAGCGATTTTTCAATCCGACTGAACAATCAGAATTTCGTTTGTTAAAAATACATTAGTTTCTGAATAAAAAATATATTGTTCAAGCAGAGCAATTATATTTACTTTGGATTCGCTTCATTAAAAACAACTCGTTAGAGATTGTGTGCTGTCTTTATACACTGTTGTACATTCACTAGACGCTCAAATTGCCACAATTCTGCAAGTATATAAGAAACAGTAAGATGTCCACAAACTTACTTAAACCGATCGAAAAGTGAAGTTGCCCCCGACGAAGTAAAATAATAAAAGCTTGTGTATTTATTATGCGGCATAAGTATTTGTGGATGGAAAAGGTGTGCTCAAAGTAGGTGTTGTATTTGCTCACAGTTTGTTAAAAGTGCGTCGGCGTGGGGTATTTTAATCAATACCGATTAATGAATGAGATAAGAAGCTATTGATTTACTCTGAAGTAAAAACGTGGTCAGCGTAGTGGATAACAGCATGTTAAAGCCAGTCAAAGTGATTAAATGGAAGCATAAACCGGACTGGTTTTTTGCCCAGCATATTTTTCTTAAAGCGCATAATAATCCGATCATTTATTAAACTGAGAAACAAAGGAAGATAAGAAGCGATTTTTAATATCATTTTCGGTACATTTGAATACATACGTCGCAACAAAACTGAAATCAATAAGGCGAAGGGTCGTTTTTATCAAAACAACGCATCATGTTCAAATTCTACAGAACTCGAAGAGCATTGCTTTGTAAGTATAACACATCCCCTATTTATTACTTTTAAGTTAAACTAAACATTGCTCATAATACAACTCTTAAAGCATAGCGGATTTGATCCAAAATTCCTAATGATCACTTATGTAGTTTAGGAGTGAATCTTCTCTACATGAATATAAAGCATATGCACATATAAAACTTAGTAAGTGAGGAGATTTAGAATGCACCCTATTAGGTCGAGTAAGCTTCTAGCATGTATATAGATTTATTTCCTATGCTCCTTTTTTCAATTTATTCACTGGGCGCTCATAATGAAACCCGAAAACTGGCTTTATATTTGTACGGAATTAATTACTTTTTAGCTGGTTTCCTTAATTCCGGAAAGCGATTTACGGTAATCTTCTCGGACTGAGCCGAAAAGGATCAATTCCTAATCAGAAATATTTTTGACAACTGGAATTAATCAGAAACGTCCGGATCAGGAGTGGGAGGAGAAGTTACAGTATCGAGAGAAGATTATCATGGATCGAAAGTTTTCCGATCTCAAAATTAATAACATTAAGATCCGTTATGTTCATTTTACGATAGCTTGTCTGAAACCAAATTAAGAAACAGCTAAACTCTACTGTGGCAATATTCCAACATGTTCCTCGAGTAGTTGGGAAAATGGTGGTATCATTCTAGCGATATAAAATATATCAGTTTCAGGTGCATATTTTTTTTTAATTTTTGGAGTTGAGTTTTTTTGCGGACTGTTATCCTCATCTTCACAGTTGCTCACCATGTTCTGGGCAACACATCCTCTGGCTTTCTTGACGTGATTAACTGCAAGAGGATAGGAATTCTGAGTTTTGTAAATGTTCCCGTGTGATTACTGATATCCCTAATTTTGGCCAACTTATCCTCTGACCTGATTAGGTAGGTCTCCACCCAATCTTTACCAGTGTCATCAAATAATGCTCGCTTGGAACCATTGAGCCTCAACACCTCTATCTACTACATCAAAGGACCTGAAGAAGACTAAAGGATGAGTCGAGTGAAACGTGGTGGAACAACAACAATTGTTAAGTTCAGGATAACAGTCTACAAAATTAATGAATGCAAATATGTCCGTCCATGTCAACATTGAATATTGCTTTTGACGAATTCGAAAATCCTTTAAACAATCTAGTGGGAGATGATCACACTTGTATTTTATAGACTCTTTCTCAAAGAAGAAACGTGGTTAGGTCCTATTTAGTAGCCTCCATGTTAGGACAGTGCTTAACACAAAAGCCTTACTCTGGATTGTAAAAAGTTTAATTACCTTATCTAGAATGGTTTTACTTTCAATTTCTGAAAAAAAGAAGACTTAAGTGCAGATTAATTAATTTATTTGTGGACTGTTATCCCCATTTTGATAGTTGTTGGTGTTTCGCCACTTTTCCACCAACTTATCCTCTCCCTTTGTTCAAAATAAAAAAAAACAAATACACAAATTACACTGTGCAACACTAAAAAAAGTACAGGATATCTGCAGCAATTTTTGTATACCTAGTAACGTGGAAATTTTATTTCTGGCTTTCTTTTTGTTGAATTAGGTATATTTTTTGCAAAATTGCCACAGTCGTAAATTTCAGTAAAAACGTCAAAAATGGGTTACTGACGACTTTGCAGTCACATATTATGTGTATTTAATTATAAATCTTAAGAGGAAAACACAGTTTAATATACACATATTATGTACATTATTTGTTAAATCATTTATTTGAATCATTTATTTGATAAAGTCAGCCGAAATTAGATATTTTTTCAGGTTTAAGAGAGCTAGATGACAGAGCTAGCTTGGTTAGCATAATATTTTCTAGACCAAGGGCTATTTTTTTCAAAAGTAAAAACATAATGCTGTAGCACATGGTTTGGTGTTCACCACCTTCCGAAAAGCCATGGTATTCGTCAAGAAAAACATTTTTTAATGTAGGCTAAAAAAATCAAGGAAAAGAAGCTAAAACCTGCCTCAGAACCTTATTTGTAGGGCACGGGAAAAAATCTGAGGGTTAAAAATAGATATCCATTTAATAAAGTATTTTTTAACTAAAAACTACAATAAAGACCGGATTATTGTGTATTTTAATGTTTTAAACATAAAGGGGCATTTTATACATTCTTTTCTGAAAATTTACTCAATTAAATGCAAAAGATAGAAATGAAATTTTATCAACCCCTTACTTTATGTTCCTATAGCTTACAGCACAACCATGAAAGAATCATATGAAAATTTAAAAACAATTTTAGCAAGCATACATTATGAAGTCCATAAATGGCATGTTTGTGCAGATTTCAAGGTCATAGCCATGCTCACTGGCCTTCAGCCAGACTATACTAAATTTTGTTGCTTCTTGTGCTTATGGGACTCTAGAGCAAGAGCTGAACACTATGTACGCAAGCACTGGCCTGCTAGAGATGAAATTGAGCAAGGAAAACATAACATCAAACACAAACCACTTCTGCAAAGTGATAGAATCCATTTACCACCTTTGCATATTAAACTCGGTTTGTTCAAGCAGTTTGTGAAAGCACTAGACAAGGATTCCTTGGCATTTGCATATCTTGCAGAAAAGTTTCTATCATTAAGTCGAGCTAAAATAAAAGACGGTATCTTCATAGGTCCCCAAATTCGAAAAATTGTTCTTGATGAAACTTTTAACACACATCTCACGAGAAAAGAAAAATGTGCCTTTGAGTCATTCAAGAAAGTTTGTGATAACTTCCTGGGAAAACTTCGTTCAGAAGACTATGTGCAAGTTGTGAATGATCTATTGCATCATTTTCATGATATGGGATGTAACATGTCTCTAAAAGTTCATGTGCTCCACTCTCATTTGGATTTTTTGTTGAGAATCTTGGCCATGTGAGTGATGAACATGGCGAAAGGTTCCATCAAGATATTTCATTAATAGAAAAACGTTTTAAAGGAAAATGGAACACTGGTATATTGGCAGACTACTGCTGGAATTTAAAAAAGGATGATGACACTCTACACAAGAGAGTTAAGAGGACAAATGTTGTTTAAACTGGTGAATTCGGTGTTTTTTTTTTCAAAATAATTAATAATAAAGTACATGAAAATGGTACCTTATCCAGAGAAATAAATGTCAGATTTGGAATCAGCATACTTTTCTTACACCGGAACAGGTCTTATATGTCTTGTACTTTTTTTTCAATTCAAATTTGTTGCACACTATTATTCATTTCAAAAGATTCCAATAAAAATACTATTTTTATGACTTAAATGTAGTTTTCATATTTCCCTAGATCCGGTTTAACTATATTTTACACTGACATGGCGATGTTAATGGCAGTTTTCTGAGACTTAGTACTTCAGTTCTGTTTCCTGACACATTGAAAGCAGGTAATTTGTTTTTTTTTAACACCATCATTTCTATACAGAGCCAACAGGCCTGCTCAATGTGGTTTCATTTTTATAACAGACTTATCCTTCCGTAGACATATTGCATTTAGTCGTACTGAATAGCCACATAAAACATTATATTATAACCCTTCAGAATATCAGACGAAGGCTACGGTGCTACACCTGGCCCAATCTTGGCCTGTAACTGCACAAAAGAGATGCGTTTATAGCCCTGAGATACACCGCAAACCTGGAACTGCACAAAAAGATGCGTTTATAGCCCTGAGATACACCGCTTACCTGAAAGTGTAGCATAAGCACCGATACTACAATTTGCTTTTAGCGAAACAGCGGAGGAAAGACAAGGGCTAAAATGTTCCCAATATTTTGCTTTTCTGTGTAAGACATTCACATCTAGAACTCATCTTTTACTACGATGGTATATGGCATTTTTCCTAGCGTCCGACAAGATGATCATTATCACTTTCTTTCCAAGGGTTAGCTATATGTAAATTATTACTATGGAACTCTCTGCTTATATAAAAAAAACTGGTAAAATTCAAACGCAATTTTAAAATATGCATGCACTACACAATCCTCAAAAGTAATAAAATGTTATTAATTCCTTTCATCGTTAGCGATATTTTATTATATCATAGTAGGTTTTAGTATCAGATATTTATTATAGATCTTGTTTATAGTTAACAACGAGTGACTGTTAACTTTGATAATTGTTTATATATTAAGAAACTAATTTTCAGATGTTTTCTATGTTCCATAGTGTACTCCTATTTGCCTAGTTTATTTTTTAAACGGTTGCTTAAAATGTAAATATGTAAATAATATTTTTATAAATTGCTGATAAAAATGTTCAACAATATAAAATAACTAACAAAATAATACGAAAATCACACAGGATATAAGAACTGCACAATAAATAATTTAGGAATGGCCAAATGAATCATGAAGGTACAACTTTAATATATGTTGTGCAAACAGGAGAACAAAAGAATTTTAGAATAGCAGAATAAGAATTAGGAGAGCAACAGAAGTAAGTAAATAGTAAGTAATTAGTGAGAATAGAACAATATAATTTATGTAGATTTTTATGTGATAAACCCAACATGAAATGTATACATAATGTAACAGATCAGCCGAAACATTATTTATATACAGTCCTGGTCAAAATCATAAGACCACTTAAGAAAGTAAGCGTTTATGCTTATTATCGAATTTTTAATCAAACAAATGGTTGAAACCATTGCCAAAAGGGAAAATATGATGGAAAAAAATGAAATCTGCTTCATTCGAAACCTTAACCCTGATCTAATATATACATATAATATGTATAATATATATATATATATATATATATATATATATATATAATATATATGTACAATGTATATACACTATGTATACATATACGTGTGTATGTCTATACACATATATATATATATATATAATTATATATGTGTATATATATATAGGCACGCACGTAGATGTACGTATATAGTATCATTAATACATTTGAGTATAATAAATTCTATATAACATTCTTTCCCCTCTATTTATTTAATATATATATATATATATCCATTATATATATATGTATAAATATATCAATTTATATACATATATACATATATATATAAATACACATATATACACATATATATGCATATAAATATATGTAAATATATATGCATATATATATACGAAAATACACACACATACACACACCCGTGTATATATATATATATATATATATATATATGTGTGTGTGTGTGGTGTGTGTGTGTGTGTGTGTGTGTGTGTGTGCGTTTATTGATGCTTTGGGGCGTTGCCGAAGCATGAAACACTAGTTTCTGTAGATATTGATTAATTAGTATAGAAAATAATTATGTCAGACCATTAAAGACACTGTTTTTTTTATCGTTGAGAACTTTACAATTGAAAAATTGCTGGTCAGTTTAGCTCGCATAGACCGATCACCATATAATGACTAAATCACTCTGACAAACCTTAAAAACTTAAATTTCAACGATATTTCTTGCGGTTGATGTGACCGAATGGATTTGGTCCTTGCCAATGGTATCAGAGATGGCTTCGTTGCCGGGGTTGAATCTCTCAGCCGACGTTTATCGTGGAACCTTGTACGGATTATTCTTGAATGGATGAAACACTACTGTTTGTCGGTTTCTAATAATTATTACAGTAATTACAGTACGTTTCTTATCTTTGAGCACTTTTCAGTTGAAATAAAGTCGGTCACTTTAGCTCGCATGCGCAGATCATCATATAAGGATTAGATCACACTGTTAGACGTTAAAAACATTTTGAAAAACAATGTTTAAATTTCAACGATATTTCTCGCGGCCAACGGTGTCTGAAGGATTTGTTCGAATCCCTCAACCATCGTTAGTCGTGACATCCTGCACTGATGATTTGCGAAAGGATGGAACACTACCGGTGTCTGCAGGTAAAAACATATTATAGTATACATATATATATATATATATATATATATATATATATATATATGTATATATATAATCAAAAACATTAATAAATTAGTTTAACTTTTAGAAATGGTCTATGCAAAGATCTTGAGGTGACAGCGAAAAATATAATTGTCTAAAATAATATGAGCCGACGGGAACATCTAAGTAATTATTCAAAGGTTTTAAATTCTTCAAAATAATTTGACGTGTTAGTGATAAACTTTCTTAATGAGCGGAACTCAGCTTCGAACTGTTATTGCTTATAAATGTATTTCTTTCTTTTATTCTCTTCCCTTCTTAATAATTTGATCATATAATAAATTCTATGTAATGTTCTTTGTCCTCTATTTATATAATATATATACGTATTTAATGGTATGTATGTATGAATGTATATATCCATTATATACATGTATATCCATATATATATATATATATATATATATATATATATATATATGAATACACATATATATACATATATGTGCATGTACATATATGTAAATATATATATACATATATGAAAACACACACGCACACATACACACACATACACACGCATACACACACACACACACACACACACATATATATATATATATATATATATATATATATATAAATATGGGTGTGCTGGTGCTTTTGGGCTTTGCCGAAGCGTTTTTTCCTTGGCTATCTAAACGTCTTTACTCAAATTTTATCAAAATTCGATCAAACGAAATTCCTCATTTCTTAGCTCAATAATCTGATTAGAAGCGTGTCAAATAGCTTGCAAAGGCTTCGTCAAAACATGAACATTGATTAAAGAGGAGAAATCTTTATGGAATCCTTCCCAAAAATGATTCAACCTTGACTCAAGTATTCATTAATTCCCTCTTGTGCGAAGGTCATTTTCTTTCGGAAAGCAGGTGTTAAATGTTCTCGTTTCAAGAAGGAACAAATTCCCCCTTCAGAAATGATTATTACCAATTTCATTTTTTAAAAAACTTCTCATATAACTACGTGAATCTGTCTGTCAGAATGGCAAAAATATCTAACGCCGGCATTAGAAATATAATTGCTGTCGGTCTGTACGTTTATTGTGTTAAATAACCAAGCCTTACATCTCTTAGAGTTGAGTTAAAAATTACATTTTTGTCGGTCTGTCAGCAGTAACTAATATTTTATTGTAATGCATCACGTTCAAGTATTTACTATATAATTTTTCTCGCTTAATCTAACTTCGATCTGCAGCATTTTAGTTTGAATATATTTTTCTTATATCTGTGAATTCGTGAGATGAGGATTGACGACTTGAATTACAATACTACCCCGGAATACAGCATTAAAATTAGTAACAAAATACAGTACAATATATAAGACACATGTATACAGTCAAATAACATCTTAAATAAGTAAGGCGGGGGAAATGCCGTAACCAGGACCGGAAAAAATATCACATTCCACATTGTAACCCGAAAAAAAAAGCGTATCGTAGGTCCACAGTATCCCGGGGTTCTATTGTATTTGTATTGGATTATGTTCACATCTTTGTTATTTTCGCAACTTTTAAACCGATGGTCGTCCGATTTTTATAAAGAGTATCTTGTCGAACTTAGGATTATTTCTTCCAGACTTATGAATTTGTTCAATATTTTGAAGGAATCCGTTCTCTAATTCGGAGGGTAGTATGCCCTCCTCCCGCCAGCCATGACCGGTTAGGAGTCGGAATTGTATTTTTAGTATCCTCACCAATATAGATTGAATATTCACTTTCCTGAATAGATTGTTTAAGAATAAAATTTTACTTAGCTGATTACTGTTTCAAATTGGCTATATTATTTTTTAATTTAAAAAGAGTAATTTGGAGGCGGCTGTAAGTTTTTAATATAATTATGGTTTCTTTTTAAAATAAAAAAAAATGTGCAATTGAATTGATACTTGTTCCTTTATAATCTATATGAAAAATTCCTCAGAAAAAAGCAACACAAAACTATGTGTTGTGTGTTGAGTGTTCATTGACAAAAGATCTAAAAGATTTGGATCAATTTTTTTTTAGTTTTAAAAGGTTCAAAAGTATTTGATAAAAAATTGTTTTATATTCGTCGCTAAATGCTTCATATTTTATTCATTTGATTTATCTGTTTTCAACCTTTGCAACTTTTGTGAAATTCCCACGGGTTCTACTAATTATTATTATTATTATTATTATTATTATTATTATTATTATTATTATTTATTTATATATATTTTTTTTTTACCGAGAGATTTGTAAGAAGATTGGAGTGAAGTTTGCTGGGCAGTAGTTCGCGGAGGTGTATGGTGAAGTGAGAAGAAGTACAGGTATTGTGGGACAAAATGTCATGGCCATCAAGCAATTGGAACATAATCGTCCAGAGTCGGTCATCATTGACAACGTCTAAAAAAAGGGGCATATTGTAGACTTCTCAGTACCCTGAGACAAGAACTCTAGAGACAAGGGGGACGAGGTGGAGCAATTATGCTCTGTTGGCCTTAGAAATAAGGGGTATACACGGGGTTAAAACACAACTTATCCCGGTCTTAGTTGCTACACTAGGTGTAGCATCGTCGTCAGGAAGGATATTTGAAAAAAAAAACTATGATTTCCAATGTTTTGTCAGCTTTCAGGCCTTTTCAATTGTAGGTACCACTAATATCCTTTAGAAAAACCTGTGATCTTTGGGGCTTCTGATTTGGAGCCGGGACTTATGGAAAATCCTCTTAGAATGAATTCTATCTTTTTTAAGGGAGACATTGGTAAACGAAATCAAAATTATTATTATTAAAGGGTGTTAAATAGTAATCTGTAACAAACTAAAATAAAATCTCAAACGTTAAAATAAAACTTTTATGTATTATTTTATCTATATTATTATTTATACATATATATTTTTGTGTACAGGTCGATGAGCGACATAAGAAAGTGCAGAATTATATTATCTATATATCATATTTATATTTTACCTGGATATTTAAGACACATGTCAATTTTTCAGACAATGTTTTCATTTTTATTGACCCCAAATCCTATGTAAATCTTTCTTCGCTCATAAAATATATTTGCGTGAAAATAGCTTTCGTGGGAAAACTTTTAAAGAAATAAATAATATAAAACGAAGTAATTTATTGTCAAAATGTCTGGGTTTTTTTACTTATTGATATTTAGAAGGAAAGTCATGTTACTCTACATTACTAGTTATATTGATGTAATTGATATAGGAGAATTAACGTGTAATTATAATAATAATAATAATAATAATAATAATAATAATAATAATAATAGCCAGCACGATCTTAATGGTAAGCGGTTGTTGCGATAGTACAAAGTCATTTGCCAAGTTATCAGAAGATAGTCGCATATGCTCTCTGCATACCCTCAATTCTTATATGCTGTGAATTATTATACTTCCTATGGTTTAATGATAATCATCTTCTGCTACCCATATACTTCTTTATCCCTTTCACTCCATCCATAATTTGCCTATACTAAGTATATAACCCTCTATGCACACTTATTTAACCATAAATAACTATATATTTTTCAGAAACACATCCATATTTGTCATCTATGTGTATCCTACTTTTCTATTTTATATGTTAATATATATGATAATAATAATAATAATATATATAATAATAATACATATATATGCATATATATATATATATATATATATATCATGTGAATTCTGTATACGCTTTTTTGTCAATACATATCTATATCTGTTTCCCACCTATATTGTAAACGTATATATATATATATATATATATATATATATATATATATATATATATATATATATATATATATATATATATATACCCATCCCACAATTTTTCACATTTCCACAATTTATACCCACATTATTGTCCCCCCTTAATAAAATAATACCTTTGAAATATTGTCTGGGCTTTCATGTTATACATACAGAGATATACTAATATATAACTGCTGTACTTTTCCTCCCCTTTAATATATGTAGTCATTTAATAAGTTTATCAGAAGAGTTAGAGAGTAGTGGTAATATGCGGAGACTTTCAGTAATCCAGACTCCAGAGAATACCACGTCTTAATGTCAGTGACCATTACCTATGTTTTAACTTGTAGTGAACAATAATAATAATAATAATAATAATAATAATAATAATAATAATAATAATAATAATAATAACTAGCGGGACCTGTGGAAATTCCACAGCAGCAGTTTTCATCGTTCTGTTCAGCATGAATGAAGGCACAATCATATTATTCTAGTTTTTTATTAAAACTGTATCGCCTCCTTACTGAAATAATAACTTTGATATATTTCCTGGGCTGCTTATTTCATTACAAACAAACCGGTCAATTAACTCACATTTTACCATGTTTCATAATTATTGAATATTTTACTATGTTCGACAATATTTTTTCATAATTTTAACCCACATTATCGCCCCTTCCTTTACTAAAATATTAAATTTGATATATTGTATCGGCTGATTATTTATTAAAAAAAAACACAACTATCAATTAACTCACATTTCATCATTTTTAATAGTTCTTGGACATGGTACTAAATTTGACAATAGTTTTTCATCATTTAAACTCACCATATCGCACACCTTACTAAAATAATAACTTTGAGATATTGTCTAGCCTGATTATTTCATTACAAACACACACATCAATCAACTCACATTTTATCATTTTCCTAATTCTTGGATATGTTACTAATTTCGACAATATTTTTTTTATAATTCAAACCTACATTGTCGCCCAACCTTACTAAAATAGTAACTTTGATGCATTTGCTGGGCTGATTATTTCATTACAAACACACTGATCAATTAACCTCGATTTCATCAGGTTTCATAATTCTTGGGTATGTTACTAATTTTGACAATCATTTTTTTACAATTTATACTCACATTATTGTCCCCTCCTTAATAAAATAATAACTTTGAAATACTGTCTGGGCTTATTATTTTATTACAAACACACTAATGCAGGAAATCACATTTAATCATTTTTCATATTATATGGATATGTTACTTAATTCGACAATGATTTTTTCATAATTTTAACCCACATGTTTGCCCTTCTCTCTTTACTAAATAATAACTTTGATATATTGTATTGGCCTTACAACACACACCAATCAATTAACTAATATTTCACCATTTTTTCGTAATTCTTGGATATGTTACTAATTTCGAAAATAATTTCTTATGATTTTAGCCCTCCTTATTTCCTTCCCCTTTACTTATATAATAACTTTTATATATTGTCTTTCCTGCTTATTTTATTATAAACACACCAATCAATTAAATCATGTGTCGTCATTTTTCGTAATTCTTGGATATGTTACTAATTTCGACAATACTTTTTTATAATATAAACCATCCTCGTCGCCCTCTCTTACTAAAAAGTACGTTGATATATTATATGGGCTGATTATTTCATAAAAATCACAACTATCAATTAACTCACACTTCATCAATTTTTCTTAACTCTTGGATATGTTATTCATTTCGACACTTATTTTAATATTTTTAACCCACATTATCAATCCCCCACTACTAAAATAATAACTTGGATATATTATCTGGGATGATTATTTCATTTCAAACACACCAATCAATTAACTCACATTTCGTCATTTTTCATAATTCTTGGATATGTTACTAATGTCGACAATCATTTTTCATCATTGCAACCCACATCCTCGACCATCTTACTAAAATAATAACTTTGATATATTGTCTGGTCTGATTATTTAATTGCAAACACACTAATGCATTAATAACGTATTATCATTTTTTATAATTCTTGGATATGTTACTAATTTCGACAAATATTTTTCATAATTTAACCATCTTTTTCGCCCTCTGTTACTAACATAATTACTTTGATACATTTCCTGGGCTGATTATTTTATTATAAACACACAATCGACTAACTCACATTTAATCTTTGTTCATAATCGTGGAGATGTTATTAATTTCGACAATATTTTTTATAATTAAAAACCCACATTATGCGTCTCCCTCCTACTTATATAATACATTTGATATATTGTCTGGACTTATTATATCATTCAAGCACACAAATCAAGTAACTCACATTTCATCATTTTTCATAATTCTATGATATGTTACTAATTTCGACAATAATTTTCATAACTTTAATCCACTATGTCGTTCCTCCTTACTTAGATAATAACTTTGATATATTGTCTGAGTTTATTATTTCATTACAAACAAATCAATCAATTCTGGGTACTCTCATAGTATATATGTTTCGCCTATCTTATCCAATCCCGGGTGACGCCGCATATTCTGTTAATATATATCGTTCACCTATCTCATTTGATCCCGGGCGACGCTGGGTATTTTGCTACTATATGTTTTCCACCTATCTCATTCAATACTGGGTGACACTTTCTGGTAGTATATATATATGCACATCTCATTCAATCCCGGTACTGATCTCATGTCCGCCACCCCACTGTTGAAAATATACATTAAATAAAGTAATGTTTTAATCGTAAACTGTTTCAAACATTTCCGGGACTAACTTAATATCCCAAACCCACTGCTAAAAATATACATGAAACAATGTAATGTCTAAATAGTAAACTGTTTCAGACATTTCTAGAACTGACTTATTATCCCCACCCCACTGTTGAAAATATACATGAAATAAAGTAATGTCCAAAACGTAAATGGTTGCAGCCATTTCCGGAACCGACTTCTTATCTCCCATCCTACTGTTAAAAATATACATTAAATAAACTAATGTGTAACGCGTAAATGGTTTCACCCATTTTCGGGGCTGATTTAATATCCCCCACCCCACTGCAAAATATACATGAAATAAAGTAATGTTTAAATCGTAAACAGTTTGAGTAATTTCTGGGACTGACTTCATATCCCGTAACCCACTGCTTAAAATATACTTGAAATAAAGTAATGTTTAAATCATAAACTGTTTCAGCAGCTTTTCAAAAGTAATACATAAAAACATTAACATGGTTAGTGATTAGACAACCATTGCTTCAACATGAATTTCTGAGTGTAGTATCAGCTTCAGCATTCCAGTGACTTAAATCCCCCTTTTTTGGTCTTGGTTAATGGAGGAGAGATCCTTCATTACGGATACAATTTTTATTTTTGTTATTGACCAGAGGGCCCATTTGGGGAGCTGGTTTTCCCCCTAAATTTTTAACTGACCTCATGTCCAATCCCACCCTTGTAGGGAGGCAAGTAAACAAAAAAAATTAATCAGAACGGACATTTTCCAGGGCATTTTATAATTAATCAGAAGTGACATTTTAGGGGCATTTTGTAATCCAGGATATGTTATTAATTAATCAGAAATAACTTTTTTCCGGTTACTTTTTTTAAAAAATAATAACAATGTTAATAATGATACAATATTAATAAGGATAACAATATGAATGATGATAGCAATATTAATAATGATAACGATATACATAATGATAATCGCACACGTTATTTTATTATGAATTCAATAAAAAAAATGATTTAAATGTTTAGAATATTTTCTGCTACTATATAATTTCTTTTTAGTTTAGTTCCACTTAAGAAAAATGTAAATCTTTTACGGTAATTTTTCTAAGAATAAACTATCACTTTTAAACATATTAAAATGCACATTATGTTTTTTTATATATTCTCATTCAATACAAAATTACATTATTGAAACATTTTTTTGTAGAGAACAAACCAAAATGTGAGCTAAAACAAAAACCTAAATAAATATTATACTGATTAAAACACACCAAACACTTCACAGGTGCATTAATAAGTATATATTTCAATGTTCGAGTTGACATAAAGACTAATAATAGCAACCTTATACGACCATCTTTTTTTTACATTCCTCCCATATTTAGAGGAAGCCCGATGTCTTACAGTTAACAATTAATTAGTTAGATATGTTAGTAACGTGCCTTCTTATCATGTGTTGGTTACAATCACATTTATGCAGTCTATTTTACCTATATGTCGGGGGTTCACCCTTGCAATTAATATTTTACAAGGACATGAACAATTTTAGAATCATTTATTTGGAAAATGTGCCTTTATTGACGGTATTGATGAGTTTTATTTTAGATGGCGTTGAGGGTGAATACCTATCTACGAATTCTTGTTTTACTTATCGATATTCTCGTAACCGTCATATCGCCAACAAAAACTTCCTCTCTTATTCCCTCTCCCAGCTTAGGTTGCGATCGTTTGCAGTACACGGCAAAGTCGAGATGACAACTTGATACACTTGCCAACTCGGTATCTATGTACGCGTCGACGTCGGCTCGTAAATAAACATGATGAGTTAAATATAAGCAAACGTAACTACTTACTATTTAACACCATATGCGCGTTTAGAAAATTGATATTGATCATATATGTCCAGCTAAAAATAAAAAACTACAAAACAAATACACAGAAAGTTGGTACATTCTTGATCGGCGTGCTCTAGATAAAAATGTAAAATTAAATATTAATAGTGAATTATTCAAGGGTCAACTGGTCCAGTTTTTTTTTTCAGGGGATCGTTTTTCAGTAATTTGAAGAGTTAGGAAAACGGGAGTGGCACCATTTTAATGAGCGACTTTTCATATTTTTTTTTTTTACATAATCATCACCATTCTTTATGCATTTTTCCAGAGATAAACAAAGTCTCAATCGTGAAATCCGGAATGCACTTTGTCATTCACATTTCTCTCGTCACTCGGAAATCGACGAACCCATCCCATAATTGTGTTGATATCAATTGACACCGGATTCGTAAATGTTCAACAGGCACGCCTGAATGTGTATTAGTTTAATTTTTTCTGCATAGAAGGATTCAATGAAACATCTATGCGTCTGATGCACGCCCATGACAGGGGGTTGCTTTCTTAAAGTCTCACATCCTCAATATTTTCAACAGGGCGATAACACTTTCAGGTATGAATGCATAACATAAGCCATAACAATGTAAATTGCAATCTGCCTCTGGTCAAATTGTGCAGATTAAAAAAAGGAGGCATTACGTTTGGAACACCCTTCGTAATTTCAATTGATATTCGTAAGCATTTCTTAAAAGTGTAAACGAATATTGAATAGTAAAAAAAGATTTGCATTTGTTAGATAAATACTATTTGCTCGGCCACTTTTTATCTTTCACTATAGCTGTGTTTCCCGCAGTAAATGCAACGCGTTCATATCAAACATTTAAATTTTGTAGACAGTTTTATAGTGGATAATGTGCAAGACATAAAAATATTATAAATTACTACAGTATAATTTCAATATATATTAGATTATAATGAATCTGTAATCATTTTAACTTAAGTGTGTAACTTCATCAAGGCCCAAAAGCTCCTCGAAAATAATGATTGAATGAACTGTGATGATTCGTAATGATTGGCTCAAGTTTGATTATTAAAGCAGGCGAATTAACAATAATTTGTTTACATGGACTTGAATACAACCTTGTATTCAGCTAGTATTTAAAAGATAGACAGTTTTAGGACGAAAACTTTGTTCATTCATTTTTATTTCGATTTCAGTAGAGAAAGATAAAAAGGGAAGTAACTTACAGTCGTTGTAGTTAGACTATATTAGAGGAGAGGCCGTAGATTGGTGCTTAGTCGATCACCTGTCATGAAAATAAACACACAGTAGAGAAACACTAGCAACGTCTCTTTTGTAAGAAAGCGGTTATAAAAAAAAAAGAAAATTCATTACTCACTAGATTCCGTAGCTAAAAATGATACTCTGAACAGCACTTCACAATGCATAGCAACAGCACTCGATATTAGCATGTATTTTACACTCTTGCAAGTAGATTATCGCATCATGCATACTGTATACCGATACTCTATGGCTGACTGGGATAGCTTCCGTACATTCATATCTGATTTACCTCTGCACTCCATGTTTAAAAAGGAAGTGTCCTCTATAGTATCAGATCTGACCGAATGGTTAATTGTAGGCATAGACCAATTCATACCATCTAAAAAATTCCAACAAAAGCCTAACAGCCAGCCAGCCATGGTTCTCCCCAGAATGTGCTGCTGCTATCGCAGCACAGAAATCACTTTTTCCATAACTACCAACGTAATAGATGCACTGAGACTAAAGCTGCTTTCAGGACTGCCAGCAACCACTGTAAAGGAGTAATAAAAAATGCAAGAGAGCTTTATGCCCAGTCTGTTAAATCCAAGGTAGCTGATCAGCGGCTTGGTTCCCACCAGTTTTGGCAAATAACAAATAGGATCCTGAACAGAAGTGTGCGTTCTATCCCAACCATTATCAATGGACCAGAGGTTATCTCGTCAGCGTCAGACAAGGCCAAACTATTTGCAAAGAACTTTGCAGCTAATTCTACCCTATGCGACGAAGGCCATCAACTCCCCATATTTCCTCCTATAACACAGAACAAGCTAGGTAACATACAAATATCCGTGCATGAGGTCGCCAAGCTAATAAAAAACCTTGACTCCAGTAAAGCAACTGGCCCTGATGGCATCCCAATTATAGTGTTAAAAAAGCTTCAACCAGAACTTGCTCCCATACTTACGAAACTATTTAAGCGCTGCCTTAGGGAGAAGTGCTTTCCGACCCCCTGGAAGACCTCATCAGTTTGCCCTGTATTTAAGAATTCAGGTGATAAGTAATCTCCCTCTCAATACAGACCAATGAGTCTTCTCTGTGTTATGAGTAAGTTACTGGAATCAATATTAAATAGAGAAATAGTCAACCACCTCAGCAGGAATAACCTTCTTAGTGACACACAATATGGTTTCCGCTCTGCAAGATATACCGCAGATGTGCTGACGGTTATATCCCACAGGATTAGTGAATCTCTTGACAAAGGCTTCCTTTCTAGGGCAATTGCTCTTGACATATCAAAGGCCTTTGACAAGGTATGGCATAAGGGTCTACTTCACAAGATTTCCAGCTACGGTATAACTGGAAATGTTTTCTCAATCATTAAATCATTTCTCTCTGATAGGCTCATAAGAGTAGTGGTAGATGGACAAAAATCGGAGGCCTGCAATATAAATGCTGGAGTCCCTCAGGGGTCAATCCTGGGCCCAACTCTCTTCCTCATCTACATCAATGACCTCCCTAAACACATACTTAAATCATTCGTTGACATCTATGCTGATGACACGACCATCTACGGCAACACATCAAAGGCTGTAAATGACGAAGTTCTCTCGGATTCTCTCTCCTCTGATCTCGAGCGCGTGGTTCAGTGGGGGAAGATGTGGCTAGTTACCTTTAATGCATCCAAAACCAAACTCCTATCCTTACATCATCAACGCTCTGATCCCCAGCTGGCATAATTGTGATGGATGGCTCTCGTCTGGGTGAGGCCCCGTGTTTTGACAAGCTTCTGGGTTTGACCTTTACTCCTGATCTGAAATGGAACACGTACATCAAGTCTGTTGCCAAGGTCGCAGGAAAGATGGTGGGATCCTTCTACCGCTCCAGAAGATATCTCACTACTGATTCAATTCTCTATCTATATAAAAGCCAAGTACGGCCAAGGATGGAATACTGTTGCCATATCTGGGCAGGAGCTGCCAAAAACAGCCTATCATGCCTTTACAGAGTACAAAATAGACTTCGTGGTTTAGTGGGGGATGCCCTTTTCTCTACCCTGCAACCCCTGTCCCACAGAAGAGACGTTGCGAGCCTATCCTTGTTTTATCGTTATTTTCATGGCAGGTGCTCGTCTGAACTCCAATCCCTGGTCCCCCCTCGCCAATCTTTCACGAAAAACACCCGTCTAGCTGAATCCACTGTGAAAAATTTCCCCCACTCTATATCTGTGCCTAAATCAAAACGCGGATTTCATGAGCAAAGCTTCTTTGTTAGAACTGCACGCCTGTGGAACTCTGTTCCGTCTGCCTGCTTCCCTCCGGACTACAACTTGGATGTCTTCAAGTCTAATGTTAACAAATTCCTAATGAACCGCCCCCCCTAATTAAACACTTCATAATATCTCCTCACTAACGTGATGTACTTACAATAACCCTTATCCCTGAGTGGCTTCCGGGCCTTGATAAGTGGTGATCACTGTGTAAAAAAAAAACAAAGAAAATCACTAATAAGATACCTTCTGGCGTAGCAGCGTCGTTGGCAAAGGATTTAATGTAAGTTTTCCATTTAACTTCTAGAGTGAAGACCAGTTTTTGAAGCGTGTCAATGTAGGGGCCATTTTACAGAGCGTGGCTATTTATTTCAATGCGACACTAATCATAGTGAAAATCGAAACGATTATCTTTGAGAAACAGAACTGAACGTAAATAGCTATAGTTTGAAAACCAGAAATGTAAAGTTCGGTTTACTATGTATGTTTGATAACTTTCAGATCACTTATCGGCATTGCAATTTGCATGATCCTTCCATTGCGCAATATATAGGCCGACAATTGGACCTATTTACATATACATTTTTACTTCACTGTGTTTCAGAGTGAATTTAAGAGGATATACGAGTGGTGGCAGTGATAACTACTCTAATTAAAATTCAGAAGCCTAAGAGCAAAACGGGTAACCATTATATACTTATAATAATCGTTCAGTCGTAATAGATCAAAGATATGATTACTGTAAATCTATAATACTATTGGGAATAATACGTATACGAAATATAATTCTATATCATATTTTGTTCATGAATCTTTACTGGTGAAATAGGGAAAATTCTAACTTCACTTCACACATGATAGAGTCGCTTTTATTTGGCACATACACAATCGTTTGCTATTTAATTCTTTTGCCGCGAATCGAAACAAAGGCAATGGTAATAAAAACATGATCAATTTCTGAAAACCCACATCGTCGGCTCAAAGGCAAACTGGCGACTAACAACTATTTGCCTTATCGCCGATCTGTCTCTTTAAGAATTTTCATCATTAAGAAAATGAAGAAATAATGAGCTCTGATACAATAAGAAACACGTGACTTAAGACTTTAATTCCTGAAAAAAAGCTGGAGATTATTTTGATGCGTCCGTTCTAACTGTGAGATCATCGCTGAAAATAGAAGCGTGAAACACCAAAACAATATTATTTCAAATGAAAACTTCACCGACCGACAAAATGCTACTAACTGAATGTAAATAGCTTCCCACCTCTATCTCACAGAAGAGATGTTGCGAGTTTGTATCTGCTGTATCGTTATTTTCATGGAAAGTGTTCGACTGAGCTTCAGTCTATGCCCCCTCGCCAAACCTTCACAAGAAACACTCGTCTGGCTGAAAACACTATCAATAATTTCCCCCACTCGTTATCTGTGCCTAAACCTAAATGTAGATTGCATGAACAAAGCTTCTGCCTTAGAACTGCACGCATTTAGAACTCTCTTCCGTTTTCCTGCTTTCCAGCTGACTACAATATGGTTGTCTTCAAGTCTAACATAAACAAGTTCTTGATGAGCCGTTCCATATAAGTTAACAAATTTACCGAATTTCTATTACTAATGATTACTATATTGTCCAATTTCTACTGTACACTCTTTAACCATTATCCTCGAGTGGCCTCTGAGCCTTGATAAATGGTGATGTCTACGTATAAAAATATTAAATAAAATAAACGCCGGAGTCTATCAGCTCTACAAATTTACCATCAAATCATGTATGCAGTACTAATTTCTTTTTCCCTCTAATTTATTTTTCTCCTCAAGCACTATGTCATTACGTGGTGTTACCAGTCCCATTTTTTTTCATATAAATACTAACATCGCATGTCTTCTTCCCAATCAGCTAACATATCTGCAGTTGTCCTGGTTGAAAGTCATATTGCGTCAATCTTATAGTATCCATAAATTTAATTTTTTTGATATCTCATTCTAATGCATCTTCTTTTTGTGAACATCTTTCCAAGGACTGCAGGGTTATGGAACGTTCTTCTGGCTAGCTGTTATCTTCGTTTCTATGGCCTTGTTTTTTGTTTTTTGCATCAAGGCGAAGGCTAACAGACACTTCCTGTCTTTTCGATAATCATATTTTGCTCGTGTCAATTCTTTACATCGAGTGACTACATATTTTTTTTTCTGAATCAGTCTCTATGACAAGAATATACTATTTAAAACGTAATTGATTAACTCTATTATTTAAAATACGCATGGAATGTATAACTTCAATCAGACTATTTATTAGTGAAACTGTTATTCTATTCTGAAGTTTCGAAGACATGATAGAGAACTTATGTTTGACAAGTCAATCTATTCTATCCTCTTTATGCCGTTTACTATTTTATATATAAGTAATTTATGACATGCATTGACTGTATAAAAATATTGAAAGTGAAAAGACAAAGAAATGGAAATTGATTTGTCGACTCTGCTAACAAACCGTTTTTCTTCCGATCTTGTTCCTGATAATCAACGCATCCAAAATTATTATTTACGTTCCGTTATTTATTCTAAACAATCACGGTTATCACAAACTTTACCGAACGTGGGTACATTTTATAATCTATTAACCAACATTTACATTCCAAGATGCAATATTTGTTTATATCACTGATACATCACTGAGAATTAAATATGTAATATGAGGTGGCGAGGAGAAAGGCTTTTAAATAGTACATGTGTGTGCGAAAAGACTTTTGCAAGAGAATGAAATGCGTTGTTTTGGAAGAACCACGAATGAATGAATTACCTTTGCACTTAAAAAATGCCGAGTCTGGCTTTTTTCTTTTTGTTTTATTTGTTTGTTTGTTTGTTTGTTTTTCGACGGTACCAGACAACGTATAGGTTTGAGAGATTTAAAATCCAACGACACAATCAAAAAGTAACGGCAATGTTACAGTATGAACTATTTATGAATTTTTGATGAAATACAAACCTGTACTTAAAATTGAAGCGAAAATTTGAATTCATATGCGTAATATTTGCCAAGGATGTAAAGCAATATAACGAAAAAGATATTGATATATTACTATAGAAACAATCTAACACCACTGCCTTGTGGGCCTTATCACAGCAAAAGTCTAAGAGGTGGGAACTTCAACTTCAAATCCTACTGCTGCCTTGCAGTTTTCCTTTAACTACTATGGAAGCTCATCCAGAAAGAAAAGGCGTTGTAGAGGACACGATAGGGCGACTGTTTACCTCACTGAGATTACTTTCGGCCAAAAGCTGCGGTCTCCTCTGCTGCCAGTCGTCGCGGGTTCGCCCCACTGGACATGATCATTGGAGGTTCAGAAGGTGTCTATCTGATGCGCAACAGATACTGCACCTAAACTGCGCAAGCAAGTGTGGAGCCAAGGTGGAAAATCCTGTGATGATGGAGTGACACTGCGCCAGCACGAGGGATAAAACACTGAGGCCCAGACTAGTCAAGACTGACGGACTGCATGGCGATTATGATGATAGAAACAATAATTGAATAATTTTATTAAATGTCCTTTTTCAAAACTAAAATGTAAACCAGTCTCATGATTAATATAACATAAGGAAATAGTAATTGAAATAGAACATATTTATCGATTTAGAAGTAATGCAATATTTACGTCTATTTCAAGAGATACAATAATAAATATATACACGTTTATACGCGGTGATCTTTTCTGAGCTTTTTAATTCAATGAAATAATTGAACAAAAAAGAGTGTTCCATGATAGTATTCTTATATGAAGTTACATTTGGAAGAAAATTACTTAGAGAAGATGAGTGACACTCCTTAGAGAAGAAAAAACATTTGCGGGGATTACCCGCATCAATGGATGTGTCTCTTCCCATTGCATCTGCAGAGAGACTAATCTGAAAACCTTAGCTTTCATCACGCTTTCACCGCCTTTGATCTCTGGTCTCCTGCCTCAGTATTAAGCTACCCGTTAACGATTTTGTTTTACAGATCTGGAAGTTTTATCTTTATGGGTCATTTGGAGGGTTATTGCATGTATATTTTTGGCAGATAAAGTTTAAAATGTTTGAACTGTCCGGGCTGTTGGAAAACTGCTTCTGTGGTACCAGTATTCAAGAATTCTGGCGAAAGAACTGGCCCATTAAATTATCGCCTTTTAGCCTCCTCCCACTTTTTGCCAAAATATTTGAGACCTTTAATTAACCATGCTCTAGTCCAGCACCTTACAGATGCTAAACTTCTGACCGACCAACAATATGGATTTAGACAAGCCCGTTCCACAGCAGACATCCTTACTGTAATCTCTGAACGCATATACCATTCACTGGACAAAGCGTGAGAGGGCAGAGCGGTAGCTCTAGATATATCTAAGGCTTTTGACAGGGTATGGCATGAGGGTCTCCCCAGGAAGATTAGATCATACGGTATCACTTAACATAATAAAATCCTTCTTAGATAAGAGAAAAATCCAGGTTGTCCTCGACGGTCGTACATCTAAACAATATGATATAAATGCGGGAGTGCCCCAGGGATCTATCTTTGGACCTCTACTGTTCCTGATATTCATAAATGACCTCCCGACAAGATTGCCTCTGAGATGGGTATATATGCTGATGACACCACACTCTATAGCAAGCACGACAGGAAAACAAATGAACATATATCTAAAGTAATGGCAGAAACACTGAGGATGACCTCCAATCAGTAGTGGAATGGGGGAAAAAAATGGATGGTCACGTTCAATGCCGCCAAGACTAAACTAGTTTCATTCAATAACTACAAGAAACCTTCTCTACCACCTATAGCAATGGCCAACGACTCTTAATCTGAGAGTACGTCTTTCAAGCTCCTTGGCATAACGTTCACAGGAAACATGAGTTGGAACAATTACATCGAGGGCATTGCCAGGGCCGCAGCAAGAAAGGTGGGCTCTCTCTACCGTGCTAGAAAACTACTAACACCCGAAAGTATCCTGTACCTCTATAAGGCAACCATTCGCCCATGTATGGAGTATTGCCGTCATATTTGGGCCGGTGCATCGGCTACTAGTCTATCGCTCCTTGACAGGGTTCAAAAGAGAGTCGCAAATCTGATAGGCCCTAAACTGGCATCTAAGCTTCAGCCTCTGTCCCATCGACGAAACGTTGCATCCCTCTGCCTGTTTTACAAGTATTTTAATGGTGAAAGCTCTGATGAACTGCAAGCACTTGTGCCCTTACGACGTGAACACCCTCGACAGACCCGACAAGCTGCAAAATCCCACCCCCACACTGTAGAGATCCCTAGATGTAAAAGATCTTTCTACTCCGATAGTTTCTTCCCCAGAACCGCTAGACTTTGGAATTCCATTCCAGGTCACTGCTTCCCCAACTGTACTGACATGCAGAAGTTCAAGTGCAACGTGAACCAACATCTTGCTGTCCAAATCCCTACATAGTACACCAGTAGTTGTTTCACCTGATAGTAGCCCCCTACACCAAAGTGGCAATGTGTCTTGTTTGGGGTGAAAATGTAATAAAAAATAAATAAAAGAGAAGTCGACTCCAGTAAATCACTAAGGTTATGAAGCCACTCTGAGCTTCAGGACAATTTCCATTGTTTTGCATATACAATTTGATACATATGTAACATCAGTTTTCTACGTAATTATTATAAGTTTGATTCAACTGTTCCTTTTCTCATTTTATATTTTGTTTATAACGTCGTATTTTTTTTACATAGGAGTCACCACTTAACAAGGCCCGGGGGCCATACGAAGATAAGGGTTACTGAGTGTACAGTAATCAATGGGATAATATCGTAGTAATCGTTGGTAATGGAAATTTGGTAGATTAGACTACTTAAAGGGGCGGTTTATCAAGAATTTGTTTATGCTAGACAAAGACAACCAAAGTGTAGTCAGCTGAAAAAAAGACAAACGGAAAAGAGTTCCACAAGAGTGCAGTTCTAAGAAAGAAGCTTTATTCATGGAATCTACGTTTTGACTTAGGCACAGTGAAAGAGTGGGGAAAATTATTGACAGCGATTTAAGCAAGACGGGTGTTTTTCGTGAAAGATTGACGACAGGGTACCAGAGATTGGAGCTCAGCCGAGCACATGTCATGGAAATAACGATAAAACGCAGATGTCCATTCTGTGGGAGAGAGGTTGCAGCGAAGAGAAAAGGGCACCCCCACTAAGTCTATTTTGTAAACTGTCAAGGCAGGATCAGCTGCTTTTAGCAGCTCCTGCCCAGATGTGGCAACAATACTCTATCCTTGGACGTCCTTGGCTCTAATATAGATCGAGAATTGCGTCAGCAGTGATATATATACTGGAGCGGTAGAATTATCCCACCATTTTTCCAGAGATCTTAGCAACAGATTTGATGTACGTGTTCCATGTCAGATCAGGAGTAAAGATTAAGTCCAGAAGCTTGTCAAAACATGAGGCTTCTCCTAAACGAGAGCTCTCTATTTCAATTGATGCCAAATGGCGAAAGAGCGTTGATGATATACAGATAGGAGCTGATGTGTTGCTATAGATCCTGGTTTCGTCAGCATAAATTTCAACGAATGATCTATGTGTTTTGGGAGATCATTGATGTAGATCGAGAAGAGAGTTGGGACCTAGATGAACCCCTGAGGGACTCCAGCTGTGAGCTTCTGATATCTGCACATCGACTATTACTCTTATGAGCCTATGAGAGAAATGATTCAATAATTAAGAAGACATTTCCAGCTATACCGTAACTTTAAATCTTGTGAAGTAAACCTTTATGCCACATCCTATCAAAGGCCATTGTTATCTCAAGAGCAATTTCCCTGTCGAGAGATAACGCTTAAACAGTTTTGCCAAGTATTGGAATAAATTCCGGTTGAAGCTTTTCAACACTATAATTGGAATGCTTTACTGGAATCAACGATCTTCATTAGCTGTGCGACATTATGCACAGATATTTGTATGTCGAATAACTTGTTGTCTATTATCGGAGGAAATATGGGGAGAGGGGTTGATGGCCTTGACCGTATGGGGCAGAATTATCTGCAAAGAAAGTTCTCGGTAAATAGTTTGGCCTTGTCCGATGCTGACGAGAAAAGCTCAGGTTCATTGAGGATGGATGACGCGGAAAACAGGCTTCTGTTCATGACCCTGTTTAATATTTGCCAAAAGTGGTGGGAAGCAACCCACTGCTCAGCTACTTTGGATTTAATGGACTGAGCATATAACTCTTTTACATTTATACTACTCTTTTACAGTGGTTACTGGCAGTCTTAAAATCGGCGTTAGTCTCAGTACCTCTATTACGTTAATAGCTATGCAAAACGTGATTTCCGTGCGCAATGGCAGCGGCGCATTCTGGGGAGAACCATGTCCGGTTGTAAGATTTTTGCTGGAATTTTACGGAGGGTATAAAGCCTACAAGTAACCATTCGGTCAGGTCTGATACTATAGAAGACACATAATTTTTGAACATGGAACGCAAAGGTAGATCTGATATAAATTTACGGAAGCTATACCAATCAGCCATAGTATATCAATATATTGTACGATGTAGAGATACGTCAGAGGACCTATTACATTTCGTTTTTATCTTAACTGATACACGAGAGTAGTCTGAAGATCCTAGTAGGGACAGAACGGAAGATGAACATAGCTCATGGCAAGGTTTGAGAAAAAGGTCTAGGAGACTTGCATACAGGCCATCGGTTTCGGCCACATAGGTGGTTCGTGAACAATCTAAGTGAGGTCATAAGCAATGGAGAAATCGTGACAGAACTTCCCCTCATCATCGGTCTTGTTTGAGTGGTTTAACCATTCCACATTGTGAGCATTGAAGTCCACATAGACGTGAATGTTTGCTGAAGGATACGCAGAGAGGACGTGATCAATTTTCTCATATATGCTTTAAAAGATAGTAACTCCGCTGTTGTGGGGGCGATAGAGAGCAAATAAAAACGCAGTAGTGTGAGCAAATGCAACCTGGAAGCACATATAGGGTAAGTTAGGATCTCTCTGGAGATGTTCATACCATATGGAAAGCCGTCTTTAATATAGGCACATACTCCATGCCGATGGCGATCTTGTGGGTCAGATTTGGAAGTTAAATTAGAGTATCCTTTAATTACGAACTCATATAGGGAAATAGTTGGACAAATTCAAGTTTCGCTTAGGAATAATAGGTCTGGTTTAATCTCCTGTAATAGAGTTTGAACCTCTGAAATGTTGGAATTTAGATCAATGATGTTCGAGAAAGAGACGTGGTAGTGGGGGTGTACGTTGGAAGTTGGCGATTTGTGTTTAATCGAGTATTTTTTTTCTGGAAACCTTTCATGATTGAGTTTTGGGATTTGTGGAATAGGTCGACAAACTTTCTTAGAGAAGGGCAGAGAGGGAAAGTAAGAGAGAAAAAAAGCATGACATTTTTTCTTTTTCTTTTTTTTTTGTAGCACATGATAACGTAAATCCGTAACAATCACCCACTATTATGGCATCGGGAAGCGCTGCTAGAAGCTACTGTATGGTCCAGAATCCATTAACCAAATGGAAATACAGAATCCCCAGGACTTACTGAGAGGACAGCCTCCTTAGTGGTTAATCGAATGTTCGGGAGTACCAGGCGGATAACGTAAGCCCAGTTAAATTGTTTACTTCCAGCACCTGTACTAGTTACATGGCTACAAGGCTAGACAAAGAAACAGAATTTCCAAAATCTCTGGCGACTGTTCACACAGTGTAGGCAATGTATGACGCGCCGGTCTCTGTCGTGTCCAATGCACAAATGACACTGTGTGATGGGACTGGAAATCCGGTTGGTACTCGTTTGCCTGAGTTGGCGCCCCCGTGGTGATAAAAGACGTCGGACGTTTGTGTGTGTGCGGCATTCTTTCATTTGCTTCGGTCAAGTGAAAGAGATTTCGTGCTGTTTGTCTCAGTTACGCGAATCGAGGACAGGAAGAAAGGTACAGCGAGAATTGCAAATAGAACATTGATTCACACAACAACCTACTTGACTTCCGAGATAAGGTATCGATGCGTGACACTTTTTCAATGTGGTTTACTTTTGCTAACGGTCTAACTGTTTACTTATTTTATTACTTCGATCAAGTTACGTCATATGAACATTATTAGGTTTTACAACAGATATTCTTCAATAAGATCTATATGATGTGAAACACATGACGTTTACGCAACCTCCCGCGCGCGTGTCAAAATATGTTAGTTACAATAAGATATCATGTATGTATTTTGTTCCTTCCTCCTGGCTGTCTGTTCTTGGGTTGCTTTCATCCGGCCCACTGTTCTTCACCCTCTACATCAAAAACCTTCATAACATATCCATAATAGACGCGCATCTGTTGTGTTGTTAGTTGGTATAAGCTTATACTGCAATCTTCTGCCGGATATTTGTCACTAAGGTTTTCGTGACTGTTGAAACAGAACCTCCTTCACTCGTTCCAATACACTGAGTAACTGTCTGTCTTGTAAAAAAACGCTCCCACTCCTCCAATCGACCTGCTTTATATTCACCCACATGAATTCGCGAGATTCCATAAAACTGTTTCTGATAAATATCCTAGACACCATCTTGGTTTCTCTTTTTCTTGTCCAACGCGAATGACAGGCAGACACGTGCGCGCTTCACATGTAGGCCATTTGTATGGTCGTTGCTTTTCACCACAGTGGTCTTATATTTAGTTTCGAAGAGTTGAGTTTTTGCTACATTTCAAACAGAATATGCTTTCCTCGCTGCCAGGAATCGATTGCCATGACTTGTTGGTAGTTGTGCAAAACAGACTTTGTGATCTGTTCTCGTCAAGGATAAAAATCAGATTACCTGTTATTCATCGAACGAGAATATCGGCACAAACATTCCAAACTCTAGTTCTCACTAGCTGAATCCAGTACAAGTGTTCCCAGCTGTTGACAACTCTGCTGTTCTCTATTGCCTCTTTACTTTCACTAAGCTGCAGTTGTGTTTGCGACATTTTCTTCAAACTACACTTATTTTCAAGCCTAAGACAATGGTTTCATTGCTCAATTCTATATCCAATGTCTTATTTACAAACTGTCAGTTTTTCTGTGTAGATCCCATTATAAAATGCATATTTTATATAAAAGAAACGTTTAAATGTTTATGACTCCATATTATCCTTACAGAATAAAAAAACTCGCTTAATCAAAACCATTTCTGTTATCTTGGCCAGTAAATTTTACGCAGGTATACAAATTTAGATTTCCTGTAGATCCTCTCTTTCTATAGTGGGAATTCAAACATCGCATCTATATGCACACAGGCATTGCAATTACTGGATAGATTCCCCCAGGTCTATATAGATAAAGAAAAGCTTTGTAGACTGACTAAACGAAGATCGCCCTATTATTATCTAGGACTTATTTGAAGAAGATCTAAGATAATATATCAGCAATGACAACTAGCGCAGGTGCCGCCACAGTGAAATATGACTTCCGGCTTTTGTTCCGCTGGGATGGGTGGCGGCCGTTGTTACAAAGTAACACAATGTATTCTATCTGTATAAGGTTTAATATCAAATGCAGCAGTATATCTTGGAAAATATGTACGGAACAATACTGAAAAATATCATACTCTATTGTAATGTCCTTCATACTATTATTATGTATCTCGAAAATAGAGCTATCAAACCTTACCTTGTGATACAGGATAGAAAGAAAAAGAGCAACTTTAAAAAGAGCCTTAAGAAAGAAAATAAAAAGGTTTTATCTACGATATGTATATGTATTTTATATATATATATGCAAAGAAACTGGAATCTTAGAGGATCT
The DNA here is from genome assembly GCF_053919585.1 of Euprymna scolopes. NCBI lineage: Eukaryota > Metazoa > Mollusca > Cephalopoda > Sepiida > Sepiolidae > Euprymna > Euprymna scolopes. Next base: position 9,519,490 of record NC_136495.1, on the reverse strand, counting down.
CCATTATTACAGTAATTTTAAGAAAAAAGAATTTACAAAAAACTACCTCTAAAAGTGTACTCATTAAACAAGAGTAATGCAAACAATTGCATTTCAAGGGACGGTTAGAATATTAAAAAAAAGTCTTAAAAATGTATGAAATAGCGTTGAATACATACACAAACACATAAACATATGAACGCACACACAAACGAATATATATATATATATTTAAGTTACCTATAATAAATAATACTTTATAGTAAGAAAATGTATTATCAAGAAGCATTCGCTAGATCAGGTTTTAATACTGAAATTAAATATATAATTCACGAATCTAAAGGACATGTTTTATCTTATAATTAGGTTATGGTAAATTATGGAGATAAAAATTCTAAAAAAAAAACAGATGAGGCATTGATAACTACGATCCAATAGAAGCATGTGCTCAAAACAAACATCACAGAAATAAAAATAATAAGAAAAACAGTCGTAAAAGTGTATTTGGTTTAATCCGCCTTACAGTTACCATATAAAAAAACAACTTGCTAAAAGAATTCTACCAGAGTCTTTATACAAACATTCCTAAAGATAGTTACTTAATGAAGCTCACAAACAAATTGTCATGTTAAACATTTGTTAAAATGGGGAAATTTATTATAAATTCTAATAAGCAAAAAAAAAGATATAGCATTTAAGGAAAGTGGGCATAATAACAGCCAGATACTGAAAATGAAATTTTAGAAACAAAAAGATATGGCCCTGTGGTAGTCAATGAATAGAAATGTTCAGTACGAGAATGGCAGTTTGTATAATTCGGTCCTGTTCCTTCTTTTGATGAGAAATATCTTGTTTTGAAATGCAATAACTTTACGAGGCGTTTCTCTATTTAGAGTGTTGACCTTACTCTTTCTTGCAAACTTTGTATTGTTAAAGATATATTCTTTCGTAACCATACATATAGATATAAATATAAACAGACATTGTGAAAACAACAGAGAGCTTACGTTTTGATTGCTTCCAAGTTTTCTTATGATCGTTTTCGTGTGTAGATCGATAAAATGAATATAAACTCCATGTGTAGTTCGGAATTAGCCTCAGTTTTGCTTTTTGTTTTTCAAAGAAGAAATCGTAAGGAGGTATGTGTTAATATTATCGCGTAAGAGGCTGGACGACTTTTCTATATAGTAACAGTGCTGAATATGTGTAGGCTATTAATGCGCTATCTGGGTGAGAGTGGTGCCCAATTATGTGATCAGTGTTCTATCGGATAGTAAGCAGCGGGTTACGACAGGCATTTAACTGTATTTATGCTGGATTGGAATGTGATTTGATTAAGGACATGCTTCTGCGTTTTTAATTTTTTATAATATATATTTTATATAAACATATATAAATATAATTATAAATTATTATAATATATATATATATATATATATATATATATATATATATATATATATATATATATTATAGCAATATTTATATTTTATAAGACTAATCTTATTGTTGTCGGTTGGAAACCATATTCGTGGATAATATATTTACGGTATATATTCTAATTTAAGCTCGCTTATATATATATATATATATATATATATATATATATATATATATATATATATATATATACATACATATATATATGTGTGTGTGTATGTGTGTATGTGGGTGTGTGTGTTTATTTTTCAACCTCTGGAGTTTTATTTAAATCATTACAAATTGTTTCGATAGACAGGTGAATAAAACGCCTTGTCCACCTCATCAGAAATCAACCTAAAAACAAATTCGAGGGAAAAAGTTATTTTCAAATTATATATATATATATACTCCTCTAATTGCTAATGAACAACCTCAAGTTTACAATAATCTGCTAATTTAAAAAGATAAGACGTAATGCATAGGATACCCTATTCCGCTTGAAAGTGCTTTTAATTAACACTGATCAACTGCTAATTTAAAACCTTTACTCGTAAAGCAAAAGAAAATCAAGTTCAAATTAAATATGCACAACTTTAAATAAACAACAATTGATTTCTAATTTAAAGAAGATCGTGCATAATTTGTAGAGGGGAGATTCCAAATTAAAAGTTCAACCTTCAATTCAGAATAGACGAATCCTTACAAAGTTCAAAGTACATCATATAACCATTTTAACTGGGGAAGGTTAGCTTCTCATTGATCAACTTCTAATTGAAAATCGCTGGTTTGAATAACATGAAACATATTCTGATATCATATAAATAAAATATACAGGGCTTATTAAATATTTTAACACTTATTTGATAATGGTCAGTGTGTTATTATTTAATATTTAAGCAGAAACTTCAGCACCTAACATGTATAAATTTTAAATTAACTCATCATCAGAAACCAGAAGCTTATAAAAAGTGAACACGTGCTTATTTAAAAAACCTACAATAATGAACAATAACCCAGAATTTACAGAGAAACATCATACAATGTAAGAAACACATTTGCCTTTCATAAAAAATCTTGCAACATTCAAAAAACATTTCTCACAGATAGTGTTTAAAAAGTCCACTTTCAACTTAAGCTTATTATCAATATTTCGTTTGGATTTTAGGAGAAATAGACAAACGATGTTAATTAAGGCCGTTTGAAATTGTTGATTACCTTGACAATATATATTTTAATGGATGATTTGTTCTGCAATCGTAACGCATCGATCACGTTAATTTTTCTCACTAATTGCGGAGTGTGCTTCGCATGGTTATATTAATAGAGATATTTTAATTTTTCTACCTTGATTTGATAATAAAGAACTATTTCCCACTTATGAAATAAAGTATCTCTCGTATCATTTGCATCATTCGAACAACTCCTCTATTCTTAGATGTTCATTTCACTATGTTTCAGCCGTTGTACACTCTGACTTTCCCCAGCTGTGTCTTGTTCTACTCGGGAAATTTTCTGTCGAAATCGGGAATCTGTATAAAAATTCAAACGTTGTTCTTTATTTAATCTATAGGACTAGATTGGCCTCGTTACGTCAGAATTTTTCAAATATAACTAGGGGGGGGAGTTTGAGCCCGACATTGCAGGAGCGTCATATATACTTAAGTATGATATTTTAATTTGTACAGATTTCATATATATATATTATTACAGAGTCGTGAGTTCAAAAGTAAAGACAATAGTATTTAGGTGCCATCAACCAGAAGCGAAACCGAAGAATTCAAAGCTGGTGACGTTACCACTGTACCAACATGGCACACATATAAACCGATTAAAAATTACAAATGAACTAAGATTAATGTACAAAATATTTAATATTTTTTTTTCAATTTTGACCCATTTTTAACCCGTTAAAAACAATTTTAACCGGCTAAAGACCAATAAAAAAACGGCCCGTAAAAACACCCAATCCAAGTGCTGTTCTGCGACTTGAAGCCGATAGAATTTGAAAATACGGAGACAGGCAGACAGACCAACAAAAAGACATATAGCCGTTTATGTATTAGATTAAGGAGGGCTCCTGCTTATTCATGGCTGACATAACGAGAGCAACATGCCTTTGTGGATTAATAGAGGGTCCCATTTGAAATTACGTAAATATGCACAAGTTTGGCAAAGCAAATCTCGAGTTTAATATAACACGTGAAAAAAGTCATGTTGGTTTAAACGTTGCGATACATAACACATAGGATGAGAACACTATTCGGAATAATCCAATTAATAAGAATTATCAGTCTTAATCAGTTTTGGAATATTTGAGATTTTAATCCATGTCAAGATATATGGATGTTGATTTGAAAATATTATAACAATTTAAACGTTATTTATGTTATTCCTATTGAGTATCTGCAATAACATTCTTGTTGTATAAACCATTCCTGCTAATTTCCAAGTTTAGTACAACGGCACCCAATCCGAAGTTCCTGAAATAATTGCTAACGTATATGTTCATAAAGGAAGTAACTGTTCACATTTTAGTGGAGGTTTTACTTCTTGTATTTCAGTAATAACGTTGTTGTAATACAGTTACATTACCTTAAAATTCTGCAAAGTTATTATGCTAATCAAATTATGTGTAAAGCGATGCTCAGGCCTCTGTTGTTAAATACCTTACGAGTAAGCTAACTGTACTTGTCTAGGTTATTCGACATTATAAAGATTTTAAATTCTGCTTTTATTTTTGGTGAATATCAGATGTAACTTTCTAAATAAGTTTGATTTGTTCTTCCAGCGGAATAATACGTGAATTTTAAATATTGTGTATATATGTAATGATATTATTTCTATAAAAATATTGTGTATATATGTAATGATATTATTTCTATAAAAATATTGCGTATATATGTAATGATATTATTTCTATAAAAATATTGTGTATATAAGTAATGATATTATTTCTATAAAAATATTGTGTACATATATAACGATATTATTTCTATAAAAATATTGTGTATATATGCAATGATATTATTCTATAAAATTTTGTGTATATAAGTAAAGATATTATTTCTATAAAAATATTGTGTATATAAGTAATGATATTATTTCTATAAAAATATTGTGTCTATATGTAATGATATTATTTCTGTAAAAATATTGTGTATATAAGTAATGATATTATTTCTATAAAAATATTGTGTCTATATGTAATGATATTATTTCTATAAAAATATTGTGTATATATGTAATGATATTATTTCTATAAAAATATTGTGTATATATGTAATGATATTATTTCTATAAAAATATTGTGTATATAAGTAATGATATTATTTCTATAAAAATATTGTGTATATATGTAATGATATTATTCTATAAAAATATTGTGTATATAAGTAAAGATATTATTTCTATAAAAATATTGTGTATATAAGTAATGATATTATTCTATAAAAATATTGTGTATATAAGTAATGATATTATTTCTATAAAAATATTGTGTATATAAGTAATGGTATTATTTCTCTAAAAATATTGTGTATATATGTAATGATATTATTTCTATAAAAATATTTTGTATATAAGTAATGATATTATTTCTATAAAAATATTTTGTATATATGTAATGATATTATTTCTATAAAAATATTGTTTATATAAGTAATGATATTATTTCTATAAAAATATTGTGTATATATGCAATGATATTATTCTATAAAAATATTGTGTATATAAGTAATGATATTATTTCTACAAAAATATTGTGTATATATGTAATGATATTATTTCAATAAAAATATTGTGTATATAAGTAATGGTATTATTTCTATAAAAATATTGTGTATATATGCAATGATATTATTCTATAAAAAATATTGTGTATATATGTAATGATATTATTCTATAAAAAATATTGTGTATATATGCAATGATATTATTTCTATAAAAATATTGTGTATATAAGTAATGATATTATTTCTATAAAAATAGTGTGTGTATATATGTAATGATATTATTTCAATAAAAATATTGTGTATATATGTTATGATATTATTTCAATAAAAATATTGTGTATATATGTAATGATATTATTTCTATAAAAATAGTGCCTATATAAGTAATGATATTATTTCTATAAAAATATTGTGTATATATGTAATGATATTATTTCTATAAAAATATTGTGTATATATGCAATGATATTATTTCTATAAAAATATTGTGTATATATGCAATGATATTATTTCTATAAAAAATATTGTGTATATAAGAAATAATATTATTTCTATAAAAATATTGTGTATATAAGTAATGATATTATCTCTATAAAAATATTGTGTATATATGCAATGATATTATTCTATACAAATATTGTGTATATATGCAATGATATTATTTCTATAAAATAGCGTGTATATAAGTAATGATATTATTCTATAAAAATATTGTGTATATAAGTAAAGAGATATGTGACTGTGCATGCGAAATGTGTGTAATACAAATTTATACAATATTTCGCTTGTTTCATTTTTTCCTAATTAGTCTTTACGTTACGTTTTCCGTAATTAGATAAAAAATTCGTTACACTGCAATATCGTTAATACTACGCGCATGCAATCAGCATATCGTAAAGGGACTAAGGACCTTAAGCTTTCAGTCACGAGAATAATGTATAATGAACTCATATATGTTACGTTTTATTAGTTTTTTCTCTCCAAGAAGCGATTTTTTTATCGATATTAAGTAAAATATCAGCTGCATACAAAACTTATTTGTTGATTTCATATATTTCTCATCTCCTGATATTTAAACGGGCCCTGCTAATTATTAAAATAAATAATGTGGTAAGGATATATATATATGCATATATATATATATATATGCATATATATATGTACATATATATATGCATATATATATGCATATATCTATATGCATATATATATGCATATATATATGTACATAAATATTATTATTATTATTATTATTATTATTATTATTTTTATTATTATTTAATAATTAATTATAATAATTCTTAAATACCTACAGACACTAGATCATAATATGTCATGATTAACACCGATGTAGCGATTCGAACTCGACAAAGAAGTCATCTCTGACTCCATTAGAAAAAGTCGAACTAAGAGTTTAACAAAAACAGTGAACGAGAAAGATAGATACCGGTATAATACAAACACAAATGCTAACGCCTTTCATTTTATTCAAAATTATGCAATTGACGAAATGCACAATCGTTAAAAATTAAAAAGACGTAAACGCAGCATTTTTCCCAACAAAATATAGACATCTAAAATCCAAATATATGACCCATATTTTTTTAAGTTTAGGAAGACTAAAACAACAGTATTTCCATACATCTTTTAAATATTCTTCAAATGAATTAAATTGAAGAATTTTATGAAAATATAAATATTTGTATGTTTTTGCTAAAATCATATTTTATTACAATTATAAATTCCATGATTATAATTTACACACATGTATCATATCATTCTGTCATATGTTAATACATATTGCTAAATGGTAAAAATGGGCAAATGGAAATAGTGTACCGAAGAAATAGACGAAGAGTGTATATGATTGCATTATAAACAAATAAGATTCAGTTGAACCCTTAATAAAGTTCAGCTATGAAATATAATAATCGTTTTTTATAATGAGAAAATTTATAAATATTTAAAATCTTAAAAAGTGCAACAAAATGGCGATTACATTTTAATTAGTGCATAAGGCACATCTGATTGAGTGTAAATAAAATATTTCTTTTAAATTCTAGTATCTTCCTATTTATAGTTTAATATTAATAGTTTTCGGCAAAATAATTTTCTATTTTGTTGAACATTTTTCTGTTGAGGCAGAACTCTTTTTCAAGAAAATACCTAACTTTTTAAAATTATATTCATCGACATTAACAACAGAAATAATAGCATGATGTTATATTAATAAAACGTGCTAAGGATCACATGAAAAGTATCACATAATTCAATATTTACAAAAAAATATTACAAATTTCTGAGTTTAAATGATTCATAGGAGTGTCATCGTTTGCCTGCTGGGATGCAGTTACAAACCCATACCATGCTGAGGTAGTGGTTGAATTTGAAGGGAGAAGGCCAGCACCAATGTTTTCGATACTTCTATTGGATATATGGCCCGATTTTTCTCAATTATTTCTTTCTTTTATATTTTTCAAAAGAAATGCCAATATTGTTGGACATTTTGGAATGCAAATTGAAATCATGGGAAATATTAGTGCCACTGATAACATTCCATTTCTTATTATGGTTCCTAACAATGCAATATAAGGCCAAAAATAACCTTTCATAAAAGTGTGCACAATATCTGTTTTTACATTGAAATTTGTGCAAAAAATGTTTGTATTAAAATTCATAATTTCACAATTAATTCGCTGAAGATTGTAATTTTCAAATATAAATCTATTTATTTAAACACACAAATATTTCATTGCAGTAGAAAAAGTTGTAACTTTTTCCAAGTGCTCAGTATTTTATTGATATTCATTACAATGTTTGAGCACTAAAGAGTCAGTTTTGAGCAAAAATTTGAATTGTTTTAAACTCTAGTATCTTCCCTTTTAAAGTGTAATATTGATCAAAAGTTTTCAGTAAAATAATTTCCCAGTCAAACATTTTATTGCACATTTATCTGTTGAAGCAGAAATCTTCTTTTCAATTTAGTGATAGTGTTTTATAACAATGCCATTGTTTGCCTGCAGAGATGCAGTTACAAAAAAACCCCTCTAATATTAAGAATGGATTTCTAAATAATTACGCTTGTATTTCAGCACGGTCCGCATTCCATAATAGTAAAGTACTTGCCCCCTTCTTATATTAAAAATTATTTAATTGTCTTATATGAAGAATTATTTAATTGTTAGGTGTAAGTAGAGAAGACTTCCAATATTAAGAACGGCTTTCTAAATAACGTTTGTATTTCAGCACAGCCCGTATTCCATAATAGTAAAATTGTATTGCCCTCCTTCTATTAAGAATTATTTAATTCCCTTATATTAAGAATTATTTTGGATCCCCTTCCAATATTAAGAATGGCTTTCTGAATAACACATTTCAGGAAGGTCCGTATTCCATAATAATAAAATTGCACCTCCCTTCTTATACTAGGAATTAAATTGTAAGGTGGAAGTACAGAAGATTAAAAAAAACTCCCAATATTAAGAATGGCTTTCTAAATGATAACGTTTGTATTTCAGCACGGTCCGTATTCCATAATCTCCCTTCCACATATTAAGAATGATGAAATTGCTAGGTGTAAGTACAGAAAATTTTTAAAAGATCCCCTCGCAATATTAAGAATTGCTTTCTAAATAATAACATTTGCATTTCAGCAATATCCGTATTCCATAATAGTAAAAAAAACTATGCCCCTCCTTATATTCAGAATTATTTAATTGCTTATATTAAGACCTAGCTTGGGTGCCCGGAGTTACTCGGTTGTGTGGAGGTGTGTGTTGAACAAAAAAAAAGAAGAAAAAAAAAGAAAAAAGAAGTGGTAGTCGCCAGACAAGCTCGAATTTGTACTGCGAAGAAGGAAAGGAACGTGTAAAAAAAAAAAACATGACATCTTTGCCGTTGCATCCATCGCTAAACCGGAATTGGTTTAAATTAAGGCTAGTCAATCGAAATGAGGGGATGATTTTCAGAAATCCCGGCGACGCCTCCCTGTAGAAAAATGCCCAGTTGAGTGCAAAGAAATCGGCGTTTTGGGCCAATCTTCTGATATTAGTCGTCTAAAGGCTTTTAAACGATACCAATTTCTTGAAAATCCGTCGTCTGTGTCTAAAGTTTTAGGCAGACATACATACATACATGATGATTGCAACGTCTTTTCAGACGAGTGCCACTCCCTCAGACATTTAAAATCCATGAGCCCAAATACCTGAGGGAGTATCTATACAAATATGATGTTACAGAGTCTTAGCTTTGTACGGCAGCTAAGTTTCTCTCTCGGTTCAAAATGTTGAGATCCAGCAATAAGCAAGAGCAAGATAGCCAACAACAAATTAAACTGCAGACCAGCTTAATGCGGGTAATGGTCTTCCGCTTTATGGTTTTTTAAATCAGAGATTTGCTTCTCCTAGAAAGGTTGCCTTCACCACGGCTTACGGGAACCCTCTCCACCCCATACACATATACACACACACAAATATACACGGTGCTAGTTGGCCGTGGACCCAGAGAAAGAGTTCATTCGCCCTTTGGAAGGTCTTGTTTTTAATCCTTCAGGGAGACTAGCCTCCCTCCTCACCAAACAAGTCTAGTGGGGGAACCAGTTTAGTCGCCGGTGACCCGACCATGAGGCAGGTAGTACTGGGTTACATGGTACCAGTAGCACATGACATGACCTGACATATAACATACATACATACATACATTTAAATAGACAGGTGGGATCTATATTATAGATTATATTGGACCCAAGTAATAATTTTAATTTTTTTTTTTTTAAATGACTCATGAGCCACCACTTTAAATCGAAACGAAAAAGTTTAGCTTACGATTTACTTTTCCCTTTGCCGTTAATGAATGCACTACGAAAACATTTTTACTGCATAGCTAAAAATTCAAACATGAACCAATAGCTATTATGTCACGTATGCATATTTGTAATGTCGTCGTTCGACCTTCACCTGGCAAATTTCATTTGTTTTATTTTCATACATTTGCACCGATTTCCTCGGGCTAAAATCCAAATATTAAGCTTTGCATGATTTCAAATATCTATATATGAAGTTTCATGTCAGTAGATTAAAAACTGAGAGAGAAGTTTGGAAGGTAATTTTTTCAACAAATATATATACGTATAGATAAATATATACAGAAAGAGGTTTGTCTGTAAAAATAACATTTTCACGCAAATATTACACAAGTATAAATCATGTAGAATATATGCATGAATATAATTACACATAATAGTTAATTAAAGATGATCATCCAATAATAAAACCGAAAAAACTAAAAGGGAATTACTTAAAATTAATGTTTAAAAGAATATGCAAATTAGCTAGATCTTTTGCAGATGAATGCAATTCCACGGACCATATACAACAAAGTTGCATTTTCTTTTTAAATGAATAGAAAAAATGAGTTTTTAATATGAATATCAATATACAAAACAAAAAAAATTCATAGGTTGTTATATATACATTAATAGAAGACGCATGATCGTTGGGGCAAATAAATATTTAATGTAGATGTTAATAATAGGGCCAATAAAACTTAAGACAATAATATGCAGAGAAGGTATCGTTCTTAGAAAATAATCTTATTAGGTACAGAATATCCAAAACCCTCCCAAATCCCTGTTAAAAATGGGTGTCGATAAAAATAACGTTATTATATCAGCACAGTGCGTATTCTACGCTATCGATTTCGTCTGTTTTTGTTGACACTTATAAAATTATTTTCTCAAAATTACTTCGGGTCACATTTGAAGCGTTTAGGTGATATTGTTGGTATTGATGAGAGTTCATAAACTATGCACGGCGTCCAATAAAAAATATCTACATGTAAATTTGTGTGTATAAATGTTTTGCTAAGTGCTGTAATCTTTTTCCAGAAATGAGCTTTAACTGTTTACGCAAAACTGTCGACAGAGATGGATGTTCATAAAACATGCACAGTGCCTAATAAAAAATATATGGATACGTTTATTTATACTGTAAAAGCACCTTAAAAATTATTTATTGGGGTTTGGACTGCAGTGCACAAGCACCTTAAAAATTGTCAAATCGGAGCTGTACTGGACAAGAACCTTCAAAATTGTCAAGTTGGACCTGTATTGCACAAGCACCGTGAAAAGTGTAAAATCGAACCTATATTGCGCAAGCACTTTCAAAATTGTCAAATCGGACCGATACTGCACAAGCACCTCAAAATTGTCAAATCTGACCTATACTGCGCAAACACTTTCAGAATTGTAAAATCGGACCTATATTGCACAAGCACCTTCAAAATTGTTAAATCGGACCTATACTGCAAAAGCACCTTCTAAATTGTCAAATAGGACCTATATTGTGTTTATTTGTTTACACTGTTATGGGTTTTTGTACGCATGCGCAACAGGAAATCGTAAATTGGGTGGTGGGTTACAACACCCGTTACACGGTCACCTGAGTTTTATAAGTATATAGATAGACAAATACCGTTTTCTAATTTATAAATGAAAGAACTCAATAGTTTTATGAAATTTTCTGTTGTGCTAAATGTTTTGTACATCAGGGGGTAAGAATTTGTTTTTTTATGTGGGTGCTAAAGTGAAGAAGCACATTATTTGTTAGATGTAAGTTATACTACTCGAATATTTAACGGGATTTACTGTTTAATAACTTATGCACGTCACAGGTAAGATATTCTTTGTTTTTTCATGTAAGTACTATACTGCATAAGTACCTTATTTCTTGGGTAGGATACTGTCTTGGAATCAGCAGTTCAGCCATGTGATTTTTGGAATATGACATCTTCTGTCATTTTTTTGTGCTGAAATTAGTATGTCACTCTGGATTATAAACACACGACAGAGAGAGACAGAGGGAGAGAGAGAAAGAGAGAGAGCTGACGTCAAATCTGCTGATATGACTAAACATCTTTTTAAAAATATGTATAAACAATAAAAAGATCCTTTAACTTAACACACAAGGTGGTCAAGTAGGTGATCGCTCTTGGACTTTTGAAAAAATAAGCATTGTATATTGTCGGAACATAAATACATATATATATATATATATATATATATATATATATATATATATATAAACACTTTTCCTTTTTTTCCTCGCTCATCTCTCTCTCTCTCTTTCTCTTTAATTCTAACAAGCAGTCAGTCCGACGATATCAAATTATGTAAAATAATATCTGAAATGAAACAAAAGAAGAGTATTATTATTATTATTATTATTATTATTATTATTATTATTATTATTATTATTATTATTATTATTATTATTATTACTACTACTACTACTATTCCAAAGGAATTCGTTAAGTATTTGGTGAGGAAATTAAAATTTTGTTTCTTCAAGCTGTACCTACTGCGTCATTACTCAATAGTATTCTGCAAGTAACATTTCGTTTGTCGAGCAGTTATTTGCTCGACTAATATATATATATATATATATATATATATATATATATATATATATATATATATATAATTTGAGGTTGCTATTTTTCAAAAGTAGAGTAACCAGGGAAATCTAACGAGGTTAATACAAGAGTGCTCAATACAGAAGTAGAGCGAAAATGTATATGTATGAATGCATTATCGGATTACTATAAATCTTTAAACAAAGTTGTAAGATGTTAGCGGTTAAAATACAGGCAATAATTAATTTAATTTTATGCTATGTAAATGCGTAGAAATGGAACTAGAATTATTACATATAAATTAACATATCTACGACGTTTTGAAAATTTCTCGATAGGTTTTTGAATAATATAGATATAACTAATTTCAAAATATTTTTGTGATTTGAAACTACGATGTGTATATAATATCTCGTATTTTTAGATGACGCAATGAACACACACTTTTCTATTTGAAAATGCAAATATGTAAGTTTTGCTTAAGTGCGTAATCATAATATTTAAAACGAATGGATCAAAATCATTTAATACTTGTGACATGTTCTCAGAACAATTCACGGATGCAAATCATGCAATAAGCTTCGATGAGAAATTAAATTATGATCCTAGGCACTCGTCAACTAAAATTATACATGGATTGAAATCTTCGTAAACGCGCATAAACGTATGGGAAAAACTGATTTTTTTTTCTGAGTAATTCAAATAACCCTTATTTACACAGGCATTCGCCTATTATATATTTATACAAATAAATATGTGTATACATATACGAAGCAACACTTACATCAACGGAGCATATCTAAAAAGCATACGATGATTTCTATTTTTCTTTGTTGCTTCAAACTATAAAGTATGGGAAATGAATCCATCGTTTGATTTAGTTGGACTTTTTCAGACTCTTTGGTTTTTCATTACTTATTTCTGTATGAGTTGTCACAAGCGTTGTTGATTTGTGAGCTGCACAAGACTCTTTGACAGTATACAAAATTACTTTGTTCATTATGATTCGCTGATATCACTAGACTTCCTGGAGCGTCACAGGCGTCTAAAACCTATTTACATTATATTTCATATTTATTTTTATTCGTCAGTTCTACATTATTTTTGTGTTTTCTGTTTGACTTTTGAGTGGATTTAAGAGTTTATATTTCAGTTTTTTTTTACCTGTTTCCGATTTCCCTCATTGTATGCTACGTTCTTTTAAAACGTTTGATTTAGTGTAATCAACTCCTGTATCCAATAGAAAGACTGAAATGTCTGCACCATATACCACTACCCTTTAAAGTCTCAGTCTTCAGAATATTATTAACCACTAGATATTTGTATCTAGTCTCGTCAAATGTCTTAAAAGATACAAACACATACAAACGCATGTACACACACACCCGCACCCGCGCACACACACACACACACACACACACACACACACACACACACACACACATATATATATATATATATATATATATATTGTTGAATTTGTATCTATTTTTTTAATAGCGATTCCGTACTAATTTCTTTCTATTTTCTCTCCCTGTGCGTTTATTATCAGAAAGGAGTTATTTGCCCTTTGTTTACATTTTTCCGCCCACATTTATATATTTATCATATATATATATATATATATATATATATATATATATATATATATAAATACATATATATATATATATATATATATTACAATATGAAGCTGAACGTCTGTGTTTGTGTGTGTGTGTGTGTGTGTGTGTGTGTGTGTGTCTGGTCACGAATAAGCTCCTATATGGTTGACTATTTTACAAAACTGATTACATATAAGGATAGAACATGTATCGAGGATCAGGAATGGGTATGTTTGTATCTATGAGATCTGCGTTCGCGCCTGGAACCCAACGTATGGATATAAAAAATGAAAAATAAAACGTTTACAAGGCTTTTGATATAAATGTACATAATAATACTTTGATAAGTATGTTTTAACTTAAACAGGGATGGTATAATAAGATTGTGGGGTCTGCGTTCACGCCTGGCCTCCATAGAATGAAAATAACACAAGCTTTAATAAAAACTTTTCATATCTATCTCCGTAAGTATACTTTGATAATTATGTTTCAGTTTGAAGAAATATGGTATAATAAAATTATGGGGTGTTCGTTCGCACCTGACCTCCATAGAATGGAAATATGTCACAAAGTTTAATAAGGTGTTTTAATATAGACCCACAGTATATTGTGATAGGTGTTTCAGTGTGGACAGGTACGGTATAATAAATTATGGGGTGTATCTATTTTATTTTTACTTTCATCATATTTTGCTTTGGTTTTGATACCCCGAAATTCAAAGATATCTCTTTACAACCCTTCCTTCTTATAACCTATCATGCTATCATAAATCATAGTCCATTTTCTTTAGGCTGTTTTTTAACCCTTTCAACGACGGGTACTTTTGCTATATATATACATACATATATATAAACAAGTGAAATAATGGAGGTGAAATAAAATTATAAAACTACAAAACTTGAATAAAATGAATGATTAACCCGTGATATATCGTCCATATTTAAGAACCTGGGACAAAAAAAAAACGTTGACTTGACTGCAAATAAGTGCTGAAACAAGAAATAATGACGCAATGTAGGCATTTTTTCCTCTTCCCGGTCAACCAGAGCTTTTAATAGGTCTAGTTCATGCGACATTTCCTTTTGCCTACAGAGCGATGTTTTTTTTTTTTTTTTTTTTTTTTTACATTTTCACCCCAAACAAGGCAAATTGCCACTTTGGTGTAGGGGGCTACTATCAGGGGCAACAACTACTGGGGTACTATGTAGGGATTTGGGCAGCAAGGTGTTGGTTCACGTTACACTTGAACTTCTGCACGTCAGTACTGTTGGGGAAGCAGGGACCTGGAATGGAATTCCAGAGTCTTGCGGTTCTGGGGAAGAAACTATTGGAGTAAAAAGATCTTTTACATCTAGGGACCTCTACAGTGTGGAGGTGGGATCTAGTAGCCTGTCGGGTTTGTCGAGGGTGCTCGCGTCGTGGGGGCACAAGTGATTGCAGTTCGTCAGAGCATTCACCACTAAAATACTTGTAGAAAAGGCAGAGGGATGCAACATTTCGTCGATGGGACAGAGGCTGAAGCTTAGATGCCAGTTCAGGGCCTATCAGGTTTGCGACTCTCTTTTGAACCTTGTCAAGGAGCGAGAGACTAGTAGCAGATGCACCAGCCCAGATGTGGCAGCAATACTCCATACATGGGCGAATGGTGGCCTTATAGAGGTACAGGATACTTTCGGGTGTTAGTAGTTTTCTAGCACGGTAGAGAGAGCCTACCTTTCTTGCAGCGGCCCTGGCAATGCCTTCAATGTAATTGTTCCAGCTCATCTTTCCTGTGAACGTTAGGCCAAGGAGTTTGAAAGATGGACTCTCAGATAAAGAGTCGTTGGCCATTGCTATGGGTGGTAGAGAGGGGTTCTTGTAATTATTGAATGAAACTAGTTTAGTATTGGCAGCATTGAATGCGACCAACCACTTTTGTCCCCATTCCACTACAGATTGGAGGTCTTCCTCTAGTGTTTCTGCAATTTCTTTAGAAATGTGTTCATTCTTCTTCCTGTCGTGTCTGCCATAGAGTGTAGTGTCATCAGCATATATACCCATCTCAGAGGCAATGTTGTCGGGGAGGTCATTTATGAATATCAGGAACAATAGAGGTCCAAGGATAGAACCCTGGGGCACCCACGCATTTATATCATATTGTTTAGATGTGCGACCGTCGAGGACTACCTGGATTTTTCTCTTATCTAAGAAGGATTTAATTATGTTAAGTATTCTACCAGTGATACCGTATGATCTGATTTTACTGAGGAGACCCTCATGCCATACCCTGTCAAAAGCCTTAGATATATCTAGAGCTACCGCTCTGCCTTCCCCCGCTTTGTCCAGTGAATGGTATATACGTTCAGAGATCACAGTGAGGATGTCTGCTGTGGAACGGGCTCGTCTAAATCCATATTGTTTGTCAGTCAGTAGTTTAGCATCTGTAAGATGATGGACTAGAGCATGGTTAATTATGATCTCAAATATTTTGGCAAAAAGAGGGAGGAGGCTAATGGGGCGATAATTTGATGGGTCTGTCCTTTCGCCAGAATTCTTGAATACTGGTACAACAGAAGCAGTTTTCCAACAGCCCGGAAAGCAAGCTTCATTAAGACATTTGTTGTAGAGTGTTGAGAGAACTGGAGCTACTTCGGCTGAGCACTTTTTTAATAGCACAGCTGGGATAAGATCGGGTCCACATGCTTTTGAGGTGTCAAGGTTTTTTATGATAGCATGCACCTGAGCAGGTGTAGTTTTCAGATCGTCTAGTGTGGCGTCTGTCCGCATAGGAAAGTCAGGTAGGGGGTGGTTGGAAGGGTCCAGTGTGGAGTTTGAGGCAAACCGACTGGCAAGCATGTTAGCCTTGTCGGTTGCTGAGGAGACAACCTCGTGATTGTTGGTTAGTGGGGGAATTGTTGATTGCCCATTATTTACTACACTGTTGTAGATTTTCCAGAAGTCTCGAGTTCCTAGTTTTTGTGCTTCGATGCGCTTTTTAGTGGTTTCCGTAAATTCTCTCTTAGCTGTCGCTATTTCTTTCTTAACGTTATTTCTAGCTTCTATATACTTCAGTCTGTTTGAACTGGACTTATGTCGGTTAAACCTACGGTATGCATGCTGCTTTTGAGTAATGGCAGTTGCACAAGTCGACGTAAACCATTGGGGAGAGTGGGGCTTACTATAAAATTTCCGCATGGGAACATGCGCTTCGATTGCAGTTTTGAACCAGTCAGTGGTCTCGTTTGCACATTGTTCAGCAGGGAGAGAGAAAATATTTTTTCATGGAGCATCTCTAATTAGTTCCCTGATGGCTTCCCAGTCAGCCTTATTATAATATCTCGTTGTTTTGAGCACTGGCTCTTCAGTTTTGGGTCTAGAGTTTAGGGCGATTTCAACCATTATCACTGCATGGTCAGCGTTCCCGAGTGGGCTGTGGGCCTTCGTTATGCAGTCATCGGGAACTGTGGTCAAAAACAGATCTAGAAGTGATGCGTGTTGTTCTTCCTGGTCAGGGAAGCGGGTTGGAAACGTAACAATTTGTGATAGGGAGTGAGATATAGCGAAGCTATGGGTTGTGCTGCCCGCTGCATCTGTGTGAGTAGAGAATCCAAGCCAGTTTTTGTGGTGGACATTAAAGTCACCAAACACATGTATTTGTGCGCTAGTGTCGAGGGACAGTGCCGTGTCTATGCTGTCAGATACTTTGTTTATTATGGAGCAGTCCTGAGTCGAGGGAGAGCGGTAGAGAAAATAATAGTAGCTAATACTGTGTTGCACGTTTAGTCTAAAGCACATAAAGGCTTGATCATCTGTTTCTAGGTTTGTTTCTCTAGTCAAGGGAAGGGTATTACGAATGTAAACTCCAAGTCCGTGCATATGTCTGCCAGAGTCCTTACGGCAGAGTGGGAGATATCCAGGCATGTTAAAGTGGTTAGAGGGAATGGAGGAGTGTAGGTTAGTCTCACTTAGTGCTAAGATATCCGGGGTATTTGTTAAGAGAAATGCTTCAACATCAGCTAAGTTAGTTCTAAGCCCACGGATATTTGTGAATGAGAGCCTCAAGGGAGGAGGCAAGTTGAATTTGTTTGTCCCTAATCCTGGTTTATGCTTATTTTTGCGCATTAGTTCAGTTACGGCCTCCAAAATATTGTTTGGAACGGGCCTTGTGTAAAATGCGAAAACAGTTATCCGAATACGCTTCACCACATGCTTTATTCTCATACAAGTGCGCACCAATTGATGATTCATGAATAGCGATAATTTACGTTGAAATAAAGTTCGTTCTAACAACCAGACATGGCTTGTTGCGCTTATTCGCGCCAGACATCGTTCAGGGATTGACGTTGATCGTCATATAGGGGTTTCTAAAAACAATGCCCTCTATTTTTATCCGACTAGAATAGATCAGATGAGATTGCCAAAGGCATTTATATAATGATTGAACTTACTCAGTAATGGCATGTGAGTAAATAAACGTGTGTCAGATACAGATATGCCTCATATAATTTCTCTATGCAGAAAATAACCGACAAGTAACCATTCAGGGGCCCCTGTTGAATATTTACGTGGCCAATGCAATTGATTTCAACACTATTTCTATATATGTTATTCGATTTTAGTGTAGCACATGGATGTTGGTGACATACTTAATTCCAGAGTTTTTTATCTCCAAGGAAACAAAAGGGACAGGGATGCGAAATATGTTGAAATGTAAACTTTGTAGCATAGTTATTAAGTATTATTTGTACCACTTCTATAATCGTAGCTCTGAGACATTTTTAATTTTAAGTTAAAACGAGAAAAGGCCTTAATTTTGAAATAATCTTTATATATATATATATATATATATATATATATATATAGTAATTCATAAAATATATATGGCGATTAAGCTACACTGAATATTCGGCGTTTCATCCACTCTAGGATTCGTCAGGCTTATGCGCGAATTCTGTGGTTGTTTATCGTTTTTATATGGTCCTCTTCCGTTGAGGATTTTAGTTAGCCAATCAGCTTTCTAGTATTAAATCCAACAAATGTTATGCTTGTGATGTCCTTATATATCATTACACCGTCGTCCATGTGTAAACCTATATCCTCTTTTATTTGTCGCTATTAAGTTTAATGTGATGTAGTATTAATAATCAAACGGGGTATGTAGTTTCCTCTCGTTACCCATCAATACCATCTGAAACACTGCCGTTTGATATAAAACGGCACTAACAGAAACACAATATGCCACTAACTAGATAAAGGTCAGTGCACTTTGCATACTTACAAATTAAACGCCCTAAAATAGTCTATGTGTCTAGAACGGTTGTAATTGGAATGTTCATATATACCTACAGGAAGAATTATCTTAAAGCAGTGTTACATGAGGAAATCAACAACATCATTGATCTAAAACGACAATTAAGTACTCTAACCAAAGGTTATTGCGAACTGGATGTTCAATCAATATAGACAATACGTATGCAACTCTGTGCGTGCATACGCCTATGTAATCAATATTGTTTATATAATAAACAAAGTATATACCAGCTTCATTGAACACTCTTTAATACAATCATTATATATGTATATATGCATATATATAAGGGCAAATAGTTAACAAAACATGTTAGAAACCCTTGAAAAAGAGTAAAAAACATATTCAATCTGAAAAGGAAACACTAGATAAGTGGATAGTCCTTAATCCGCGGAGTTTCAAAGAAATACTTTCCTACTAATTAGAAATGCTCTCCTTCTCATCAGGGGGTAGGAATTAGCAAAATGCGGGATCGGATTTTGCATGAAAAAGTATTTGATCAAACTGCAAGTAAGTCAAAGATCTTACTTGATAACAAAAAGTAAAGCGTAGTGAATATGGTGAAGAAAAGGGTGATTTCACGTGAATGGATGTTCTGGTGAAGGGTGAAGTATCCAATGACGGTAAAATTTAAAAATGTAAATACAAGGAAATCACTTAATTGGAAGATGGTCCAAAATAATCCAAAAGGCCGAAATCCGTGGAATAATTCACAAATGGGTACAAGGAAAAGGGGAAAGACTTGAGATAATATTATTAAATGAAAAATAAGACGTGCGTTATCTCGGTTGCTGAGACGAGGTATAATTAAGAAAAATGTGTGATGAAGAAGATAGAAAAAAATGAGTGAAGAAAAAGACGAAGAAAAAACAGGTTGAATGGTGATAGTATTAAATATAAAATAGAAAAGCAAATGTCAACATGACCCAGACAAGATGACGCTAAGAGGCGCGAAAAATATAGGGCAAAAAAGAGGTCAACTGAAAGGTGCAGGTTATTAATTAAGAAAATATCAGCAGAAGTTAGTAAAATACACTAAGAAGAAAAGTAAGGGGCGGGGATGGCCGGTATCTGCAAATTGCATATAAAGCAAGTATGTAAGTAGATACCTACATATTTACCTGTGTATAGTAAAATATAAATAAATGTAAGTAAATATACACACAGGATATGAATTTGTAGGTAGATTGATATATTTGATAGATAGGAATATTTAAACACCAAAACGGAAATTGCAGATAAAAACGGCAAAACAACGGAGAAAAAAGGATTAAAATAAAGGATTATTAAGTTATAAAGTATTAAGAAAGTATGTAGAAAAAACGATAATGCTGAAGAAAAGTTATATATATATATCTGAAAGATTAAAGTAATAGCTATATAATTTCAAAATTATCATAATTAAATTTGGACTTATGTTTACATAAAGAGATCAGTTCGTTTTAAGAATTTATTTTATTGTTACTTTGAGGGGAAGTAATTATAGTTATAGTTTCGGTTGTGCAGAGGCGACGTGACTTAGAGCCTGGAGTATAAGACTTCACTTTTTCATGATAGTCCATTTGATTGAGAAGGGGGTATTATTAGAATTAATTTTTTTAATTAAAGTGGTTAGAGAAGTTCCCTGATTATTATTAGAATTTTGGTTGTTAAAAGAAGAAGTTTGGTTTGATATTCGTTTCTTGATTAATGTTGAAGAAGCGCCGATATATGTGTGTACTTTATTAAAAGCTCGAGGTCTGAAATTAATATTAATTTGCTGATTTGTATTAGGGAAATAGTTTGAATTTTGTTCATTGTGTTCAACAAAGGGTGGGACAATGATTGTACGACGACTGTTTTGGAGGGGATAATGAGTGTTGTTAGTGTTAGGATAGCTGTTAGGAGAAATATTATTATTATTTTTTACACGGAGGTCACCACTTATCAAGACCCGGAAGCCATACAGGGATAAAGGTTATTGCAAGTACAGTACGTTAGTGTGGAGGGTTAATGAAGTGTTTACTTAAGGGGGCGGTTCATCAGGAATTTTTTACGTTGGAAGCAGGCAGACAGAACAGAGTTGCACAGGCGTGTAGTTCTAAGAAAGAAACGTTGTTCATGGAATCTACGTTTTATTTAGGCACAGATAAGAAGTGGGGAAATTTTTTTACAGAGAATTCAGCTAGACGGGTGTTTCTCGTGAAGGATTGGCGAGGGGGACTAGAGATTGGAGTTCAGACGAGCACCTGCCATGGAAATAACGATAAAACAAAGATAGACTCGCAACGTCTCTTCTGTGGGAGAGAGATTGCAGGGAAGAGAACAGGGAATCACCCACCAAGCCACGAAGTTTATTTTGTACTCTATCAAGGCAGAATAGGCTGTTATTGCTTGTTTAAAGTCAAAGGTGTGATTATGCTGCAAATAATAAGAGAATAATGTACGTAGAGAATTGCTATTTTTTATATCTTCTTTATGTTCACTGAGCCTTTTTTCCAATTTACGCCGGGTTTCCCCAGCGTATATATGATGGCAATTTTGGCAAGGAATAGTGTATATCCCTCCATGGGAAACTGTTTTTTTATACACAGTCGTCACCACATTATCAAGGCCAAGAGGCACTCGGGGATAAGGGATAAAGAGTGTACAGTAGAAATTGGACAATATAGTAATCATTAGTAATGGAAATTCGGTAAATTTGTTAACTTATATGGAACGGCTAATCAAGAACTTGTTTATGTTAGACTTGAAGACAACCATATTGTAGTCAGCCGGAACGCAGGAAAACGGAAGACAATTTCAGAGGCGTGCAGTTCTAAGAAAGAAGCCTTGCTCATGGAAACGACGTTTAGATTCAGGCACAGATAAAAGTGGGGGGGGGGAATTATTGATAGTGTTTTCATCTAGACGAATGTTTTGTGTGAAAGTTTGGCGAGGGGGGACCATAGACTGAAGCTTAGTCGTACACTTTCCATGAAAATAACGATACATCAGAGACAAACTCGCAACATCTCTTCTGTGAGATAGAGGTTGCAGGAAAGAGAGAAGGACAACTCCTACGAGGCTACAAAGTCTATTTTGTACTCTGTCAAGGCAGGATAAGTCCTCTCTAGCAGCTCCTGCCCAGATATGCCAGCAGTATTCCATCCTTGGACGCACTTGGCTTTTATATAAATAGAGAATTGCATCAGTAGTGAGATATCTTCTGGAGCGGTAGAAGGATCCCACCATCTTTCCAGCGACCTTGGCAACATACTTGATGTACGTGTTCCATTTCAGATCAGGAGTAAAGGACAAACCCAGAAGCTTGTCAAAACATGGGGCTTCTCCTAGACAAGAGACATCCATTTCAATTTATGCCAGATGGGGACCAGTGCGTTGATGATGTAAGGATAGGAGTTTGGTTTTAGATGCATTAAAGGTAACCAGCCACTCTTTCCCCACTGAACCACGCGCTCGAGATCAGAGGAGAGAGAATCAGTGAGAACTTTGTAATTTACAGCCTTTGATGTGTTGCCGTAGATGGTCGTGTCATAGATGTCAACGAATGATTTAAGTATATCTTTAGAGAGATCATTTATGTAGATTAGAAAAAGAGTTGGGTCCAGGATTGACCCTTGAGGGACTCCAGCATTAATACTGCTGGTCTCTGATTTTTGTCCATCGACCGCTACTCTTATGAGCCTATCGGAAAGAAATGATTTAATGATTGAGAAAACATTTCCAGTTATACCGTAGCTGGAAACATTGTGAAGTAGACCCTTATGCCATACCTTGTCGAAGGCTTTTGATATGTCAAGAGCAATTACCCTAGAAAGGAAGCCTTTGTCAAGAGATTCACTAATCCTATGTGATATAACCGTTAGCACATCTGTTATATATTAGGTTCTTCATTGGGGTTCTCACTGGGGTTATCATTGTAGGGCGCCATTTAAATCATTGAGGGCACTTTTTACGTTTGGTGTATAACATAAAAAGGATTCCGTGTGCGTATGATTGTCTCTAATATAAATCGTTGTGTGGTTTATTATCATAAAGGGAATCGTGTGTGTGACATGTAATTTCTGAACCTACCTCTGCTTCTTCAAAACGGACCATCTGGAAATTTCTCATCCTGGAGGGAGACTTGATACCTGTTTAACGAAGATTTATCACTCCAAGATGATGAATGTGTTTTATAGTTTTTTATTTCACTTTCACCAGAGGTCCTGAAGCAGGTGGAAGTGAAATCTGCTTGTGTGGGTTCTTCTTCACACACGTCAGCGTTCGTCTCTCCCCTCCCCAGTTAAGAGGGGGAGACCACGGAAAAACGTCCGTCTTCTTCAAAGCTCAAATCAAATCTCACAGATCTAGCCAACCACGTCACACATACGTAATTTGGTCAGCTGACCTTCGGTTCTGGTAAACGTGTCTACCTCCACGTTTACTCTCCTCTCTCTCTCTCTCTCTCTCTCTCTCTCTCTAACACATCTGCGGTAGATCTTGCAGAACGGAAACCATATTGTGTGTCACTAAGGAGGTTATTTCTGAAGAGGTGTTTGACTATTTCTCTATTTAATATTAATATTATTCTCACTATTATTATTATTATTATTATTATTATTATTATTATTATTATTATTATTATTGTTGTTGTTGTATGATTGTAAATGGAGGAGCTGCTCGAGTGGTATATTGGATTAGTAACTATATCAGATGGAGGATGGGAAGAAGGATAACTTGAAGACAATATATTAGTGTCTGTTATAGGAGGATAGCGTGGGTGCTCAGTAATTGTGCATGAATATATAACATCTTCATTGATGCAATCATTATTGAATGGGCAATGGTGTTTGTTGTTACAGTTAGTTTTGGGTTTAATTGGGAAAGGGATTTTTTGAGCTGATGTAATTTTTTAGTTATTAGATGTTAAGATTCTTTGTACTAAATTAGGCATTGTTGAATAAGAAATCCTTATTGAGTTTTTATTGAAAATAGAACTATATCTGTGTGGGTATTTGAAAGAGTTTTGTACCATGTTGAAGAATTCCTTAGGTATATTAATTTTGACAGTTACGCTAAATGGAGGATTAAACCAAATATTTTTCTTTCTTCTGATGCGACTGGGTGGGTTAGAGGTATTACGATTAGTGCTTTGGTTTGGATTATATATGTAGACTGGTTCATTGTTATTGATAGCGACAGATATTGTCATTTGAACTGGTTTCTTGCGAGTCATATTGTGTATGATTACAGATTTAAGGCGGTCAGCAGGAAGAGTATAATGGGTGTATTTAATCTTTTCATTGTATTCTGAGTTCCTTAAGGCATTATTGAAGAAAGTAGCATTTTGATTAAAAAGTTTTTTATCAGCAGAAAGAGCAGAAATTCTTCTAGAGACGGATGGTTGTATAGATTTTATAATGAGTAGGGGTGATTAGCAGATTTATGGACGTATAAAAGCGCAATGTTGGGTTTACGATAGGGGCTATGGGTTTCTGTGTAAAGATTAAGTGTAACGTCTAGAAAATTTGAAGGTTTTTAATATAAGCTCTATCTCCTATTTGGTTTTATCGAGCTTTTACATCTGGTTGAGCTTAATTATAAATAGTAATTCTCTAATATTTATAATATACTTTAGTTTTACCATCTTGGATCATTTTGGTAAATTTAATTGTAATTTTTATTTGAGTTTATTATATATATATATATATATATATATATAATTTTGTTTCATTTTAATTAGCTGAAGTTCTCAGAAATAAAAGGGCTTTCTTTCTGGGTCTTACCCTTGATATCTACATGATATACACAACTATCCGATTAAGTTCTACACATCGCAAACAATGAATAAGTAAAAAAAGTTGAGAACATAATTTCTATTCCTCATTGTATATTTAAATATGTTATAGGATATATTGCTTGTGGTCTGTGGTCTTACTGGAAAGCAATGAGATAAGGGAGCAATTTTACAAGTTTATTAATCATGAAAGATTTTTAAATAGAAATAAAACGGTGTTTTATTTAATGGAGTGTTACAAAATTACTTTTGTACTCAGAAAGAAAAAACAATAACTTACTAATTATTGTTTTGAAATCTACGAAACCAATTAGTCTTGTGCTTGAAACAAACATAGTCAAATGCTTTCGTTCAATAAGAATTTATTGGAATAATGAAAATATTAGTAAAGATGCATGCTATTGGATTCCAATAAAATTTTTAAAAAGACTTTTAAAAGCACTCGTATATGAAATGAATAATATTTTTTTATATATTTTTGACTCGTGTATTTTTCTCTGAAATCTATTGGACGATAATAGTTTTCATTATATAACACAATCGTTTTTCTAGATTTTACGCATCACAGTAAATACTTATTGAGAGTTTACCAATCAATACTGATCAATATTTTTTTTTATGATAAAGTAGTTCTATTACAAATATATGGATTAAAAGAAATGTTCTTATTTTATTGGATGTGTTAAAAGTTTACTATTTTAATAAATTTGTAAAATATGTAAATTAAAATTTCTTTTATCACTTCACTATTTTTTTTACCACTGTCAAGTCGAATAAAAAACAAACTTCATCAGCGTTGTAAAGCCTTGCGTGTATAAAAATCGTTACCGGATAGGAAAACCTGGCGTAAAGGAAAAATTACTTCTATTCAGGTAAAATGCGTTTCCTTAAAACAGTATACGTAAATTCCTCCGAAGTGTCGTGAATACAAATCCGAATATAAATTCCTTATATCCTATTAAACCAGTTTGTTCGTTACTGTGAGAATATGTATGGCAGTGGTACCGGCCTTTCTACTTCCATGCTTCCATTTTATGATAAATTGAATGCTGATTTTTTGTTTCTGACTCCATCATTAGAAGATAACATTTTCAGCAGTGTCCCTCTCCAATCGTATTTCTTTCACTATGGTGTCTGGGCATTATCTAATCTTTGCATTATAATCATTTCATATATCAGAGGAGGTTACATACATATGTATAAGGAAGAAAAGTGTAAAAAAATAATGTAAAATACCTACATGAGTCAAAATTTTAAAACATGTAATGAATAAAAAATGTGTACGAACGAATATTATAATCAATCTTAAACCCATTGCTTTGATGTCTTTACAAAAGGAAGAAATATTTTTAAACAGGTCATTTCGTTGTGCTTTTCGGAAGTAGTCAATAAGATAGGGAATGAACTTGCGAAAAAAAAAAGAAATCTTATAAAGTACGTTTACTGGCCCTAAAATGTTTTTTTTTTCTGAGGTGGGCAATAACTTAATAAATGTACCCTAAAAAATGTGGGTACAAAGTGCATTAACCATTTCACAAAGTATGATTTATGGTGTACTAGACTGGGTACCCGGAGTTGCCTTTGTGATTTCGAAGTGTATGTTGAGCAAAAAAAAAAAATGGTAGTAGGCAGGCGGGCTCGAACCCGTATCACGAATTATGCAAAAGAATGTAAAAAACATGACGTATTTTGCTTTGCGTCCATCGCCAAACCGGAAGTGAGGTATTTTTTAATTAAGTTTAGTCTATCGAAAAGAAGGGATGACTTTCGAAAATATTGGCAAAAAAGCGACACCTCCTTATAAAAAAGTGCTAAGTTTCGAGTGAAGGAATTAATGTTTTTAGTCAGTTTTTCGATATTTTGCGTCCGAAAGGTCGATCTTCAATACGATATCGATCTAGTGAAAATCTGCCGCTTTTTCGAAAGTTTTAGCAGACATACACACATGCATGAATACATACATGATGATTGTAACGTCTTGTAAGACGAGTGCAACTGAACCAGTCACTGAAAGTCCATGCGTCCGAAAATGACTTTTTAGTTCTGCTAGCGACTTGCACACTCTCAAGCAGACATGGCACTGAAAACGGTCATTGGTATATATACATAAATGTGCATACATATATACATACTTATGTACACATATATACACATACAAACATATACACACATATTTACATATATACATACATATGCATATACATATGCATACATTCGCATACATACGTAAGCATACACATATATACACATACACGTGTACACATACATATACATAAATACATACATATACATAGACATGTGTACACATAGACATATACACGTACATACCTATACATATATATATATACAGATATACGCATACACATATACATATACATACACGTATATACATGCATACAGACATACATATACGTACACATATACACATATACATACATATATATACACGCATATACATACGCACAAACATATACGTGGTGACTCCAACGTCTTTTTAGACGAGCGCCACTCCATCAATCACTTAAAGTCCATGAGCCTATAAATGACTTTTTGTTAATCCTAACGGTGAATTCACTCACTCAAGCAGGCAGTACACTGAAGACTGTCATTGATATCAATTGTTACATGCTTCCAGCATTTCAAGCCTCCACACGTCACAACTTTTTCATCGCCAGAGGACCATTTTTATAGACAAATGCCTGAGGGAGTATCTATACACAGATGATGTTACAGAGTCTTAGCTCTGTACGACAACTAAGTCTCTCTCTCAGTTCAAAATGTTGAGATCCAGCAACAAGCAAGAGCAAGATAGCCAGCAACAAGTGAAACTGCCGACCAGCTTAATGCGGGTACTAATCTCCTGCTTTATGTTTTTTTTTTAATCAGAAATTTGCTTCTCCTAGAAAGGTTGTCTTCACCACGGCTTACGGGAGCCCTCTCCACCCCACCACACACATACATACACACAAACACACACGGTGCTAGTATGCCGTTGACTCCGAAAAAGTGTTCATTCACCTTTTGAAAGGTCTTGGTTTTAATCCTTCAGGGAGACTAGCCGCCCTCCTCGCCAAAAAAGTCTGGTGGGGGAACCAGTTTAGTCGCCGGTGACCCGACCATGAGGCAGGTAGTACTGGGTTACATGGTACCAGTAGCATATGACATGACCTGTCTCTAGGTTTTTGGAATATGGAGGGTTGAACCATAGGGTCTCCTTATGTCTATTCTTACGTTTAAGGGTTTTGGTTTGTTGCTGATTTGTATTATTATCTAATATTTGTGGTTTGGTTTAATCTTTTTTTGTCTCTTGGTCATTTTTCTTAACTCGTATACGGGAAGACATTGCCATATTATATGTTATTACGCTCTAAATAGGTTTATTTTCTATGCAGTTTATGTTTCTATCATTTTTATTTATGAATTTAATTTGCGAATTGTATCCCAAGTTTTTTAAGGGCTTCATTGTAATATTTTTCATTTTTGATAAATATGGATACGAGTTAAGAAAAATGACCAAGAGACAAAAAAAGATTAAACCAAACCACAAATATTAGATAATAATACAAATAAGCAACAAACCAAAACCCTTAAACGTAAGAATAGACATAAGGAGACCCTATGGTTCAACCCTCCATATTCCAAAAACCTAGAGACAAACATAGCCAGATATTATTTTAAAATATTAGATAGGAACTTTAAAGCCCCCCATAGATATAATAAAATTTTCAATAAGAATACAATCAAAGTCTCTTACTCTACTATGCCTAACCTTCATCAAAAAATAATTAATTCTAATAGCAAGAAAATTAATAAGCTACAAAATACAACTATACAAAATATAGCAGACTGTAACTGTAGAAGAAAAAATAAATGTCCCTACAAGGCTCATGTAAAATTAAAAATGTAATCTATAGCTGCACAGTATCAAAACCCCCAAATCTACATGAATCTATTAACAGACATAACTTAATACCAGATTAAATAATGAAACCAACTTTAACCAATCTACCGATCAATTAGAAACCAACCCACCATATAATAATCCAACACCAGACCTAACGTAAAATAATCACAATAAACAAGAGGCAATATATTTTGGTTCCACATCTGACCTAATAAAACATAGAATTTCAACGCAAAAATATTCTTTTAAAAATAACTCTCTGTCAAACCAAACTACTCTATCCAAGTATATTTGGCAACTCAAGAATAACAATATTCCTTTCAAGTTGAAATGGCAAGTAATTGAATTTTGCAAACCATATCAACCAGGAGATAAATTTTGTGCACTATGTACAAAAGAGACCCTAAAAATTTTGAAATATGAAGATATAAAAAATACAACCATCCTATTAAATACAAAAGAGGAACAAATATTCACATGCAGTCATAAACGTTGGTTTAAATTTAATAAATATAAACCACCTTAAATCATTAAAAATTACTTATTAGTAAAAATAGATTACAATTTCGTTATTATTCTGTAATAAATTAAGTTAGACTAATTATCTCCCTTACATTCTTTAATTAAAGAAATATGCCTAATTATCTGCCTTACATTATTTAATTATACAAATTACATTATCCTCCAATTTTTTTCGAATTCTAAACCTTGGTGTCCTTTAATCAAAAGTACGTTATCGGAAAAAAATTATTACACAAGCGTCCTTTTTGAAAATTTATCATTTCATAAGCGAAAAAGCTATAGCAAGCATCTAATGAGTACTTTAACCATATTTCCTGATTTCAAAAGGCGAAAAATTAAAAGGTAAATATGTGTACGTATGTTTTTATGTATATATATATGTATATCTATGTATATGTATATATATGTGTATACTTTTTCATATATATGCATGTATGTATTTGTGTATGTATGTATAATATTGTACTTAAACCAAATTTATATTTATAATTTTACTCTATTTTATTTCTATCCCTAACCCATTTTAATTTTCTTATCAAGTTTTAGATCCATACCTTTATTTTAATTTTTTCCAGATACATCTGCCTTACTTTTAATGGTAGGTTTATTTATGGTGTCTTTTACATTTTATAAAAACCCTTTCCAATATTTGCTGATGAGGAAACCTTGTTTAAAAAAAACTATATGTAATAATTATTGTCCATAACTTGATGTCTACCACAATAAAAACACTGTTTTCCGAAATGATCGTACAAATAATTGATTTTGTTGTTCTTCTTCTTATGAAACGGATTTTTAATTTAATTATAATTTGATTTTTAAATTATGAACCACATTACTAAATATTAAATTAGCTCTAGGATATTTACCTATTTAGCTTATTATGTATCTAAATTACACCGAGCACTTTTTCTTTCCCTGTATTTTAATTGAATTAGTAATTTTACTATTACATTAAAATACACTCTGCTCTTTAGACTATTGTTCTAATCTCCTTTAAATTATATATATATATATATATATATATATATATAGTACTTTACAAATATATATGGCGATTAAGCTACACTGAATATTCGGCGTTTCATCCCCTCTAGGATTCGTCAGGCTTATGCGCGAATTCTGTGGTTGTTTATCGGTTTTATATGGTCCTCGTCTGTTGAGGATTTAGTTAGCCAATCAACTTTCTAGTATCCACCGTGCCCCTTCCTATCAGCCAATCGGCATGCATTTTATCGAACAAAGGATCTGTTTTA
Organism: Euprymna scolopes; assembly: GCF_053919585.1. Taxonomy (NCBI): domain Eukaryota; kingdom Metazoa; phylum Mollusca; class Cephalopoda; order Sepiida; family Sepiolidae; genus Euprymna; species Euprymna scolopes. The sequence continues at coordinate 9,488,614 of NC_136495.1, read as the reverse complement.
ACCGAACCGAACAAAGGATCTGTTTTAAAGTTTACGCATAAATCTATACTTTCGTATATTAATTTTATGTGAGTAAATGGAGTAGTTATATATATATATATATATATATATATATATATATATATATATATAATGTAACTGTTATGCCAGCCCTATTACACGTTCATAAAATAGCAGCATACATGAACTCTTCGCTATAATTCTAATTCCTCAATCCCTTCTATTACTAGTAGTCTATGCTCCTTTATTTAATAACGGTTGCATCAATTATGCGAATCTCCAGCTTTCCCATCATCGTTGTGGTACCTTTGCTCTTGCCAAACCTATTTTCTTCGTATTTATTTATGTCTATTCTATACGCTCTTTCCTATTGTGTACTTTCCAAACCCACATATTTTTATCGTCTCCTCGGTACCCACTTTCTTTCGGAGTCCCTTTTCTCAATCTATTATTGTTTTGTACCTCTTCTTCCTTAAAGACGTTTCCGCTCTTTTTTTCAGGGGGGGTCTTTCTCTTTTTTTTCTGTATTTTCCTCTATGCGATTCCACATTCTTTTCTCTGTCTTTTTCTAACTTTTCTTCTATAATTTTTCAAACTAATTCACTTTCCAATAGTTTGACTCTGTCGTATTATTTGCATTCTTCGACACTTCAACATTCTACGTGTTTATCTCCCCATTACGTCTCTCTCTCTCTTTCTCTCTCTCTCTCTCTCTCTCTCTCTCTCTAACTCTCTAACTCTCTTTCTTTTTCTGTCTGGGTTTCGTCGTCGTGGTCGTCGTCTCTCTCTCTCTCTCTCTCTCTCTCTCTCTCTCTCTCTCTCTCTCTCTGGTCATTTGCAATTTCGGTATCACAGTTTCTCATTTGTTCTCTTTACCGCTGACCCAACTCTCCCTATCTATTTATCTATATATTCCATCTGATATATATCGATCTAACAAACTTCGCATTTCTTTTCCTTTTCCGGATATTCTCGCGCTTTACATTATACTTGATCTCTTGTTTTCAAATTTTCTTTTTTCAGAATAAAAATTATTTTCTCTCAATTCTCTATCAATTCCTTTCACAATTTATTGCGTATTTGTTGCCACAATTCACATTTTTCTTTTTCCAACAATCTATAGTTCTAATTTAAACTCTAGATCAACAACCGTCTTCTTCATTTCTCTTTCCTCCTTTCTCACTTCACTTCTTTTTTTTTTAATCTCTCACTGTCTCTCTATTCCTCTCTCTCTCTCTTGCTAAAGTACTTGACTATTTCCCTCTCTTCTCTCAATATAAGTTTGTGTTTCCTGTCCTCTCCTCTAAATCGCATTATTTATATGATCATAACAAATTATTTCTTTGTGTTTCTCCGGTTCTTATTCTCTTGATCTTTATTGAACAAGCAACTCTCTCTCTCTCTTCTCCCTTTCTCTTGATGTTGCACTCTCTCTACCCTCCGATATATATATATATATATATATATATATATATATATATATATATATATATATATATATATATATATCAAAATGTTATATGTGCACACATGATAGATATGCATGCTTTATACATATATAGGTATAAATGTAATATGTAATATATATTTATATTTATATATTGATATAAATATATATATATGTATATATATACGTATCTTATGTTCTTCTGTCTTGTGCGCTTTCTCTAATTGCATCCTATTAATGTCGATCACAAAAGCATGCTTGATCTCTCGAGGCAAATATAGATTGAGCCGCAGAACACAAGCAACAGGGACCATGCGGACAATCAGAATTTTTTCCGGGGTTGGGTCGTTCGGGAGGCTTTGAATTGTTGATAACTCGAAATGGAAGCTCCTCTTTGGATCCCCGTCTCCTTGACAACTAATGCACATTTTGGCATCGACTCTAGATCTGCAGATGGATTTACTCGGACAATAAACATGTCCAACACACTTAAAAACGCGGGCGATAACACAAACAGCCCTCACATGCACACAAACACACACACACACACACACACACACACACACATATATATATATATATATATATATATATATATATATATATCAGTGTGTGTGTGTGTGTGCGTGTGTATTAGCGATGGGATTATTCAAATGATACAACTACCAATTTTCTTCTAAATTTCTGTTTACAATAAAATGACTCATTCTGATTCGAAATCCGCTGAAAAAATTTTACCTTTTAAGGTAAACTTCAATGATTTACTTTTGAAGGGCGAATTATTAAGTAGTGCTTCTTCGTCTACTTTAAACTAAGGTGTATTTTTCGTTTTAATTTAGCAAACACATTTATATGTTTTGTACCTAAAATTGTGATAAACTAATTGTGAGATTTGCATGTACATTTTTACCTTGTGCCATTTTTCTCGTTTATCCTCTCATACCATTTTATCTGTGCCATTTTCTAGAGCCTATTGTTGTGTTTTTTTTTTAATTTTAATTCAATACCGATAACTAACAAATTTCCGAATTTCCAACTTTTGTCATCGAACTAAATCAATTTTTTAATAAGAATTTTGGGCATAAAGTGTTGCATTATTCGATGTTTTTACATCTTTTAGTGCATATAAAAGAACGAAAAACTGTTCTTTTTTTTGTTTTACACTGTTTACACATTGTATTACAATGATGACTGAAATATGCATTCATTACCTTCAAGTTCCTTCTTACTGTTTAAATTATTGACGGTGCGACACAATAAGAATAACCCTTGTCATGTGCATGCGTCAGAAGCAGAGATGGGTTATGGAAATACTTGCAAAATGTATACTGAATTGTAATAACAATGTAGAAAAATAGATTCTCTAGCACAAAGGTTCGCTCGTTTATTGGCATATGCCTTGGAAATGAATAAATAAATAAATACGTAGAGCTTATCAATAAAATAGATAGATAATAGAGTCGCCAACATGAAAGAAAATAACAAAAATAACGACATGAGTAACGGCGCTGAGGGTATAATATTAATCCAGATCAAAGCGAAAATTTAGGTCAGTAAACAACCGTCAATTAAAATAATGTCAATACCTCCTGCTGAAATAGCTTGAATGCATAGAATCGTACTTCCTCCTCTTCCTTCACCCCACCGATCACTCTGTCCCTTCACCATACTACCTTTCAAAACTTTTATTGCTCACATTCACAAAGTATACATCCCAATTTTCCCGATGGCTTAAACAACACCCGAATATCCCAAGAAAAACGAAGGTAATCTGGACTCCTCTTTAAATAATACTCAAATTTTTATTTGATGAAGTTGTTACTTTAGATTGGAATTCTACAGAAACATGTCTGCACATAGGTTACCAATAGTATTTTTATAATGAACAACCTATATATTATATATATATAAATATATATATATATATATATATATAGTTCTAAAAATAAATTATGTTTATTTTGCGTACGGCTTTTTCAGAAACTATTAGAAATTATATTTATCTTTTATTTCATACTAGCTGACGTACCTGGCGTTGCCAGTTTGTATTAGATATATTTGAATATTTCAATTCATACATAACTACTAAATTGATTAAACGAAACATTAATTCACAAAAGCTTCTTTGCTTCTTTTCCACATCCCCGATGAGGTAGGCGCAGTAAGTGAGTTTTATTTTAAAGAGGTCTTGCCAGTAGATTTCATCCTATTTCCTAGTTTAATATTTTACCTATTAGTCCTTCTTCTTCCAAAATACGATGTCAGAATTGCAATTATTATTTAATATCTTAGTGTTATATAGTGTTATTATTAAAAGATGACGTATGTATTTGTATTGTTCTTTGTGAGAGTCTTACGAGAGATTAGTGTTGAGTAAGAGATATTCATGTTGTAAGAAGAGATAAGAGATATTAACATTGTTAGAGAAGAGATGTGGACATTAACAAGTATATATAAAGAGAGACATATAAATACATTTTGAGAAGGTGTTTGCTATCTAGATACAGAGACCGATAGTTTGACATTTATACTTTTGACAGTTCTGTGAACGGGAGTGTCTCTATAACATTTATACTCTGACACACATACTTTCTAACACATATTTTAGATGATGATTTTATCAAGGTTCTTATAACATAAATGGACAATACCTTTTCTGTTGAATAACAACACGACGACGCAGATACGTTTATTTCCTTTTTGACCGGTCGAACATGATTTTATCTCAGGGATTCAAAGCTGTTACATGGTTATTTCTAACAGCCTCTCACTTCTAGAGGTTTCCTTGACACTAACGGAGAATCGATCTGAACCTCTCTGCTTCTCTCCACTGACTGATTCCGATTCTCACTTATCTAACTAAATTCATAACTCATGACGTCATTGCACGACCGAGCACGTGTATATGAGACCCACGGCATGAATCCTTCTCTAACCTAATTTTACGTAACTCACTTTACAATAACATTTTCCATTCTCTTTGTTTCATAAAGGAATGTAACCTATTTGTTAATTCTGTAACCCAAATTTCTATTATGTTTTCTTTCTAAGAATGTAAATAGTTTCCATCCAAATTGTATTATTAAATATTTTAACACAATCAAAAATTTAACTGGACATTTCATTTATAATATTCTGTGTTTATTTTAACTTATGATTGGAATTCTCAATTCCAAGTCTAGCTTCGCAAGTTCGAATCCTTGACTATCCTATTTCATATTTACATTTAACTGATTCCCTATTTTTATACTTACATGAAAAGGGGATAGCCCTTATATTGTAACATTAGTACATACCTGAAAACATCTCAATCTTTTTTTGTTTTAATTATTTAATGTACGACATATATATATATATAATATATATATATAATATATATATATATATTATAGCAGTAGCGTTTAGTCTCCAAGAAGTACATCAAATGAAACAACATGTGTCTACCAAAAAAGTTCGCAATGAGTTAACAGAGCAGGTATATTAAATTTATTTATACAAACATTGATGGCTACATATGTGAATACATGTTTTTAAAATCATCTATTATTGGGGGGATTACGTCTTCAGGCCAGGAGTTTTCAAGAGAAATTCTTTGCCTAAAGACGTAATATCCCCAATAAAGGGTGATTACAGAAACATGTATGCACATATGGAACCATTAATGTTTGTATAAATAAATTAAATATATATATATAGCATTAGTAATCTATTTTGTTAATGATATAAGAAAAAATTAGTTTCCACCTGTGAATGTCTAAAAACTGTTAAATCTCCTTGTCGCATTAATTTTTAAGACTCCCTACATAAACAACGTTTTTCTTGTGACTCCTAACAGCTATGCAAATGTAAAGGTTTTCAGGACTTTCCAATGCGTGAGCAACCAACATAAAACTGGTCATGAGTAAAGCAAAACGTCTGAAGACTAAGAGCAACTGCTTCAAGGATTTGTCCTTGAGTTTATTTTCAGACATGACAAAGCAAATTTTTATTAAGGATTATACACGCTTGAACTAACATGGCATGTCAGAAGGTATAAGGGGAATTCTAGGAATCAACACAGTGTTACCTTTTAAATTCTTAGTTATTATAATGCCATTCAGAACATTAATTTTTAAAGCGTTTATTTTTTACAGTGTGCTGTTACACAGTTTAGGTTGATCAAGATGTCTAAATAATATTCATGGAGCCTATTCCTTTAATATCAGGTTGCATTTAGATATTCTACAGAAAAATCTACTGTCTGATCTCCATCAATAATGCAATCAGTAGATTAAGAAGAATGTTCTCATACAGACAATACTTGCAAAATAGTATAATAGATCATATTAACAGCATCATTTCTAGGAGCCAAGATTGCTCTTCCACAAACGCATGAAAATTATGGAAATGCTTAGCAATATCTGGAAAAACCTTAGAATAAATATTATTTCATACCATTTTTCAATTATCTTAAAACAAATTAATTTGAGATATATATATATATATATATATATATATATATATATATATATATTTAATGTACGAAATTTGCTTGATTGAAATTGGCATTTTAAATAAAAATTTGAACAAACTAATGAACTAATAATATATGCTCCATTGACAAATTTACATTCTCACACATATTTCATAAAAATATGTCATGAATATATATTATTTAATATTGTTAAAAACATATTAAATAAATTATCTATTATTAAAAAATATTCCCCGTTTGTAAATGAATCTGAATTTTGATGTTTTTACTACAAATTCTGAGAAAACCTGTATCTATATATGTGAGTGTAAATATATGTATATAAGGGATTCAAATAATGAAAATGATATAATCTGATGGAAAGGAACAAACAAAAGTTATGTCTATATTCATCAACGTTCAGGGTGCATTTAAAGAATTTTGTGGAATGATTAATTTTAATATTTTATATATACATTATATATATACTGTAAGTTATGAATCTATATATATGGCAATTAAGCTAAACAGAATATTCCACCTTTCATTCTCGTGAGCATTCGTCAGGCTTAATTTCCGCCCATAACTTACTACCTAGCTTTACGTATGTATTGAGCACTGTAAAAGTAAATACTCAAAATTTACGCATAAAATTATATCTTCGTATATTAATTTATGTGATTAAATGAAGAAATCATATATATATATATATATATATATATATATATATATATATATATAGTACAAAACTTTGTTGAAATTCAAATAATTTTTTTCATAACTTTTGTTTATTTCATCTCAGATTTCTTCATTACAGCCGTTTCGTTAATATGATAGCAATTTTATGAATGTATGTGTTCATAATAAGCTCCTTTCTCACCAACTTTTCAGATGTTATTTCCATTTGATGCTACAAACAAAATTTTATTTTGTACATGATAAACCTATGATATATATATATATATATATATATATATATATATATATATATATATATATATATATATATATATATATACAAAGAGAAAGAGATTGGGATTATGAAAGAGGGTCTTCGCGTGCCATTTATTAGATATGAAATAGGATTTAATTTTCATGATCTATAAGAAGAGAATAAGTTTTTCTCACACACTATATTTATTCTATTTATGTCAAATTTGTTAGATGTCAAAATTGTAAATGTTGTTGTAAAACTGAATATTTTGTTTCAACAATTTGTTGTCATTAATACCGCCATTCATTAAAAACAATACATTTTTAGTTTTGTTACGAAAAGTGCAAATTTTGCAAAATCTTTAAAAGTTAAGATAATTTCTAAAGAAACCTTACTAATAAACATGCATTCGAACATTTTAGAATTGTTGTACATTTACGAAAATAAAAATTGTTAAATCTCTATTTTGTAAATATCGAAAACACCTTTATATTGTATTATTATAGTTACTCGCATATATTTTAGTCCAATAAATTTGTAACGAAAACAAAATGTTGCTGTCCTTCGAAACCGAAAGTTTGCGTTGATACTGATTTTTTCTTTCCATTTGAAATGTGATAGGAAAATCAGGCACTTCTGCAAGACTGCGTGGTAACCACATTTTTGTTTTCAGTTTGGAGATTTTATAGAGTGCATAAAAGTGTCAGACAAATGCAATTTCAAGACATCGGCGAAAATCTCGACACGTGTCGACAACAATGCACGTTTTGTTTTGCTTGGAGAAACTTTTTGTTACACATTCTGTTTTATTTTTGAATATTTCTTCTATTCCTACGTTTAAGAACCAGACTTCTTCATGAGAACACAAGCTTTATTACGTCGCCTGAAGAAGACTTTTGTTCCCGACCGTCCACTTGTCTTAAACACTAGCATATTCAGTGTAACGACTATGTAATAGTTTTCTATATAAATAAAAATATGCTGTTTCTTCAAGACACTCAACAGCTTGAAATATTAACATAATTAAACATTACAATACAGGATTTTTAAAAAATATTAATCTTAACTTTCTCGTCGTTCCCCTCTTCATAGATCAGAGGAGAGATATGTCATATTCTATTTTTATTTCTATTTCGTTTGTTTTAGTCTCATTAGTAACCTAATTTCTAAGTTTTGTGTAGCTAAAAAAACACCGTGAAGTCTGAAATATTAAACTAACTAAAATAATTTAGAATTAATTTTTTTATTATTTTCTCCTATTTTCATTGTAATAATTTGTTGCTTCCAAGAGGACGAGATTTTTGTAATGTCATATTCTCTTTGGATTTGGTATAAGATACACCTCGTGTTTTTTGAACGCGATGAATACAAAAATATGTCATTTTCTTTGAAAGATTGCAAAATTTTAAATCTAAACTAAATAACTAAAGAAACCGTTCACACACATAAAATTCGAAATCTTAATTGAACACGAGTGCACGTTACTTATATTTAATCTACAACAAGAATGTGACCAAGCAAAACATGTTGGTAAAATTATCATCTAGATAAACATTTACAGCAAATTCTTTGCTTTGAAAGCAGTATAACACTTGTCGGTGCTTAGAACTATCCGTCTGTGGAATATAACACTGTCTACTTCCCGACTGACTATAACAAATCGCTATCAAATCTAATGTGAATAAATTCTTAATGTGCCGTTCAATAAAATGGTGCATCTCCTGGCCAACTTCTATAACTGATTATGTTGTATTTTATTTGTGTTGCATAAACAAACTGAGGTGAGGTTAAATAATATATTGTGCCAGAAAGGGGATCAAATGTTACGTGCGAGATCTTCGTGTGGTCGAGTGACGAAAAAATAAAAATATCGGTCACAAGCATATGTAAGACCCGGAAAATGACGTAAAAGCAAGGTCAAATTTTAGGACACAAAATCTCTGATCATCGAGTCACCACATTTTTGCGAAACAATGCAGATCGGAATGTCGTCGACATCTTCGTCAAATAAAAAGAGATACATATGAGGAGAAAGAGATCAACACAGCTGGAAACACAATCGTTTGCACAGCACCTACTAACCCCGTCACGCACGCCATTAACTTTGCCAGTATGGCGTTGAAAAACATATAAATGATTTTTTTTTAACCAGCTGTGAGTGTTTTATTTCTATTTTCACCAACGAGTGTTTAGGTAAAAAAAAATGACGAAAATTGTTATTTTTTAAATTAAATAGACTTAATCACATTTTACGATTCGGCCATTGGGGCAGAATATAGCAAATTGATCGGTGCGTTCGGATTCGGAGAATTGAAATACGTCACTAATTATTGTTGGGAATTAATTTACTAACATATTTGGTAGAAACAAATCACAAATTTGTATGTTTTTTGGGTATAACACTTTGTCTTTGAATGATTGGTTTGCTTTTTTATTACTACTTTATGAAATGAGCCGCGTTGGAAGTCAAATATAACACAGTTATTAGCGAAGGTGCCCAGTTCTATGTACAAAAGAAGGGATCTTTTACTGGTGATAAAAGCTGATGTAAACTTAGGCATGTTCGTGAAGGATTCTCTCTCAAACTTATTTAAATAGGATTACGGATTTAAGGACAGTTTCTAAACGTAAAGCATCTTAAATTGAAAAATTAAATAATAAACTTTTACATCCGAAATTAACTAAAAAGAATAATTCTGTTTGTGAATCTAAAAACCTATTATATAGCAGTTTATTCGTTTATGCTTGGATTTTCCAATTCAAAAGGATGTTACATACCGACATTTTATCAATTTGCATATAATTGTAGAATTTTGATATGTGTGTTGTATTTTTGCAATGCTAAGACTTAATTTCGTTTTGACAGTGGCGTTTATGAATATAATGACAACACAGTTCTTAAACCATTGACCAATTCATTGGTTTTTTCTTAATTCTAATAAGTTGCAATATTATAATTCAAAGTCAATTTGATTTGTATGTTGAACACAATATATATATATATACATATATATATATACATATATATTATACTCACGTATAAAGAGTGCTACGTCTTGATAAAAGCTTGGCATCTCTTCAGGAGACGTAGACACAGATGGTAGCATAACACATTACGTCTCTGTATCTCATTCTCTATCACAGGCGATTACGTTTCCAACACGTTTCCCAGATCAGCAATATCAACATACCTCATTTGTAGACCTATTTCTGATGACCACTCTCTCCGATGATTGTGAAACGAAAGCCAAAAGCCCAGTCGGGAATGCTGATTACACTGTGATAATGGTAGAAATCGCATTTATTTCTCGACTCCAAACTGAAGAAGCATTGCTCAAAATTACAAGGTATTATAAGAAGGCTGACTAGGAAGTCATCAGGGATCTTATCAGATATGCCCTATGGGGATATTTTCTCTCCTTGAACAGTACGCAAATTACATTACTGAAGGTTCAAAACGGCAATTAAAGCACATGTTCCCTCGAGGATATTCTATAGCAATCACCACTCTCTTCAATGGGTTGTTACCACATGTGCAGCCACCATTGGTCAAAGGCAGCATTCATACTTTCAGTACAATCAGACAGAAGTTTATAAAGCTAGAATTAATTGTAAGAAGGAAATAGTGACAGATAAGAGAGAATATACCGAAACCATCAGAAAACGCATGAGTTCTGGAAAATCTACTCCAGTGTAGTAAATAATGGAGAATCAACAATTCACCGACTATCCGACAATCAAGAGGTGCTTTGCACGGCAAGCGAGAAGCCAAACATGTTTGCCAGTCGGTTTGCCTCAAACTCCATATTGGACCCATCACACCAGTCCCTCTCTGAATTTTCTTTTGCGGAAAGACGCCACACTATATGATCTGAAAAGTATCCTTTCTCAGGTGCAAGATATCATAAAACACCTAAGCACATCGAAAGCATGTAGACCTGATCTCATTCCGGCTATTCTACTAAAAACATGATCTGCTGAGGTTGCTCTAAATTTTACAATAAATACATTTACGAATCTCGTTTTCCTGGCTATTGGAGATCTGCTTCAGTGGTAACAGTTTACAAGAATTCTTGTGAAAGAATTGATCCATTAAATTATCGCCCTATTAACCCCCCCTTTCGCTTTCCACTGAAATATTTGAGACCATAATTTACCAAGTTCTAGTCCACCACCTTACAGCTGCTAAACTTCTGACCGATATCAACAATATGGACTTATGCTAACCCGTTCTACAGCAAATATTCTTACTGTAATCTTTGAATTTATATACAATACACTGGACATAGCTAAGGCTTTTCATAGGGTATGGCACGATAGTCTTCTCAGAAAAATAGTGAAAAATGATCTCCCTGATAAAATTGTCTCTGAGATGAGTATATTTTCTGATGACACCAGGCTCTATTACAAGGACGAGGGGAAAACAAATGAACACATATCTATGAAAATGGCAGAAACGCTAGACGAAGACCTCCAATTTGTAGTGGAATAGGAAAAAGATAGATGGTCATATTTAATACGGCCAAGACGAAGCTTATTTTCTTCCCTAATTACAATAAACTTTCTCCATCACCGATAGTTATGGCTAAAGATACATTACTTGAAAGTACTTCTTTCAAACTCCTCAGCTTAACTTTCACAGGGAACATGAGCTAGAATAGATACATTGAGAGCATTGACTGGGCCGCTGCGAAGAAGGTGGCATCTCTCTACTCTTACAACTAAAAGTATCCTGTACCTCTACAATGCCATAATTTCTCCCACCTACGGAGTATTGTTGTCACATTTAGGCTGGTGCCTCTGCAACTAGTGCGCCTCTCTCTCTCTCTCTCTCTCTCTCTCTCTCTCTCTTTCTCTTTATCTGCTGGATAGGGTTCAAAAGAAAGTCGCCAACCTGATAGGTCCTGAACTGTCATCTAAGCTTCAACTTTTATCCCATCGACGAAATGTTGCATCTCTCTTTATTGGTGGATGTTCTGAAGAACTACAAGATCTTGTACCCCCTCAATGTAAATGCTCCCGACAATCCCGACAAACAGCAATATCCGATCCCTAAACAATTGAGATTCCGAGATGTGAGAATGCCTTCTACTCTAATAGTTTCGTCCCCAGAACGGCTAGACTTTGGAAATCCCTTCCGGATTCCTGCTTCCCCAACTGTACTGACATGCAGAAGTTCAAGTGTAATGTGAACAGACACCTTGCTGCTTAACTCCTTTCATAGTGACCTAACAACTTATGTCCCCGATAGTAACCCCCTACATCAGTGTGACACTGTGCCTCACATGAGGTGAAAATGGAAGAAAAAATTGATCTCGGGCATTCATGAGCACTTAGATGACCTTCCCGCTCAGCTGCACTCTTGCATAATCGTTCACAGATGTGGCGGAGGAACTTGCCAGCAATTACTGATTCTTGTAGAGCCATTTTGTCATGCTCTGTTGAGTGGCCTTTCAAACTGCTTTAATACCAGTCGACAAATATTACAGCAATGTTTGGATTGTCTGGGTGGCAGCACATCCTCATAAAAGTGTTGTTCTTGTAAACCCTTCTCTTACTTCATGTAGCTCGCAAAGCCGACGTTAGACATAAAAATCTGCTACATATTGTACATTGCAGCCATTGTTGGAGTCGATAGATACTGCAGAAAAGTAGTACGTTGTAAGTTGGTTCTAATACGCACCGGATGCGCATTTTATTTATTGAAATTAAATAAACGCTTCTATAACGGAACTCATACCCCTGACGTTAATCTCCCGTAGCCAAAGCACCGTTTCGACATTTAAAAATACCACTCCTTAAAGAAAACGCGCGGATCTTCACTAACTGATATTTTTCTCAAACTTTACAACATGGCAAGAAAGAATAAGAAAAAATAGAAAAAATATATCGACAAAATTATGGAGTTTAACTCTAAAATATATTTAAATCATAATTTTCAAACAAGGAAAATATTTGTTTATTTTCGTAATATTGTGCTGTAATTTGGTTCTCAAGCGCACCTGATGCGTATTATCTATCTATCTATCTACCTATATTTTTAAGTTTCAGAGATAAATGAACTACATAAAGTTTAATTCATAGTAACGCTCTTCTAAATGATATAAAAATACAAATTTGAATTGACGAAATTAGAGTATGCGCGTAAATTTACTATGGATTCCGTTTAAAATTCTCTACAGATTCCCAAGTTCCACAGTAAGATTTCCGACTTTTACAAGATTACTATTAAAGAAAATCGAAGTTAAATCGTCCTTAACAATGTAAGAATATGACCTAAGATTAAAACATTAGTTCAAATAATGCAAATTAAATAAATGAAGTTTTCGCTGTTATTTCATCAAGTTTAAAACTTTTAATTAATTCTAAAAGATTTCGGTTGTTTTATTTTTAAGTGAAATGTATAAATTTAGTGAGAAAACTTGGATTTATTTTTTATTGCTTACACTGTGCAGTTTCGATTTTAGTTAGTTTGGCTATTTTAGCTAATTTGCCAAGGCAAATTACTTCTTAATTTCATGCAACTACCATTCCAGACATTTCAACAAGAACATTGTCTTGAAGTCATTGAAAAGTTAGTAATTGGAGTCTTGTATAGTCCCAGGTCGAACGCATTCGAACGGAAGTTTGTCTCATCTTGAAGCTAATTCTGTCGACGTTAACCAAAATACGTTTGTTCTCATTTTGGAATCGTCCATCAACAAAAACAATCTCGAACAGTTTGTTAAATTCAATCGCCGCCAAAAGCTGCTTGTGATTCAATTTAAGATCCTGGAATTGAAAGCGGTTGTTTGTTGTTTTATTTTTGAAAACATTTTTTTAGCTGACATTTCCTCCGATTACGTTGCGTTTTCTAGGCGTAAATTAGAACTCTTGTGTAATTAGTATGTTAATGAGATGTGCCCAAGGCTAGAAACCTTGAGAGATGACGATGTATAAAAAAAAGTTCGATTAACCTTCCCTTCGGTGACGCCTTCGAGTGGTTTCAAAGAATCTTGCAACGAAAGCATCATCTGTGATTTAACGTCAAATAACGGCAGGATGAATTAAAGTAATCTCATGTGATTTCAAAATAGATTAACAAAAACTGAATATCAATACATTCAGGCAGCGAACTTATGTTTTACTACGGATTGGCATATTTCAAACTTATGCATGATAGACTGATAGACTGCTAATATTACTTAAGTATGGCAGAAGAACTTAGCGATAGAACTGTGCATAATGAAATTAAATGTTTTTATTTACGCATTTAAGCATTAGGTGCTTATTCGATATGAAACGTGACATTTTTTACTGTTATTAACTAAAAGTAAGTCATACTGTCATTGAGAATTTGTGTTCAGTTGTCATATTTATATTTACGTGTTTTGCACATTTGAATAATTTATTAAATTATAATTCATGCGGAAAATTTCCAAGGTTTAGCTTGAAGATGTTTTTTTAACAAAGAATGATTTGCATATGGTTGTTTGTGCGTGTGTGCTCGGTCGTATGCATGTATATATCCACCTCTATTATTATTGAAAAAGATTGGATTCATTTGTAATTAATTCTTCTTCTTTGGTGGTCTTAATTTTTTTTTTCATTGCATTTCTATTCTTATACTAAAACACACGGCATTAGAATTCAGCCAATTAGACGACAATATTGTAGGCATGGAGCAAGAAGGCAATTCCAATGACAAGCGGCTCTAGAAACGTAGCTTTTCACGAAGAAAGGTTTTCGATGTCTTAGGATGTTCACTGTGTATCTATTGAATTTTGATGTTTATAGATGATATGCACGTATATCGGATAATAGCACAATAAGATCATGATGATACATTTCGAGTAATTTCTTGTAAAACAATTACAAAAAACGCAAGGGGACAAGGCTAGAGTTTAATAGTGTAGGAGTTAATCAGTTTGAGATATTTTTTGTATGTCATATGAAAAAAAAGAACTGCTTAATCGTATATTTTGTTATTCCCGATAGTTAACGAACTGAGGACGGAGAGGACATAAAATAGAACAAAATATACGGAACTTTAAATACGATTGAAAATTATATGAAACATTATAAAGTTAATCTTGTACCGATAATGGTGGAAGCACAAGAAACAATTTCAAGATACTCGATATAAAAACAGATACATTTGAATTAAAAAGAATACTGAAACTAGACAACGGATGGTAGAAATTTTAGCAAAAACCTATAAATGCTGATACCAACTTACATATAAGCAACGAGCACCTACAAGTCACATTGAAGTTAAAATAAAATTAAATTAAATAAGATAATAAAAAATAACACCATCACATGAAACAAAGGAAAGTGACCCTGCAAGAAATGCTATTTACTACCTCCCACTTTTAAATGTGGTGGCATCAAACTACGCTCGAGCCACACAACATAATGAGTGAAGAGTAAACGGGATGGAAAGATTAAAGAAGGAGAGCACTGACCAAAGATCCGCTATAAGAGTGTGAACAGTACTAGAATCTTGGTGAGGACTTATAATAGATTTTCCAAGATCGTTAACGGCGAGACATCAACACTAAGCAGCTACTTAGGTAACGCACAATTATCCGAATGGCATGACGACTACTGAAAGTTTGAGAAGCCTATTTTTTACGCGGACCCCATGAATCATCCGAGTTCATAATATTAAATATCAGGATCCGTGGAAATTCCACAGAAAGGTAACTATATTTTATTAGAAAATATGTCTTGATAAAACTATACTTGACCATTTTGAAGGTGTAACATACTGACTAACTAAGGAAAGAAACAAGTGGAATATTATATAGAAAATAATAATAATAAAGAGAAGAAGAAGAAGAAGAAGGAGAAGGAGAAGAAGAAGAAGAAGACGAAGAGGAAGAAAAAATAGATAATGAAGAAGCAGATAAAAAAGAAAAGAACTAGCGAGATCCGTGTGAATAGAGGTGTATCTTTCGTCGCTTGCATATTTTGCCGTGTTTATAAGATTGAAAGTTAATCTAAGTACTTTGGCTTGTAGAAGATATATAATTGAAGGGTCTATCTCCAAAACAGTTGTATGCGTTTGTACCAGTTCTATTCTATAATGTAGACCCCATGATAAATTTTACAATCTTTGCTCATCAGAGATACTATACACTGATCATACCTCTAAAACTTTTTGAATTTCATGTCCAAAACAATAACGCTTTAATTTAAATTAATATTTTTTTAATTATTTTATTTTCTCGCCGGTGACCGGATGCTCCCAGCTTTTAAAAGTTGTGTAAGTGAATGCATCAAACTGGCCCAAAAAGGAATACAAGAACAAACATAACAGGCAGTACACTGGGAATTGTGCAAACAACTGCATCTCGAACACACAGACAAGTGGTAAAAACATAAACCGGTAATTTTACTTGAAAACGAAAATCACATACACCTATGGACATACAAACTGAGAAACCCATCCAAGCCATCAAAGCAAAAAGACCAGATATCATAATAAGTAAAGAGAAGGAAAAATCTTGGCAAATCATCGGCTTTGCGCATCCAGCTGATCATAGGGTGAATATCAAAGAAAGAGAGAAACGGAGCAAATACAAAGTCAGAGTGCTGAAAGAGATATGAAAGATGAACACTGAAAAGCGGTAACTAAAGGGGAGACGGAAAAATCGGGTATAGCCAACCATGTCTGGATGGAAAGGGGGGACCATCGCCCCCTATGGGATGAAGTAAAAATAATAAACAGAGAGACCCACTGGAAAGTGAGAAAACTTAAAGAAACAGCTCACATGCTCGGACATAACAACCTACTGAGCAAACTAAGCATAGAGCTGAATTCTCTCCTATGATCTGATAGAGAGAGAAAACCTTGAATAACAACATAGGTTTAACATTAACAAAAACTAACTAAGAATTGTCCTAGTGACATATGGCCGAGTGGTCCTAGACTTCGTATCAAAGTTTACAGTTACCCAAAGGTGCTGAGTTCAATCCTGAACGAAGGCAGCGAAAAAGTAACATTCAAAACAGAGAATCAGTAACTGTGTCCCAAAGCCTAGCCGGAGTCCGAAAACGGTACCCCCGTAATAATAATAAAGGGTTGGGTTCGAGACTCCTAACAAACGGTTCCCCAGTTCGATACAAAACACCTGACGAAGGCCGGAGGGCAAAACGGCCGAAACGTTGTGACAATAACAACCAAGATGAGGAAGTCAGTCCGACAATCTCAATCAATGAAAACACCTCATCTCAAAAATACAGACAATTACTACCTTTGATAGGGTATGCATAATAGTCTACTCCACAAAATCTCCAACTACGGTAAAGCTGGGACTGTCTTTTTAATTAATAAATCATTTTTCTCCGAAATCTTTATAACAGTAGTGGTTGATGAGCATTAATCGGAAGATCACAGTATCGATGCTGGACTCCCTCAGTTGATTCTATGGGCCAAACTCTCTTCTTGATTTACACCAATGAACTTCCAAATCACATCATATGATAATTTGTAGACATTTATCTTGATGGCAGTACCATTTGTGGCAAAACTTCAAAGGCCGTAAACGACCAAGTTCTCTCTGATTCTCTCCTATGATCTTGGTCACGTGGTGCAATGGTGAAAATAAGTGGCTGCTTAATTTTAATGCATCTAGAATAAAGCTTCAATCCTTACATTATCAACGCTCTGGTTCCCGGCTAGCATAAATTGGAATGAAGGGCTCTCGTCTTGGGAAGGCTCATTGTTTTCACAAGCTTCTGTGCTTATCCTTTGCACCTTATCTCAGATGAAAAACGTACACCAAATCCGTTCCCAAGGCTGCTGGAAAAAGGCGGGATAATTTTACCGCTTCATTAGATATCTAACTGTTGACGCAGTTCTCTCATGTATAACGGCCAAGTTCGCCCAAAGATGAGGTAGGGTTGCTACATCTGTGCAAGATCTGCTAGGAGCAGCTTATTCTGCCTTGACAGAACTCAAAATAGACTTGTAAACTATTCGCTGATGCCCTTTTCTCTTCTCTGAAACCTATTTATCAGAAGAGACGCTACGAGCCTCTCTCTGCTTTATCGTTATTTTCATGGCAAGTGCTCGTTTGAGCTCCAGTCTATGGCTTCCCTTGGCTTGACTTTAACGAAAAACACCTGTCTAGCTGCAACCGCATTCAATAATTTCCTTCACTTTTTATCTGTGCCTAAGCCTAAACGAAGATTCCATGAATAAATGTTCTTTCTTAGTACTGCACGCCTGTGAAACTATGTTTCATTTTCTTGCTTCCTAGCTGACTCCAATACAGTAATCTTTAAGTCCAACGTGAACACGTTCTTCATGAACAGTCCTCTTAAGTAATCCAATTTAGGAAAGTTACACTACAAACTATAATTACGATATTGTCCCATTGACTGTCGCACACTAATTTACCCTATCCTCGCATGGCCTAAAGATCATTGATAAGTGGTAACAACTTTGTAAAAAAAACTTGCCAGAGAACTAAAACAGATCTGAAAATGAAGAAAGTAAAGATAATACAACTAGTAGTAGGAGTGCAAGGAACAATAAAGTACAACTTTGAAAAAGGAATTTTAGAGATTGAAATTAGAGAGACGACCGAGAAAATACATCGGATAACAATAACAGAAACTGCAGAAATATTAAGGAACACCCTTGAATGCGGAGACTACGAGGGGCGTGCAATAAGTAATGCCCCTGACCCACTTCCAGTTGTCTGACCTTGCTGAAATTTTGCATGTGCAATTATTTATATCTCTACGGGTTATGTGACAAATTACAGCTCTGAACTAATTGTAGTTTCTGTTTTACAGGTGTTTGAACTGAGTCAGGTGTAAAATGGAGCATGTTGAATGTCGAGCAGTGATGCAAATTTTGTATTTGAAAGCACGCACACCACAGGAGATGTTTGATGAAATCAAAGAAACTTATGGTGATAATGCCCCATCATATGACCTTGTAAAACGCTGGAATCGTGAATTCAAACATAGCTGGAAGGCTGTGGCAAGAGCTCCCAGACCTGGTCACCCCCTTCTGCCATTGATGGGGCATCTGTCTGTCAAGTAGAGGCTGCCATTTTGCAAGATTGGCGCATTACTACTCGCCAAATATCCCAAGATGTCAAGATTAGTACAGGGTCTGTGGAAACTATCATTCAAAGTGTCTGGCAGATGGATTCCCAGAAGCGAGAACGCGTCGAGTGCTCCAGAATGAATTTGGAGATGTGCCAAGAAGATGACTAAAAGTTTTTCAAAAGATTGATTAAACAGGATGAAATCTGGGTCCATCACTATGATCCAGAGACCAAAGCCCAGTCAATGCAGTGGAAGTATTTGGACTCACCAACTTCACAGAAGGCCAGGATGCAGCCCTCCGCTGGCAAGGCCATGCTCACAGTCTTCTGGGACCAGTACGGAGTAGTGATGACAGATTTCTTGGCAAAGGGTACCACAATTACAGTAGCATATTATGCTTCACTTTTGAGGAAATTAATGAAAGCTATCAAAATCAAGAGTCGGGGCAAAATTATCAAAGGTACCCTCCTCCTGCAGGAAAACGCTCCGGTATACAACTCGCATGTCGCCAGATCAGAAGCACGGGCGTGTGGTTATGAAATCCTTCCCTATTCTCCCTACTCTCCTGACCTTGCACCTTCTGACTTTCATCTCTTCCCAGCCATGAAGTTGTTTTTGAAAGGAAAGCGTTTCCCAGATGATGCAGCCTTGATTTCTGAAGGCACGTCGTGGTTGAAGGACCAACCTGGGGTGTTCTAAAAAAACGGTCTCCAGAGCTGCATCAAACCATGCGAGAAATGCATAAGTCTGGGTGGTCTCTATGTAGAGAAAGACTAATAACTGTGCCAAGTTTCGTTGCTCTACTTCTATGGGAAGTGGGTCAGGGCCATTACTTATTGCACGCCCCTCGTAACACTACATATGAACTATAGAAACAAACTGGAAATACTGAAACGGCTACAGAGGTAAAACCCTAAAGAAAATGACATGAATCATGAAAACTGGCCCCAAATCAAATACTTGAGAAGGGTCAATGGGTGTGGAAAGACTGAGGAGAGAAGCACTAGCCAGACCACCGCTTGATTAGTACAAAGAGGATTGGGACATTAACGAAGATTAATACCAATAAGATTCCAACGAAAAGCAATGATCGCTGCAAACGAGAGATCAATGGTAAGCGGCTGTTGCGATAATAATAATAATGATGACAATAATAATAATAAAAATAATTATAATAATAATGATACCAACAATAATAATGATAACAACAACAACGATAATAATGATAACAAAAATAATAACAATAATAATAATAATGATATCAACAACAAAAATAATAATAATGATAACAACTACAATAATAATAATGATAACAACTACAATAATATTGATAATGATAACAACAACAATACTAATAATGATAACAACAACAATAATAATAAAAATGACAGCATAATAATAATAATAATAATAATGATAACAACAATAATAAGGATAATAAGGATAACAACAACAATAAGAATAATAATGATAACTGCAATAATAATGATAACAACAACAACAATAATAATAATAATGATAACAACAACAACAATAATAATAATTATGATAGCAACAACAATAATAATAATAATGACAACATAATAATAATGATAACAACACCAATAATAATAATAATGATAACAACAACAATAATAATAATAACAATAATAATAATGACAACAACAACAATAATTATGACAACACAACAATAATAATAATAATGATAATAACAACAATAATAATAATGATAGTAACAACAATAATAATAATAATAATAATAATAATAATAATAATAATAATAATAATAATAATAATAATAATGATAACAACAGCAATAATAATAATAATTCTGATTTCGCTTATGAACATCTCTCTGGAAAGGGATAAGATTCATTTCCGGAGGATTTCCTTTAACCCCGGCTTCAAATCAGCAGCTTCAAAGATCAAGGGTTTTCCTAAGGTTGTTGGTGGTACCTATAATTGGAGAGGATGGAAGGCCGCCTAAAACATCGGTGATTTGTATTTTTTTTCAATTGTTCTTCCAGACGACTTGATACTCCTCCTAGTGTACCAACTACAACCGGGATTATTTGTGTTTTAACCCCGTGTATACGCGTTATCTCCAAGGCTAATAGAGCATAATTGCTCCACTTCTCATTCTCCTTCTCTCTCACATTCCTGTCCCAGGGTACTGAGAAGTCTACAATCTGCCAGTTTTTTGAGATCTTGTCAATGACGACCAAATCCGGGCGATTATGTTCCAATTGTTTGGTCGTTATGGCACTTTTGTCCCACCATACCTCTACCTTGCCATCCTCATTTGTTCTCACTTAATCAGGTACCTCTTCAAACCACTTTTCAGCACACTTCACCCCAACCCTCTTACACACCTCCCAATATATCCGGAGTCCCATGCGATCGTGTCTTTTGCGGTAGTCTCTCTGTGCCAGGCCACTACACCCTGCTGCAAGGTGCGCAATTGATTCTGAGGTCATATCACAAATCCGGCATTTTGCAGCAATTTCCTCTCCTAGGACCACTTTTTAGAACAATCGTGTTCCTAATGCCTGCTCTTGTGCTGCACAAACAAAAGCTTCAGTACTCTTAGTCAGATACCCAGCTCTAAGCCATTACCATGATCTTTCATCAGCCACTTCTGCTATATCCTGGAAGAACCTTCCATGCATCTTCTTCCTAGCCAGTTCCTCTGTCCTTTCTCTATCCATACGTTTGACATAATCAGCCTTGGTCTCACATACCTCCACCTCATTGGCCACAACCTTAATCATCCATTCCCCACTTCTAAGCACATGCTCCTTCAACGACATCTCCTCGGTTCTAACAAAATCTTTTACACTTTTCAATCCTCTCCCACCATCTTTCCTCTTTTGATACAGCCTTGCTACGCTACTTCGAATGTGAAATATGCCAAACATTGCTAAAGCTTTTCTTGTTTTGATATCCATGGCATGCAAATCCTTGTCAGACCATTCTAATATTCCCGCCCTGTATCTCAAAACACTGACTGCCCATGCATTTACTGCTATCATTAGATTTCCTCCATACAGTTTCGACTTTGCAATTAGTTTCACTCTTCTAAGATACTCCTTCCTGACTTTTTCTTTCATTTCTCTGTTCAGGATGCCTACAACCTCCACCACTCCCAAATACTTATACCCTGTATCTTCTATTTCTTTTATGATTTCTCCATTTAGCAGTACTATTCTATTCGAATGGGCCGTTACTCCTCTTTTCATCACCAGCACCGCACATTTACTAATCCCAAACTCCATCACAATGTCTTCTGAGTATGTCTTCATAAGTTCTACCAGTCTCTCTATTTCCTTTTCATTTCTACCGAATATTTTCAAATCATCCATAAACAGTAGATGGTTGAGGCGTCTGTCACCAGATCCAAAGTTATACCCCAGTTTTTCTATCTTCAAGAGGATGCTCAGTGGCATCATTATCATTACAAAAAGAAGTGGCGATAACGAATATCCTTGAAATATCCCACGTTTAATGCCAACCTGCCCCATCTCCTCTCTGTTTGCTGTCAGCACCGTTTTCCATTGAGCCATACTAGTCTCCAAAACCCCTACCACATTCTCAGCAAATTCATCATCAATAGTATTTCACGTATCCATGAATGAGGAACCATGTCATAAGCTTTTCTGTAATCGATCCATGCTACATTCAGATTTTTTTCTTCTTCTTCGCATCCTGCATTATTGCTTTATCAATTTGTAGTTGCTCTTTAGTACCTCTCGAGCCATTACAGCACCCCTTTTGTTCGTTAGGAAAAACACCATTACTCTCTGGATGTTCATAAATTTTCTCCGCAAATATCCCAGTCAACAGTTTCCACATCAATGGCAGACATGTAATTGGTCTATAATTATTGGCATCTGTTCCTTTTGCAGGATCTTTCCTAATAGTAGTGTTCTTCCCTTCACAAGCCAATCAGGGACATCTCCCGACTCTACAACCCTTTGCAGAGCAGCAGCTATAGGTGGATAAAGGATCGGGAACTGTTTAAAGCAGAAGTCTATCACTGCATCTGGACCAGGTGCATTCCAGTTTGTCATCCTTCGTATGCCAGCCTTAACGTCATCGATGGTTATCTCAACGTTCTTCACCTGCTGCATCTCTAATAGCCTTCCTCTGACCTCTCCCAACCAGCTAGCCTTCTTATTATATCGCACTTCGACAGACCAAATAACAATCTAGAACTTTCTTGCATCTTTTGCATTTGGAGTGTTGCTATTTCCCGCCTGTTTACTACCATTTAATTCTTTATACAGCTCAGACTGATTGTTCCGGAAAAAGTTTTTCTGCCGAAATGCAACACTTTTTCGAACAAATCTTTCGTATATATTCACCATAATTATAATGATAACAACAACAGCAATAATAATATTAATAATAAAAATAATAATAATAATAATAACAACAAAATTAATAATAACAAAAATAATTATGACAACAACGACAATAAAAATAATAATGATAATGATAACAACAACAATAATGATAATAATAATGATAACAACAACAAAAATAATAAGAAAAATCATAACAATAACAAAAATAATAATAATAAAAATAATAATAAAATTAATAATAAGAATAACAACAACAATAATAATAATAAAAATGATAACAACAACGATAATAATAATGAAAATGATGAAACCACTACAATAATAATGATAATGATAACAACAACAATAATAATAATGATAACAACAATAATAATAATGAAAATGATGACAACAACAACAATAATAATGGTAATGACAACAACAACAATAATAATAATGATAATCATAACCACAACAATAACAATAATAATGATGATAACAACAACAATAATAATAAAAATGATAAAAACAACAACAATAGAATAATGAAAACAACAATAATAATAATAATGATAATCATAACAACAATGACAAAAATAATCATAAATATAACAACAACAATAGTAATAATGATAACAATTACAATAATAATAATAATAATGATAACAAACACAACAATAATAATGATAATGCCAACGGCAACTATAATAATAACATTAATAAATATAACAGCAACAATAATAAAAATAATAATAATAATAATAACAACAATAATAATACTAATAATAATAGTAACAACAAAAATAATAAATAATAAGAAGAAATATAACAACAACAATAGTAATACTGATAGCAACAACAATAATACTTATAATGATAACGAGAGCAACAATAATAATAATGATAACAACAACATTAATAATGATAATAATAATGTTAACAACAACAATATAAATAATCATACCAACACTAATAATGATAATTATTATGATAACAACAATTATACTAAGTAAAACAACAATAATGATAATAATAATTAAAACAACAATAATAATAATGATAAAGACAACAACAATAATAATAATAACAACAACAACAATAATAATGATAATAATAACAAAAACAAAAAATAATGATAATAATACATATAGCAGCAACAATAGTAATGATAATGATAACAACGACAATAATATTAATGAAAACAACAACTATAATAATAATACTAATGATAACAAACACGACAATAATAATAATGATAACAGCAACACTAATAATAATAATAATGATAACAACAACAATAATAATACTAACAACAACAATGATAATTATGATAACAACAATAACAAAAAGAAATAATGATAACAACACCAATAAGATTAATAACAATAATAATAATAATAATAATAATAATAATAATAATAATGATAACGAAAACAACAATCATAATAATAACGATAACAACAACAATAATAATAATGATAACAACAACAATAATAATAATGATAACAACAACAATAAGAAGAATTGTAATGATACCAAAACAAATAACAATGATAACAACAACAACAATAATAATAATAATAATAATACTAATAATAACAATCATATTAATGATAACAACAGCAATCAAAATAATAATGATAAAAACAACAATAATGATAATAAAAAACAATTATAATAATGATAACAACAACAAAAATAATGATAATGGTAACAACAACAATAATAATAATCATTAGAACCATAACAATAATAATAACGATAATAACAACAATAATAAAAATGATAACAAGAACAATAATAATAATGATACCAACAAAAATAATAATCATGATAACAACAGCTATTACAATAGTAATCATGTCGAAAACAATAATAATAATGATAACAACAACAACCATAATATTAATGCTACCAACAACAGCAATAATATTAATTATAGCACCAACAATAATAATAATAATCATAACCACGACAATAATAAGTATAACTACAACAACAATAATAATAATGATAACAACAACAACAATAATAATAATATTAATATCAGCAACATCAATAATAATATTAGATACAACAAAAACAATAATAATAATGTTAACAAGGACAACAATAATAACGATGATGGCAACAATAAAAATAATAACAATAACGACGACAATAAAAATAATGATAACAACAACAATAATGATAATAATAAAAACAATAAAATTAATGATAACAACAACAATAATAATGATAATGATAAAAACAACAAAAATAATAATAATGATTACAACAACGATAATAATAATAATAATGATAACAACAAAAAAATAATAATGATAACAGCAACAATAACAATAATAATCATAACAACAACAATAATAATAATGATAACAACAACAAAAAATAATGCTGATATTAAATATAACAATAATAATAATATTAATAATAATATTAACAACAATAATAATAATGACAACAATAACAATAATAATAATAATGATACCAACAACAACAACTATAATATTGAAAACAACAATAATAATAATTAAAAAACACCAATAACAATAATAACAACAACAATAATAATAACCATAACAACAACAACTATAATAATAATGATAAATACCACAACCACAACAATAATGATAACAACAACAGTAATAATAATAATAATAACAACAATAATAATAACAACCACAATAAAAATAAAAACATAATAATAATAACAACAAAAATAATAATACTCACAATAACAATAATAATAACAACATCAATAATAATATTTATAAAAACAAAAACAACTGCCATAATAACAATAACAACAATAATAATAATAATAATAATAATAACAATAATAATAATTAAACCATAATAATACCAATAATATTAATAATGGTAATAACAATAATACTAATGATAACAACAATAATAATATTGACAACCACAACAATAATAACAAGAATAAGAATAATAATAACAATAATTATAATAATAATCAAAATAATAATAATGATAATGATAATAACAATAATAATAATAACAATAATGATAATAACAATAATAATAATGATCACACCCATAAAAATAATAATGATAACCACAACACCAATAAAAATAATAGTATTGATAACAACAACAACAACAATAGTAATAAAAATAATTATAATAACAATAATAATTATGACAACAAAAATAATAATGATGATAATATTAGTAATGAAAAAAATATAATAATAATAACAATAATAATAATAACAATAATAGTAATAATGTCAACAGCAACAATAATAATAATGATAAAAGCAACAACGGTAATAATAATAATAACAATGATTATAATAATTTTTAACACAACAATAATAACATTAATGATAACAACAATCACAACAATCACAATAATAATAATAAAAACCACAACAATAATAATAATGATAAAAACAACAACAATCATAATAATAATTGTAACAAAAACAATAATAATCATGATAAAAAACAACAATAATTATAATGATGACAACAACAACGATAATAATAATAATGATAACAACAACAATAATAATAATAATGTTAACACTAATGATGATGATAACAACAACAATAATAATGATGATAGTTACAACAACAATAATAATAATAATAACAATAATAATAATAATAATAATAATTTTAACCACAAGAATACTATGGTAACAGAAACAATATTAATAATGACAGCATCAACATCAACAATAATAATAATAATAATAATAATAATAATAATAACAATAATAATGATAATTATAACAACAATTACAATAATAAAAATAATTATAAGAAACACAATAATAATAATAATAATAATGTTTACAACAACAATAATGTATAATAATAAATATAACAACAATATCAATAATAATAATAATAATAATAATAACAATAACATTAATCATAAATGTTAACAACAACAAGAATAATAATATTAATAATAATTATAATAATAACAACAATAATAATAATGATAACAACAACTATAATAATAATCATAACAACAACAATAAAATATTGATAACAACAATAATAATAATAATACTGATAACAACAAGAATAATAATAACTATAATAATAATTATAACAACAATGCTAATCATAATAACAACAACAATAATAATAATTATAATAATAACAACAATAATAATAATCATAACAACAATAATAATCATAACAACAACAAGGAAATAATAATAATAATAATAATAAATATAACAACAACAATAATAATAATGACAACAACAACCATAATAATGATGATAACAACAACTATATTAATAATGATAAGAACAACGATAATAATAATAATAACACCAACATTAATAATATTACTAAATATAACAAGAATAATAATAATTATAACAATAATAATGATGATGGCAACAATAAAAAAAATAATAACAAAAATAATAAGAATAACAACAACAATATTAATAATAATTGTTATTACAACAATAATAATACTAATAGCAACAAAAACAATAATAATAGTAATAATAATGATAGCAACAACAATAATCATAATAACAATAATAATAATAACAATAATAATAATACTAACAATAATAATAACAACAATAATAATAAAAATAATAACAATAATAATAATAACAACAATAATAATTTTGATGACAAAAACAACAATAATAATAATAATAGCAATAATAACAACAATGATAATAATCATAACAATAATAATAATATTAATAACAATAATAATAAAACACTATAATACTAATACCAATAAAAATAATAATGATAATATCAAAAATAATAATGATAAAAACAATAATAATAATAACAATAATAATAACAACACCAATAATAAAAATAATAATAACAACAATACTAATAATAATGATAACAAGAAAACCAATAATAATACTATTGATAACAGCAACAACAACAACGATAATAGCAATAATAATAATAATAAAAATAACAATCCTAACAATAATGACAACAACAATAATGATAATAACAATTATAATAATAAGAACAATACTAATAATAATAACAATAATAATGTCAACAACAATAATAATAATGATAACAACAACAATAATAGTAATAATAACAATAGTAATGATAATGTTTAAAACAAGAATGATACCATTAAGGATAACAACAACAAAACAACAACAATAATAATAATAATGATAAAAACAACAACAATAATAATATTAATTATAACAAAAACAATAATAATAATAATGTTAACAAAAACAGTAATAATAATGTTAACAACAACAACAGCAACAATAATAATAATGATAACAACAACGATAATAATAATGATAATGTTAACCTCAAGAATAATATGATAAACAACAACAAAAATATTAATAATAATGACAAAAACAATAATAATGATGACAACAACAACAACAATAATAATAATGATTATGAAAACAACAATTATAATAATGATAATTATAACAACAACAATAATAATAAAAATAATTATAACAACAACAATAATAACAATGTTACCAACAACAATAATAATAATAATGATAACACCAACAATAATAACCATAATAACAACAACAACAACAACAACAATAATAATAATAATTATAACAACAACAATAATAATAATATTAATTATAACATAAATAATAATAATAATTGTAACAACAATAATAATAACAATTATGATAACAACAACAACAATAAAAATAACAATAATAATTATAACAAAAATAATAATAATGATGTTAACAACAAGGATAATAAAAATTATGATAACAACAACAATAATAATAATAATAATAATAATGATAACAACAACCATAATAATAATAATAATAATAATAATAACAACAACAACAATAATAATAATTATAACAACAACAATGATAATAATCATTTCATAGATAACGATTGATGATGAATATCATCGGCATTATTCCGATTACTGTCTTCGTTTTGAATGTTGTTATTACAATGTTTCATAATGTAGTCTTCACGTCATTAGTTGAAATCGGGAATATTTCTATCAAACTCGGATATTAGTGCGGAATTTCGAATGGAACCGACATGACAAGGAGTGTAAAAAGTAAAGTACTAAGAAAATTCGGTTTCAAATACATTCTTCTGGGGGGTGAAGTTTCAGTTCTCAGTGCAGTTGATACTAAGAATACACTTGTGAGTTACATACTTATAACCGACGATAGCTTCCTCTGTCGATGAAATGAAAAAGTATTATCGAAATTCCCTGCAGATTCCCGAGTGTCACAGGAAGAATTTTAGAATTGAACAATATAAACCTAGAGAAGGTTGATTTGTGCATCGGCAAAATTTTCTTGGAATGACATATATGATAACTGTAGTTCGAATAAGCGTAATAATACGCGCTGGAATGTATATAAGGAACAGGAAAAAATAGCATGATAAACAAAGATATATGATAAGACTTTAAAACTACAATTCAAACAATACATTTTGATGCATAACTTATAAAAAAGTTTCAGTTCTCAGTGCAGTTGATACTAAGAATACACTTGTGAGTTACATACTTATAACCGACGATAGCTTCCTCTGTCGATGAAATGAAAAAGTATTATCGAAATTCCCTGCAGATTCCCGAGTGTCACAGGAAGAATTTTAGAATTGAACAATATAAACCTAGAGAAGGTTGATTTGTGCATCGGCAAAATTTTCTTGGAATGACATATATGATAACTGTAGTTCGAATAAGCGTAATAATACGCGCTGGAATGTATATAAGGAACAGGAAAAAATAGCATGATAAACAAAGATATATGATAAGACTTTAAAACTACAATTCAAACAATACATTTTGATGCGTCATTTTCCTTCTGGGTATAAAACGTATCGTTTTACCCTAATGCACGTTAAAATTGGTTTATTTTTACATTTAAACTCCCCTCAGTCTAAAATCGCGGTTTAGTGACGAATATAATTTTGGTAAATTTTAGGTGTGACGATGGATAAAGTGTTACTGACGCAGACTGGAAACTTGAGTGTGCGAGGTTCGAATCTAATAAATACGACAGAAGGACTTTCATCAAGCCACACCTAATTGTATGTCTAAGTTTGTGGAGAGAAGAACTGTAGTATAACTCATGTTGTATATGTAATAAGACCTTGTCAAAGAATGACTATAACAAAAGAGATAATAAAACATAGAGTTTTCATAATATATAGATTCTCAATACTAGAGTTGGTTGAATGATCAAGAAGTAGATAACAAAAATAGTCTTTTCACTGCATCCTTCAGTTTCATAGCGGTGAAATACAAAACGAAGATATGTTTAACTGCTGTCGACTTCAGCATGCCAGGATTGAAAAGTATTACAATATTCTATGATCAGAAGAGAAAGATGTTATGTGTATTATTCATTTATCGGCAGTCTCATAGGTTTTCTCCTAATTACCCCTTAGCCAAAGGATTTTAATCTTATCTCTCCTGGATGAATTTACCTTCCAAGATTGCACTAAAGAGTCTATACCAGCTGGATCGCAACCTATCTAGAATTTATGGCCGAATAAAAGAAAGTCTCTCCCTTTTAGAAAAAAAAAGGAGAAACTTAATCTCTCATAATGATGGATTTAACAAGTACATGCAAAGAGTTTGAACATTTCTTGCAGAAATGCTTCGGTCACAACAGCGTATTTCAAGCTAATTCAAGTTTACGCAATTACTGTCCTAAGTTTTTTTTCATACGTGATTTCAGTAGCACAGTTTAGTAGTTTGCATATTTGTTTGCACAGAAGTAAATTAATGAATTTTACTCTGAAATTACATTCTCCTTAACTCAACCAATGTTTTATTTCGCTAAATCAAATATGGAATATTAGATATAATAATATGGAATACGACGCAATCATGTTGACACACCGGTTCTCACCAGATCACGGTAGTTAAGCAACGATAAGCTTACCCATTACCTTATGGGTGGCCATCTCGGAAAACTATATGTTCTGCGTCGAGTCGTAGAAATTTTCAGGTTGGTATCTGGGGGCACGTTTAACTAACGAGTTATTCCACCGAATCAAGATAGAAAACTACCGTCGTTACTTCTTTTTACCGGGTGTATTTACCTGGATTACCAAAGCTCTACAATTTGGTGAGCCGCCGTCGCCGACACTGTTAAAACAGCAGGGGACTGCGTGCATATCAAATAGTTATGTTCAGAAAATACTATTTTGCTCCAATGACGATTGTTTAGGCACTTATTGCAATTTAAAAACGCCATTGTTGGTGAGGTTTTCCTCGATTTTGTTTTTTATATCTGTTTATGGCATATTCTTTGGAAAAAACTGGTTCAGTAATTCTTCTTTATTTACTTATCTTTACCGAAATTAATAGATTCTTATCGAAATTACAAACATTTTCAGGTGTTTCTATCGAATTGAATGCAAAGGTATTTGATTCGTGTTTGTAATAATTCAATCTTTATTATTTACTCTCTTTTTAAGCAATTAAGGAAAAGAAAGTTCGCATGCAATAACGAGCTTTAGAATACATTTAGTAACCAATAAAAAACATTTTCTCCATCTATAAAGCTTAACATCTACTGAAATTGCTAGTTGGGGCAACATTTTCAATTGTTTTCCCTTCCAACAAGCAATCGAAGGTATATTTACTTTGAGTCGTGTGTAGTGAGTGTATTTAGCGTAGACAACTTTCATAGTTCCCTGTCTCTTATTGATGCATTTAGTCACCGTTTACACGTCTACTTCGGTTGTGATTTCCAATCCATTACTTTTAATGCAATCCCTCGATTGTCTAGGGAAAACATGAATAGTTCTCTCATATATTTAAACTTCATCAGATTTTCATATCAAAAAAAAAAAAATCACTAATTCGCGTGATATGTTAACCGCTACGATCTAGTGAGCTTAGACGAACCAATGCAATTTATATCGAAAACTTGTGTTTTTTACAGTCACATATGCTCCTGGAAGAATCTTATTCTACCTATATTTTATGTTCATAATAACGATTGCTAATTATAAATAAGATATATAAGTGTACATTCTTTTAACAATATTTTTCTTCAGTTTTTACTTTTTATAACCATAAGTCCGTTAGCTTAAACTAAAGGGATCATTTTAGTGTGTGCTTTATGTTTTTTAATATATGTAAATTTTAAGGTAAGATGGTCAGATTTGAGAAATATTTAGGTGGCGTATGAAACCACAAACACAAAGAAGAAAAAAACAATCCAATATAATAGAAGCAGGTGTACACAAGAAGGATAATTTTTTAAATAGCGTCACTTAGTTTTCATTTGCTGCATATTGCTGTCAAGTTATATCAATAATTCCATTCGGTGGGCGTCTGAATAAAACGGGTGTCCCTGATATTTGTGCACAGTGTTTGCACAAAGATTCCATGCTAATTCTACCCTATGCGACGAAGGCCATCAACTCCCCGTATTTCCTCCTCTTACAGACAGTACGCTATGCAACATACAAATATCTGTGCGTGAAGTCACCAAGCTAATCAAGAACTTTGATTCCAGTAAAGAAATTGGCTCTGACGGCATTCCAATTATAGTGATAAAAAAGCTTCGACCAAAACTTGCCCCCATACTAAAAAAACATTTTAAGCCTACCCTTACGGAGAAGTGATTCCCCACACCCTGGAAAACCTCATCAGTTTGCCCTGTATTTAAGAATTCAGGTGATAAGTCATCTACCTCCCAGTACAGACCAATAAGCCTCCTGTGTGTCATGAACAAGTTGTTGGAATCCATATTAAATAAAGGAGTAGTCAACCACCTCAGTAGAAATAACCTTCTTAGTGACATGCAATATGGTTTCCGTTCTGCCAGGTCTACAGCATATGTGCTATCGGTTATATCTCATCGGATTAGTGAATCCCTCGACAAGGGCTTCCATTCTAGGGCAATTGCTCTGGACAAAGGCCTTCGATAAGGTATGGCATAAGTGCCTACTTCACAAGATTTCCAGCTACGGTATAACTGGAAATGTTTTCTCAATCAGTAAATCATTTCTCTCTGATAGGCTCATAAGAGTAGTGGTTGATGGGCAAAAATCAGAGACCCTCAGTATTAATGTTGGAGTCAGTCAGGGGTACATCCTGGGCCCAACTCTCTTCCTGATCTACATAAATGATCTCCCAAAACACATACTTAAATCATTCGTTGACATCTATGCTGATGACACGTCCATCTATTGAAACAAATCTAAGGCCATAAATGACAGTTCTCTCTGATTCTCTCTCCTCTGATCTTGTGCGCGCGGTACAGTGGGGGAAGAGATGGCTGGTTACTTTCAATGCATCTAAAACCAAGCTGCTATCTTTACATCATAAACGCTCTAATCCCAACCTGGCATTAGTTGAAATAGATGGCTCTCGTCTAGGGGAGGCTCCATGTTTTGATAAGCTTCTGCGATGGACCTTTACTCCTGATCTGAAATGGAACATGTACATCAAATCTGTTGACAAGGTCGCTGGAAAAATGGTAGGATCTTTCTACAGCTCCAGAAGATATCTCACGGCTGATGCAATTCTCTATATAAAAGCCAAGTACGCCCAAGAATGGAGTACTGCTGCCCCATTGGGGCAGGAGCTGCTAAAAACAGACTATCCTACCTTGACAGATACAAAATAGACTTCGTAGATTAGTGGGGGATGCCCTTTTCTCTTCTCTGCAACCTCTCTCCCACAGAAGAGACGTAGCGAGCCTGTCTTTATTTTATCGTTACTTCCATGGCGAGGGTTCGTCTGAGCTCCAATCCCTGGTCCCCCCTGCCGATCTTTCACGATAAACACTCGTCCAGCTGACACCACTCTCAAAAATTCTCCCTACTCTATAACTGTGCCAAAACCAAAACGTAGAGTCCATGAACAAATTTTTTTCCTAGAAGTGCACGCCAGTGGATCTCTTTTGCGTCTGCTTGTTTCCCACCTGACTATCCTTATTCCCGAGTGGCTTCCGGGCCTTGATAAGTGGTGACTTCCATGTAAAAAAAAAGACAAGGAAATTTCCCATTCAGCACAACGTTCGAATCGAGTTAGCTCCAAAAAGCACTTTCACTTAAAACTGTTTGTAAGAACCCCATGTCTTTCTAGGAAAATTCTAAGTACAAAACTCCATATTTTTTACAAAGGGGTCACCGCTTATCACGGCCGGGAGGCCACTTGAGGATAAGTGTTAAAATCGGTGAAATTAATGCCAACAATACAACCTGATTAATACGACACGAATGAGTGATGCTCAACAAGCAACAACGATATGAAATGGAATTTTCATTTCTTTTTTTCTTGCATAGCATCTTCAGCGATTGGAAAACTTTTTAATTGTTATCCCCACGATAACGTACGTACGAGCATTAAATTAACTTGTCGCTTTATTATATTGGTTGATGAAGGAATTGAATGAAGGGATTAAGCAGAGGTCGTGAACAATAAAAAAGTGAAGTCTTTTTTGGTGTTGTTCGCGGTTACTCACAGACATCAGCAAATCAATAGGATCTCTGCACTTTGAACAACATGTTACTTCCGTTAACAAATTATTGGTTGACATTTATAAAACAAAAAAAAATCGTGATAATATACGCTCGTATAAAAAAGAGCGGGCAAACGTTTCACATGACACCTACAGGGTGAAAATGAAACAAAAAAAACGTGATAGAAATGAAAAACGATGAGAGATAAATGATTTTACGTCATCTAATAAATAGTTTTTATTTTTATCTTTTCACTCATTGTTTAACGTCACGAGAGAATCTTTTAGTTGGAGCCGACTGTTTGCGGGATATCTACATTTTGGATTTAGTGAATGTCAAATCACAATAGCTATTGTGAATATTTTAATCCATGTGATTAATTATGGATCACAGTTATTTAAAATAGCTAAACGTCCGGCGTTGCTCGATCGTACGATACGTTTAAATATAATATTTTATTTTATGCAGATTGTGTATATATTATTATAGAATACATC
Source organism: Euprymna scolopes (assembly GCF_053919585.1). Taxonomy (NCBI): domain Eukaryota; kingdom Metazoa; phylum Mollusca; class Cephalopoda; order Sepiida; family Sepiolidae; genus Euprymna; species Euprymna scolopes. The sequence goes on along the minus strand of NC_136495.1, from coordinate 9,453,420 downwards.
TTCTATTGAATATTACGAGGAATAATTTGCTCGGTGGACTAATTACCATAAAGAAAAAAAACAAAAAATAATAATAATCATAATGTTGTTCATTAAATTCCGTCTGTGTTTGTTTACAATACCACGCTAATATTTGTGGATTGACGATGAATGTCCTGAAAAAGTCACTTTTTATTAATGTTTAGTTTTAAAATATGCAAACGAAGAAATGATTTATAGCGATTTTAAATGGTACCTCTTCTTTTATCGTAAATTGAATTTATTAAGAAAAAGTATTTAAATAAAATGGCAAGGTACACCCAGGCTTTAAGACGGGATTATTCGACCAAAGGTCGAATACTCTACCACTAATCTTTGTTTCCAGATGTTAACAATTTTCTTTTCTAAGATTAAATTATTTGTTGAGATTTTATTACCTCCCTTGCCAGTTCAACCAAAAATATTCCCCCGTTAAAATTAGATTTTATATGTAAGAAAAGAAAATATTTTTACGATCGAATATTTTCGATTTCCGATATTTATTGGATGAATTTCTGTACAAAACATATCTAAGATCACTGCAAGATATATACAGGGTGTTTCAAAAGAATGAAATGGTAAAAAGAATTGATAACTTTCTTAATTTTTTATATTTACTTTTTATTTTTTTCACATCCTCTTGAATAACCCTTTCAAGGTCATCGTAAGTCGTTACACTACCGAGGAGCGGATATTTATCGTAAAATTGTATGTTGGGTTAAGGAGTCAATATCAGAAACTCAAAGAATTTGGACGAAACTTCAACACAAGAAATTCCCCTACTCCCAATGCAATAAAAGCAGCCACAATAAATGCCCTTAAAACAACATAGAGGAGGAAATTAGGACCATAAGCCCTGAAACATTAAGTGATGTGCTGGACAATGCTCTGCAGAGAGCACAAGAGTGTGAAAATGAAAATGGTGGACATTTGAGTAGCATCATTTTTCATAACTAAAATTAGTCTTTGTGTAAAAAATACCCTAGATTAAGTTGTGTAAATAAAATTAGAATAAGTAGACTATGATATCTTACTATATCTCAAAAATTACGGAGAGGCTCATCTACCTACATATGAAAATTGGTAAGCATAACTTAAATATTGAGGAAGTTAATCAAATTTAAAATCCGTCAGCTTTCTTTGGGAAACACTGTGCCTTACATTTTTTTGAAGTTTGCAAAAGATAGGATCAGCCGTTTCGGAATATATAAGGATGGAACTCTCACACACACGAAGGTAGTTTTTCTTGAATATTAGATATATTCATTTTTTATATAATAGTAGGGATGTTCGCCCCTTTTAAAGATCAAAATAAGTATATCTCATATTACATTGTGTCTCTATAACTTGTCAAACGCACAATTTTTGTGTCAACTTGACAATATCTACAGTATTTATTCAATCCACGTGAGTTGCATGATTGTGTAGAAATCTTAAGTAGTTTGCAATTATGTTCTTGCTATCGCACGCACGGAGTATTAAACGGTTAACATCCAGAGGAGTTAGAATTGAATTGAACTAAATACTTCATCCATTACGCGACGGTATCTTCAGGGCAATAATATTAAGGATTTTATGGGCCTGCAAGTCTTACTTATATGTGTTTCCGTGCATGTATACTTGAGAGGAGATACGCAAATAGATACTTTGGCCTGTAAACCTAGCTTCATCCCGTGCGGTCGCTCCCCAGCGTCGCTAAAGATTTTCGAGGCGCTGCAACATTTCACTTCTATTTCAGCAAGATATACCTTCTTCCGGAAGACATGTTGTTTTAAAAAGTTTGTAAGTTAGCCCTGCGTTAGTCCCATGGGGTGTTTTGTCGCCCTAATTTTGCTTAAGTGCTCATAATTACTAGTTGGCAACTTATTTCTTTTCTTCCCTCTCAGTATTCTCTTGACTCAGTGAGGATATAGTACATGTGGTATGGCGCAGACGTATCCCAGTTTCCTTGGGAATGAATCAGCTTGAAAGGCAATGAACACATTTATTTTTGTTATTTCAATTTATGGGGAAAAAATTGTGTTTACATTTGAGAGAACACATTCATTTTTCTTGCTATTTCAGTTTATGGAAACATTTTGTGTCCACCAGGGATATTAAAAGATAACACAAACGGTGAGTATATTTTTTAATGAATGTCATATCTTTTAATTTTTCTTTAGTTTTATAATTAATTTTATTGTATTATTTTATATTAATAAGCTACAAGTAATCCAAGCTGTCCAACTGTGATTGTAGATATATCCTGAACCAGCACGATAACTATATTTGACAAAATATTACACTATAAACATTTTTGTATTGGATGTATAAACACAGAGTTCATGCTAAAAGTTACATTTACTTCCGTTAATTACTGCTTAATCCAACTTACGAATTCTTTCATGTCACATGACAGTAAAAAATATAAGAAAGGGACTCGGGTGTGTGTGTGTATGACCATTAACTATATAAAATGATGATCCCAACTTAAGGTCATTCATTTGCATTGTTGTATAAGTTTCAGATTAAGTTGGGGATGCGCTGGAATTTCTAAACGATCTTATCTTTCGATTTAGTATCATCAGGTATGAGATAACAAAAATCTGTAATCTGTTGCACGGCCAAAATTTCGAAATAAGAAGTCTCCTCTTAGTTGTAAAGTCCGTACTCATCCCACTCTGAGCCGTCGTGGTTGTATCTGCCAAGGTCTTTAAACTGTAAGTATTGTTTAAGGATATTCCTATACATTAGAATCGCAGCTTAGTCATTCACTGTTTCAACATGGTGTTTTATATTTTTCTGTTTTTTTACCCCCACTTTTTCGTATTGTATTGAAACAGTTAATGTATTTAGTATATTTGAGAATTTGAAATTTAAGTAGTTTAAGATGGAACAAATGACGTCGGTTTTCTATTTTCTCTCTGATTAAACTATTATCTCTCTTGTGATGTATTCTATTACATCTTATATAAGAATTTATATCTCAAATCCCCTTAAGACCTAACACACGCATGCGGAAACGGTGTAATTTATAATTACGCCATTTTTTCTATTTCATCATCTTATTTTTTTGTCCACTATATTTCTTTATTCATCATTTGCTCTATAATAAAGACCATTGATATATATATATATATATATATATATATATATATATATATATATATATATAAAGCTGAATGTCTCTGTGTGTGTGTCTGGTCACAGATAGGCTCCTATATGGTTGACAATTTAAAAAAAAAACTGATTAAATATAATGATATAAGATGATCGTGACACAGGAATGGGTATTTTCGATCTGGCAGAACGGTGGTTCTTTAAAATTGTGGGGTCTGCGTTCGCGTCTGGTCCACAAAGTATTGAAATAAAAAATTAAAAAATTAAAAAACGTTTACAAGTGTTTTTGATATGGATGTACATAAGAATACTTTGATAAGTATGTTTTAACTTAAATAGGGATAGCATAATAAAATTGTGGGGCCTGCGTTCGCGCCTGGCCTCCATAGAATAGAAATGGGCACAAACTTTAACAAAGACTGTTCATATCTATCTGCGTAAGTCTACTTTGATAATTATGTTTCAGTTTGAAGAAATATGGTATAATAAAATTATGGGGTGTTCGTTTGCACCTGGCCTCCATAGAATGCAAATATGTTACAAAGTTTAACAAGGTTTTTTAATATAGATCCACAGAATATTGTTATAAGTGTTTCCGTGTGAACAGGTATGGTATAATAAATTATGGGGTGTATTTATTTTATTTTTACTTTCATAATATTTTGCCTTGGTTTTGATAACCCCAAATTCAACCCAAATTTACAACCCTTCCTTTTCACTATCATACATTCATAAATCAGAGTCCATTTTTGTGGGCTGTTTTTGAACCCAGTCAACGGCGGGTACATTTGCTAGTATATATATATATATATATATATATTTATATATATATATATATATAAATAGATCGATAGATATATAGATAAATAGATATGTATATAATGGAGTCTCCTGTCGATGTCGACGTATGAGGTCTTGACAACTTAAACATGTTTAAGTCGATGTAGCGTGTTTACATTTATTCAATCGTAAATGGCGCCAGAGTCCTGCAGGATATCTGCAAACAAGCCCATAATGGAGTCAAGCATGAAGATTGCGCGAATGATCGGCTGGGATACTTGCAGATGCTTTGGTTCTTTCACGTCTTAAGTTCAGTTTCAGAGAACGACCTGATGCCCCACTGACAAGCAGATCCCTATTCATTTAGTTCAAAACCAATTGGTTCAAAATCACAAAAAGGAATATTAAAGCGAAGCGGAGATCTACTCACATTCCACTGTCCACTGTTGATCTCGCCGTGTGTCACTTGCTTTGGTATCCTGTCGTCTTCAATACGCAAGACATGTCATATACAATGCAACTGTTATTGCATCAAAAAGTTAATTCCGCCAATACCGCAGTGCGTGCATAGGTCCACATTAGACATCCGATTGCTTAAGATGAAGCCACAAATTGTTCTAGGGCAGTTTCTGTGGAAGACATTTAGCTTCTGGGTGTTAGTGCGATAGAGTGGACATGATCTCGATCCATAAAGCAGCGTCGTTAGGACAACTGTTTTATACAAAATTACTTTAGTGCTTAAGTTAATTACTATCATCCGCTGACCGATTGCGTAGTTTTCCGAAAGCACTTGTTGCTTTCGCAATTCGATTAATGATTTCAGTATCAAGAGAATCATTTCAATTAACCTTAATACCAAGATAGTTTTTTACATATTTCAGATCTTTACATCCACTCGGATTTGTATATCGGGAAAGCTGTGTAATGGTGGCCGCCGCTTTACACCCTGAACTTGTTTTGGTGTAGGCTTGAGGTTGGTGAATCACTTCCTTTTTCTTGGTGCTGCTTGTCAGATCAAAAGCCTTGCAAGCAGCGGGAAACCTGTCTACAACCAATTACGCTTACTCCTGAGATGTTGCAAAAAGTGCAGCGTCACCTGACAAGCAAAAGGTCCCTAATGAAAATTGGTCGAATGAGGGTCTTAGCTTTTAAACGCTGCTGGTTGAAAAGACCAGCACTCGTTCTGAATTTTAATTGCACGCCTCTATGTTTATCAGCAAAACCATATTACAGCATCACTGAAAAGAACATAGCGAACAGCACAGATGTAATTATGAAACCCTGTTTGGTACCATTGTCCACATTGAAACGTTTTGAAAACCTCTCCATTTTGAACAAAAGATGCCTTCATCATGAAAAGACATGATTACATCTATCCTATCATTAAAAGACATGATTACATTCAGTATATGGTAAGGTATCCCCAGCCTTCTCAAAACCTTCCAGCTGCAAGGTAGACTGTGTCAAAGGCCTTGGTAATTGTAATGAAAACCATGTACAGCTCCTCGTTCTTCTCGTGAACTTTCTCAGCAACCTGGCGGAGGTAAAAGCTCATATAAACAGTACCCCAACCAGCATTCGGGGCAGATATCGTCAACAAAGGGGTTTGGTTATTCTGTTTCGAATGAGTCTTGCCAAGATCTTCCCTGCAATTGATAAAAGTGTTATGGTCGTAACACATTGTTCTATTGTCTTTGCTTTTATACAGGTGTTGAATGAATGCATCCTTGAAATTCATAGGGACATTTCCAGTTTGCCAGATTTTCACAAAGAGGCTATGTAGCTTCTTCACTAGTTTCTGATAACCTAGACTTTAAAACCTCAGGAAGTAAGGCGTAGTTCCTAGACTTTGTACCTGAAATAACTTGTTTGATAGCAACAAAAGTCTCATGTAAGGCTGGAAGGAAAGAGAGTTCCGGAATTTCAGGTCGCTCAGTTGTAGATGAAAATATTTCTCCGTCAGTTGTGGAAGCATTGTTCTTTAACGAAAGGACGTTACTTTGGGGAAAGAGAAAATTTTCATTCGTCTGTGTTGGAAATGCAACGTTGTTTTACTTCAAAGCAAAGAATGATTGGAACGATAACAACTCGTATAGAATGAACGAGTAATATGAAAGTCTTTAATGTCACGTCTTTTGTTGATGATGTAGTCAATTAAGTGGCCATCCTTTGAAAAATGGTGCATCCATGTAATCTTGTGGGAATTTTACTGTTGGAATACCATGTTGGTAATACACAGGTTAAACTCTTTACAAAGTGACAACAATGAAACACCGTCACCATTCATACGACCACACCATAATGACCCAAAACACCACCCCCTGATGAACTATCCACACTCACACGAGCACTAAAATCACGCAATAGTAAAAGTTTGTCCTTGTGTCGCAAATTCTTTCTGTACTTAGCCGATCTTAGAACTTCTTTGGAAGAGTTGGTAATGTCTTTGCAAGGTTGGACCTGATAGCAAATCCTACAGCAAAATGTGGTATAAGCGAGACCCCAGATGCCAACCTGGGAATTTCCGTATTCCGGCATATATATATATATATATATATATATATATATATATATATATATATATGTGTGTGTGTGTGTGTGTGGGGGGGGGGGGGTGAGTCTGTTTGTATAGTTACCTTCTAAAACCTAGATTATGTGGAACCTAGATTCCAGTAAAGCAACTGGCCCTGATGGCATCCCAATAATAGTGTTAAAAAAGCTTCAACCAGAACTCGCTCCCATACTTACGAAACTATTTAAGCGCTGCCTTAAGGAGAAGTGCTTTCCGACTCCCTGGAAGACGTCATCAGTTTGCCCTGTATTTAAGAATTCAGGTGATAAGTCATCTCCCTCTCAGTACAGACCAATAAGTTTCCTGTGTGTTATGAGTAAGTTGCTGGAATCCATATTAAATAGAGAAATAGTCAACCACCTCAGCAGGAACAACCTTCTTAGTGACACACAATATGGTTTCCGCTCTGCAAGATCTACCGCAGATGTGCTGACGGTTATACCTCACAGGATTAGTGAATCTCTTGACAAAGGCTTCCTTTCTAGGGCAATTGATCTTGACATATCAAAGGCCTTCGACAAGGTATGGCATAAGGGTCTACTTCACAAGATTTCCAGCTACTGTATAACTGGAAATGTTTTCTCAATCATTAAATCATTTCTCTCCGATAGGCTCATAAGAGTAGTGGTAGATGGACAAAAATCGGAGGCCTGCAATATAAATGCTGGAGTCCCTCAGGGGTCAATCCTTGGCCCAACTCTCTTTCTGATCTACATCAATGACCTCCCTAAAATCATACGTAAATCATTCGTTGACATCTATGCTGATGACACGACCATCTACGGCAACACATCAAAGGCTGTAAATGACAAAGTTCTCTCTGATTCTCTCTCCTCTGATCTCGAGCGCGTGGTTCAGTGGGGGAAGACGTGGCTGGTTTCCTTTAATGCATCCAAAACCAAACTCCTATCCTTACAGCACCACCGCTCTGATCCCCATCTGGCATCAATTGTGATGGATGGCTCTCGTCTGGGTGAGGCCCCGTAATTTGACAAGCTTCTGGGTTTGACCTTTACTCCTGATGTGAAATGGACCACGTACATTAAGTCTATTGCCAAGGTCGCTGGAAAGATGGTGGGATCCTCCTACCGCTCCAGAAGATATCTCACTACTGATGCAATTCTCTATCTATATAAAAGCCAAGTACGTCCAAGGATGGAATACTGTTGCCATATCTGGGCAGGAGCTGCTAAAAACAGCCTATCCTGCCTTTACAGAGTACAAAATATACTTTGTGGCTTCGTGGGGGATGCCCTTTTCTCTACCCTGCAACCTTCTTCCAACAGAAGAGACATTGCGAGCCTATCCTTGTTTTATCGTTATTTCCATGGCAGGTGCTCGTCTTAACTCCAATCTCTGGCCCCCCCCCCCTCGCCAATCTTTCACGAAAAACACCCGTCTAGCTGAATCCACTGTGAAAAATTTCCCCCACTCTTTATCTGTGCCTAAATCAAAACGTAGATTCCATGAACAAAGCTTCTTTTTTAGAACTGCACATCTGTGGAACTCTGTTCCGTCTGCCTGCTTCCCACTGGACTACAACTTGGATGTGTTCAAGTCCAACGTTAACAAATTCCTAATGAACCGCCCCCTTAAGTAAACACTTCATCAAATCTCTACACTAACGTCATGTACTTGCAATAACCCTTATCCCTGAGTGGCTTCCGGGTCTTGATAAATGGTGATCACTGTGTAAAAAAAAAACTATCCTTGCGAAAAGACGGAAAAGATGCATATATATATTAATATTTGTATTGATATTAATATTGATATCTGTGTGTTAGCACCGAGTTATGCTGTTGCGTAAATATGTAGAATTAAAGTTAATATTTAACATTCTTTCACAAATATTATTCATTCAATTCAGAAACAGTCTTTTGACAAACAATATTTCTGCCCTTCTAATTATATATATATATATATATATATATATATATATATATATATATATATATTATCCAAGAAAAGATTTAATCACCTTAAAATTAAAATATACTCAACATTCATTTATATGCATTTCTCTTTCACTAAAATTTAAATAAGAAAACATTTAAAATTATTGTGGTTCCACATTCTATTGTGTTCACATTTAAACTTCTTGATTTCGGGTGTGGTCGATTTTAATCACTAAAAAAATAAACATTTAAATGGTTAATGTTGGTTATATCGTAAAAGTTATACTTTTATCGATCAGATATGAACTCTTTAATCGATTGTTAACTAGCAATTATGTTGGGATTTCAATGGTTGAGTGCATTTTATTTTTAAAACGTGACTATGACAGTTTCGTTAATATGAGCGATATTTTTGATACCATAAAATATGTTATAAAACCGAGTTGAATTTATTTTTATATCTAAAGAAGCGTCATTTATTTATTTGAAAAACATATATATATATATATATATATATATAAATATATTTGCACACTAGCAAAAGTACACATCGTTGATCCGTTCAAAAGCAGCCTACAGAAAAAGGACTCTTATTTATGAAAGTATGATAGGTTATGAAAATTAAGAGTTGTAAAGAGATAGTTTCACGATTTACTTGTAGGGTAAAGCATCCTCGTGCAAGGTTGTCTGAACAAACCTCTATACAAAGAGACCTTACACAATCAAGAATCGTGGCCTGTAGGTATACACTTTTCTCTACAAAAAAAAAATATATATATATATAATTAAATGGAATTGTAGAAGGCGGTACAATGCAGAAGTAACAGAAAGACACAAGCTGAAGCAGGTGAGAAATTTAATAATACAACTTATAAATACATGTGTACATATTCATATTTCATATACGCAGTATATTTATATTTGTACAGTGGTTACCTGGGAAAGTTGGTCTTGTGGTATGTCCGTGTGATATAATATTTTGAGAAAGATCTCTTCGTCAGATATTTACTTGACTTTGAAAAACGTGTTGTTGTAAGCAGTAACTTTCTCAGGTAAGTTTATAGCGGTAGCACTTAGTATATTTAAGGCATTGGATAGGGTCTGACACAAAGTTTACTTAATAAAATGGAATAGCTGGAAATGTCCTCTCACCCATAAAATTCTGTCACTCTGATAGGTCTATTAAAGTGGTCGTTAATAGGTAGAAATATGTAGGTCACAGTATATATGCTGGCATGCCCCAAAGATCGATATAGGGCCGAACTGTATTCCTTCGCTTTATCAAGGACCCCACAAACAATATTCTTCAACCATTCGTGAACATCTATGCAGACAATACTACCATCTATGGCAACACTACAAAAGCCTACAAAGATCAGAAGATGTTTTCTCGTTCTCTCTATCCTCTTACCTTAAACGTGTGCTGCAATGGCGTAAGGAATGGCTGGTCAGCTTTAATACATCCAAAATCAAACTGCTATCTGTTCACTACTAACGCTTATATCCCCAGTTTACCCAAATTGAAATGAACATCTCTTGCCTTGATGAAGCACCCTGTTTTGACACACTTCTGGGACTCACTTATACTCTGAATCTGAATGAAATACCAGCATCAGATCCTTAACTACACCAGGAAGTATCTCACTCCCGCCGCGATCTTCTACCTATACAAAAAATCAAGTATGTTTTAAGAGGGAGTACTGTTGACACATTGGGGTTGGAGCTCCAAAGAATACCCTTTCCTGTCTTCACAGAATGCAGAACATCTACTGAATTTTTTATCCTTATCCTACAGTTACCACAGAGCCTTGATAAATGGTCACCCTCAAAGTAAAAAAATTAAAAGGTAGGGTACAGATTTTCAATTTGAAGATCATTTATGATTTGTTATAATAATAATTTTTTTTTATTATATGAAAAGACATTTGGAAATTTGATTTGAAATACTGTTTTTTTTTTTTTGGTATTCACACGAATATTCAAGACAAACCTGGCAAACATGAATAGTATTCAGTATATTTTTGTCTACGAATTTGAGATACAGAACGCTCAAAAAATCGCTCAAGCATTTGATCTATTTTTTTACCTGATTACTTAGTAAGTCTAGACGCAACTTACGGTTAGTGCAATTTTTTAATATTCTGAGACAACTGAAAAATCGACCTATCCTAATATATATATATATATATATATATATATATATATATATACATACATATATATATATATATATATATATATATATATAAAGAAATTCTTGTTTTTGAAAATTTTCAAACGAAATAATGATTCAAACGATATAATGCTTGAACTTGTAGAACACGGCATTGAAACAATTGTAACGTAAAAGGAAATACACTTTTTGTTGCCATCAACACCTTGTCTTGAAGTCTTGATTTTTGTGATAATTTTGTTTGTAGCTTAATCCTTAAGTCAACCATTTTTGGATTAAAACCTATTGGTATATGAAAATGTACTGAATTTCACGAACTCAGTATATTACATATAAGTCTCTCTCTCTCTCTCTCTCTCTATATATATATATATATATATATATATATATGTGTGTGTGTGTGTGTATGTATGTATGTATGTATATAAATATATATTTTAAAAAAATACATATATATATATATTTATGAAATATATATGAATATATATATTTGCGAAAAATATATAAATATATATATTTGCGAAAAATATATAAAAATATGTAGATGTATTTTTGTGAAGGAATATGTATATATTTATATATATATATATATTTTTTTATTTTATATATATATATATATATATATATATATTAAACATTCAGGAGAATGGGAGAGGGATTATATTACATATTAACGCCAGACATTAAAAGGAAAAACAGAAAAAAGGGCGAACGCGGGTTTTGCTTTGCCCTCTTTTAATAACGGGCATTTGGTTGAAAGCCACATATTTTTATATCACCTCAGAGGGACTTGTGGATTTTTAACATTTTCTTTTACTTTTTATGTTTTAATTAATATAGTTTTGGTATATTAAGTTTTATTTTAATCACAAATATTATCGAAGAAATTTTCAAAGAATTTTAAACTTGACCTAAGTTCACCTTTGATTATCAACAATTTGATAGTCTCTTCTAAAATTTAAGATTGTGTTTTTAAATAACTTATCATTATAAAAACGTCATTGCTTCTTAATATTGTGTATATCTTTGAATCATAGTATTGGGACTAGACACAGTTAACTATTTAAATCGATATATTAAGTGCAAATACAGTACTGCAGAAAGTGTATTAGAGAAATAACGATCAGAGTTTATTGAGAGTGTTTTACTAATATTACTTGGCTTGGTGTTATTATAGAAAATTGGTATTTTGACCTCATCTAGTTGTATATATTACTATATTTAAAAAAAAAATAATAGAAAATATAATTTGATGTCTTTCATTGAAGACTATCAACGACCCTTGTTGAAATTCGATGATTCTTACTTTCTGGATATCTTTCAACCTGGAATATATATATATATATATATATATATATATATATATATATATATATATATATATATATATAATTATATATATATTTATATATTTATATATGCATATATATAGATGTGTGTGTATGTGTGTGTGTGTGTGTGTGTGTGAAAGTAGGGCACCCAGAATTGCCCGGTGGTAAAATTCGCTTAATGTAGATTTCCTATTCATAAATATATTATATTATATTGGACCCAATATATAGTAATAATTGTTTTAAATTCCAATATATGACTCGTGCACAACAAATTTAGAATAGACAAGAAAACCTCTAGCTTCTGATGTCGTTTTTCCTCTGTGAATAATGACTTAGTTATTAAGATATGTTTGCTGCAAGATGAACCAATAGCTACTACGTTATGCATGCATATCCGTAATCGCGGCATTCGACCTTCATCTGGAAATTTCATTTTTGGGGGTTGTGCTTTAACATCGGCACCGATTTTTTCAGGGCTAAAATCTAACTATTAAATTTCCCATGCGTTAAATTACTTTATATATGAAGTTTCGTATCTGTAGTCCAGACGCTTAGGAGGAGTTTGGTAGGTAAAGTTTTTAAAACAATAATATATACTTATATATAAATATATGTATATATATATATTATATGTATATGTTTGTATATATATAATATGTATATATATATATTATATGTATATGTTTGTATATATATATATATATATATATATATATATATATATATATATAAAGTGTTTTGTGTTTACTATAAACTTTTTTATGAAAATCTTCCGAAAGAATAGATCATGTAGAATATCCACATTAATTATCTGCACGTAAAAGTAAACTGAAGATGATCATCGCATATGTAAACCGCAAAATACTAATGAGAAATTAATAAAATTAAATGTTTAGAAGAATATGAGAATTAGCTAAATCTTTTGCAAGTGAATGCAACTCCACCACCCATATATAGGAAAGTTGTTTTATTTTTAAATAAATAGAAAAACGTGTTTTAATATGCATATCAATACACAAATAAACAAGTTATATATATATATATATATATATATATATATATATATATATATATATATATATATATATATGGGTGTGTGTCTGTGTGTGTGTGTGTGTGTTATTTGTTTTGGTATTTGGGATACGTTTTGAATGAATTCAATTATTTACAAAAGTGCATTTGTACCTAAATGCGAGTTGGGAATAATTTTCTCTTTTAGCAACTGTGTACGCCACATAGAGATCAACGTGCTTATTGTTTTTAAAATATAATAAATAAATTAAAATAAATAAATAAATAAATAAGTTTTTAAAAACAATATTATATTTTAAAAACAATATATATGCATATATATATATATATATATATATATATATATATATATATATATATATATATATTAGAATAAAAAAAATACGTAACAAGTGCGCTTGAAAGCCAAATACAATGTAATATTAGATCCGCGCGTTTTTTCTAGTGTTTGTATTTTGAAATGTTTGAACTCTGCGTGGACACGCGAGAATAAGATCAAAGGATCAGTGTTCATATAGAAATGTTGTTTAAATTTGAATAAAATAAAATATGCATCAAGTGCGCTTGAAAGTCAAATCACAGCGTAATATTAGGAAACTAAACAAATATTTTACTTGTTTAAAATTTATCACAAATATATTTCAGAGGTATCCTCCATCTTCAGTGTGTTGTTTCTTTTTCTCTTCTTTTCTTCTTGCTTGCCATGTTGTAAATTCGGAGAAATGAGTTTGATAAGAGCCACGTGTTGTTTCTAGCGATTGTATTTTGAAATGCTTGAACTGTGCGTAGGCAACGCGAGAATAGCGTCAAAGAATAAGAGTTCATGTAGAAACGTTGTTTTAATTTGAATAAAATAAAATACGCATCAAGTGCGCTTTAAAGCCAAATACAACGTAATATTCGGAAAATAAACAAATATTTTACTTGTTTTAAATTTACTACAAATGTATTTCACAGGTATCCTCCAATTTGCCAAAGTCGCAATTGTTTTCGACTTCCATGAGTCGTCTTTAGGCGAGTGATAAATGAAAAATTACGTTCATCGAATTTATTGAAAAGTCGATTAAAATCGTTTAAAAATTATTAAAAGCACATAACCGACATATTTAGTCTAATTGATGGTCGGTTTGTTCATGCGAATGAGTACTGCTTCAATGATAGTGAGGCGCAGATCACAATGTGAGACGGATAAAATGGCGGTGTTTTCAATTAATATGGCCCTAAATTAGTTTTGGGGGTTTCCCTGTGCTACAAGGTGTTGGTAGATTGAGCTTTTCCGGGAAGAGAGATGACATGTTAGTCGGTGAAGTATACTGGGTCTAGTGAAGCCGATGTAAGTGTATATACAAGGTGGTCGCCAGAAAGGGGGAAATTTTTCAAACAATAATTTATTTTTACAAAGAATATTTTTTCAAAGTTTTTCAACGACAAATGTTATATTATACTCATAGATACTCAAAATGTCGTCCTTGTACTCCACCGCAACGTCAAACAACGATTTATTTTTACAACACTCACACGGCTTCTATCAAAAAATAGCAATTACGCATTTTATTCATGATCTAAGCTGATCTTCAAATTTGTCGCTTTTCTAGCGACCACCCTATATATATATATATATATATATATATATATATAGGTGCTTTTATATATTATTATTATTATTATTATTATTATCTATATAATTATACGCTTGTAACTATCTATCTATCTATGTGTGTCACACTTTCCGGCAAATTTGATTGGTTGAGAAGATTTTATTCTGGAATAGCGGATTACACATTAAACGAACGCTCAAGGCAGAGATCAAATATTAAAAAAGATAAAATATTTTAAAATCTGTTTTTTCTCTCTCTGCCTTGAGGGTTCCATGTTAGTTCAACATCTCCTTCATGTCCAGGATGATCTCCAACTGGTTCAGGCAGATCAAACATGTTGCAACTCATGCCATTTTCCATGAATAAGGTATTCAGAAAGTGGAGAGCAACATTTTCAGCAGTTATGTTATCATATCTAAGCAGCAGATCTTCGATCATAAAATGCTTATTCTCATTCCATAAATGCAGAGCATTCACGGGCTGGTTGAAGACGCACATCATTTTTAATTTTTAACATTAACTGCGTTTCCCTCTCTCTCTCTCTCTCTCTCTCTCTCTCTCTCTCTCTCTCTCTCTCTCTCTCTCTCTCTCTCGGTCTATCTCTCTCACACTCTGTGTGTCTATCTATCTATCTATCTATTCTCCCTCTCTCTCTCTCTCTCTCTCTCTCTCTCTCTCTCTCAAACAAATGTAAAGAAAAATAAATAAGCTAAATGTAAAGAAAAATAAATAAGATAAAAATTAAATAAAACTTTTGAAAATATTTTTAAATAAACATATTTATAAAACATAAATGAAGATGTATTTATTGAGAATATTTGAAGCACTAATATCGTAATTTTGGTATATACATATTTACATACATTTTACCTACCGTACTCTTCATTTACTATTAAAAAAAATAGTACACAGGGTGAATTCGTCGACCAGGGCAGTAAAGGGTTAATGCAAATGTTTCAAGGTACGGATATGTGATGGGATAATGTGTATGTGAAAAAAAAAGAAAAGAAAACGTGAAATTTTTCACTCTCTCCCTTGAGCGTTCTCTTTTTTCTCTCTCTGCTTGGGTTGGCAGACGATAATAATTATTTAAAGCCAAATTTTTCAGAAAAAAAAGCCAAAAAGGCAAAATCCAAAAGCGCAGGCACATGTTTTAAGTAAAAAAGGCCAACAAAAAGCCAAATTGAAAATTAAAGAAAAATTTACTATATTGAAGTTGTTGACTTTCAAAGATAAACATTTAGTAAGTAACTGTGTAAACAGATTTTAAAATATTTTTAATTAACGAAGACTGCGTTTCTCTCTATCTATCTATCTATCTATCGATCGATCGATCTATCTATCTATCTATCTATCTATCTATCTCTCTCTCTCTCTCTCTCTCTCTCTCTCTCTCTCTCTCTGCCTCTGAGCGTGCGTACAGAAAAGGGCCGAACTTGAAAAAAAGATTCTAAAATATTTTTTTTTAATATTTTTATTTGTTTATATCTAACAGCAGTCAGTCGTAGTTGCGAGAATATTTTTAATTAACGAAAACTGCTTTTCTCTCTCTCCCTCTCTCTCTCTCTCTCGCTCTCTATCTCTCTCACACTCTGTGTGTATATCTATCTATCTATCTATCGCTCCCTCTCTCTCTCTCTCAAACAAATGTAAAGAAAAATAAACAATGAAAAAAAAAAAAATAAATGTTCAATTTTTGTCGCCGCCCCATGGAAATTCACCCTGTGTACTATTTTTTTTAAATAGTAAATTTTCAGCAGTTATGTTATCATATCTAAGCAGCAGATATTCGATCATAAAAATGCTTATTCTCATTCCATAAATGCAGAGCATTCACGGGCTGGTTGAAGACGCACATCATTTTTAATTTTTAATTAACGAAAACTGCGTTTCCCTCTCTCTCTCTCTCTCTCTCTCTCTCTCTCTATCTATCTATCTATCTCTCTCACACTCTGTGTGTCTATCTATCTATCTATCTATCTATCGCTCCCCTCTCTCTCTCCTTCTCTCAAACAAATGTAAAGAAAAATAAATAAGCTAAATGTAAAGAAAAATAAATAAGCTAAAAATTAAATAAAACTTTTGAAAATATTTTTAAATAAACATATTTATAAAACATAAATGAAGATGTATTTATTGAGAATATTTGTAGCACTAATATCGTGATTTTGGTACATACATATTTACATACATTTTACCTACCGTACTCTTCATTTACTATTTTAAAAAAAAATAGTACCCAGAGTGAATTCGTCGGCCAGGGCAGTAAAGGGTTAATGTAAATGTTTCAAGGTACGGATATGTGATGGGATAATGTGTATGTGAAAAAAAAAAAAAGAAAACGTGAAATTTTCACGGGTCCAGCTAGTTGTTATTATTATTATTATTATTATTATTATCATTATCATTATCATTATCATCATTATTATTATTATTATTATTATTATTGTTGTTGTTGTTGTTGTTGTTGTTGTTATTATTATTATTATTATTATTATTATTATTATTATTATTATTATTACGGGTACAAAAGATATACCCATGAACATGCATGTTTAGTGCTTTCACTCTTATTGAACTCATCATATCAGCTTCCGTAGTTTGGTATTGTACAAATGAACTACGATAAATCGCCACTTCAATGCACGTTTTTTTTTCGTTTTATTTTAAATTAAAGATTTGTTTTGGTGTTTATATTTTTCACTACAGTGGCCTTGTATGGTTCCAAATAGTGGGCCCTTATATCCAAGTGGTGTTAGTGCCTTGTTAGGGGTGAACGTGTTTAAAAAATATTACATTACTCCATAATAAAAGGGTTTCAATAATGAGAGAAGCGTATTATTAATTAAAATCACATACTACAGTACCTTAAATGATAGAAGAGACTATAAACTGATGACAGCTAAACAGATATTAAACTACAACTTTTATTTGAGCATCCAACTCTATCACACCAATCAAAAACAATTTAAGTTTCAAAGCACATCAAACCGGACACCAAATGTCTATTATTAATCATATAAAGATAAATTTACTAAATAGTTTGTTAATTTTGTATTCATCATTAACAAAATAGAAGCAAATCAATTCCTTTGAGGATTAAATGTCATTGATTAAGTCAGCTACAATATTCAGTTTTTTGTACTAATCTATTCTTTTAATAATCTTTAATCTGCTATGACAATAACATTTCTATGTAAAGAACGGAGCTATATTTTTCTCCCCATCCCTTTCATGAATAGAGAATGCACTTCTGGACGGACAGTTCTCCGTTTTTTTTTTGTTTTTTTTTTTGTCGGAGAATGAAAAAAGATAATTACAACGGAAGCGCTGGCATAACGCGTGCCTATCAATAATTAACCGATGGTAATAACAATTATATATCTGTAATAGAAATAATCTCCATAATGACGAAGATGGCCGTCGGTCAGTATATCTTGGAGAACCCTTTTTGTACTGACACTTGCAGCTGCACGTTTTTCGGAGATCTGCGATAAAGCGGACCGAAAAATCAACGCATGGCGACATATAACTGTCCGACTTTTCATAAACCTATTAAGAAGAAAATTACTACATTTTACACAAAGGCTGAGATTTATTTGTCCTATCTGTCGCTGTCAGATGGCCGTGACTCGATACGTCTATCAGCTAATTAAGCCCAGAACTATCAACCGTCTAATAATATGTCTCAATCCGGCATATGAAGAGTTAGTATAATTTATTATTTTCGGACTATTGTCTTTAGTGGTCTTTATTTTCTGAGGGCGTTTTGGCGTATTAACTCTCCGGCCTTTTATTTTCACAACTCTTGTTAACCATGTTCTTGAATATCTGTGTATTTTTGTATATATAAAACAAATATATGTTAATTTGATATCCGTGTGTACAAACACTAATGCCGCATGAATGATATAACTTCTATTATTTTGTCATTTTTGTGTTTGTCTGTTGTTATTGTCGATTCTTTGCTGATAGCTGAATAATAACAAATGAGCATAGACTGTAGATATTTTCTTCTCTCAGTTTTCCAGCATTTTCCGGAAGATTCTGGAGGTTTCCGGAAGATTCTGGAGTTTTCCATCAAGTCAGTCTTCTGAGGTACTCCAACCTTGCAATGGATTCTTATTTTTGTCGATTGAATTGTGAAATCTATCTGTCACACTTCCCAGGACTCCCATCACAATAGGTACAACTTCTACATTCGTAAACGTTCACAGTCACCTTTCGATATTCCTTTTAAAGTCTTGACAGTTTTCAATCTTCTTTTCTTTTACATCCACATTCACATAAACTGATACGTGAATGATTATTGCCTTATGTTCCCTTTTCCAACAAAACTAAATAATTGCTTCAATCCCATTATCACATTGGATAATAATATTCCAAAAAATGTCACATTATATCTTCCCACTACCCCTCGTATTCCACTCGGATTTCCTTCCTATAAACTAATGGACATCATTAGTTTTTCTTTTTTTTTTTTTATTATTATTATTATTATTATTATTATTATTATTAGCAGCAGCAGCAGTAGTAGTAGTAGTAGTTTACCTCGTTTATATCATGCTATTGATATAGGCTATTTACTGAGATTGATTTCTTTATATCAAATTGGTTGAAATCGTGTTCATTTTTACATTAAGTACAACTAATGATTAATCCTTTATTGTGGATCATAATAGTTCGCTGCAATTTATGATAATAAACGTGCATACGAACTTTCTGCAAGATTGGCTGGTTGGTTCCGGGAAAAGGTGGAGCTGTTGCTTATTATTGGCAATAATCCGTATTCATTCATATTAATCCATAAATGTACAACGAACGGATACCATAATACGTAATTGCCTGCACTTTATCATAAATAGACCAAAAGATTATTTCAATCAGATTGGAGCAGTATTAATAAAAAAAATCATCCACGTACAGATTAAGAAAAATATAATATCGATTATTATTATTATTATTATTATTATTATTATTATTATTATTATTATTATTATTATTATTATTCCTGTTGTAACCGTTTGTGTTTGACTCTTTTTATCCTCGATCTCATACTGATAAACGGATAAGAAAAACTGAACATACACTCTCAGCATTTTATCAGATGTCGAATACTTTTCGAGTAACCCTTATCCCTGAGTGGCTTCCGGGCCTTGATAAGTGGTGATCACTGTGTAAAAAAAAACTTTTTGAAAGAGTCTGCCGGTTCTCATCAACGCAGTCGTCTGAAGTACTCTAACATTGCAATAGATTTGAATTTTCTTAAACCATTTTCAAAATCTTTTTTTTTGTCGCCCTCCTAAGGCCTCGCACTACAACAAATACAACTTTACACAAATTGTACAGTCTTTTATCTTCCGTTTTAAGTCTTGGTACTGTTCTACTATTTACGTTTCTATTACCGCCACCTTCACATCAGCTGGCACTGCAAAATCATTGATTATTTTCCTGTGTTCTTTTTTTCTAACAGAACTAAAACCGGTCGTCTTGCATACAACCACATTATCACATTAGAACTCTCCATCACCCTTCCCTTAAACTTGCTATCCTCATCCTTCACTATATTCCTACTATATATATATATATATATATATATATATATATATATATATATATATATATATATATATATACTCCTTTTGGCCTTACTTCTCTCAACTACTGGCGACTTGTTGCACATTCTCTCTTCTCTGCCCATACAGTTTACAATGGATGTACAGTCGTTTTCACAATATGATGCTTCATGTAATTTTTCCCGTAGGCTTTCTCCTATGCAACACGTATTAGGGCTTATTTTTCAAAGTCAAGTCACATTTTTAAAACCATGGCCAGTATTTTATTCTCAAACAATTGTCTTTTACGTTTTTTTTTGTTGCCTTGATATGTATGCATCTTACTAGTTCGCTCGCGATTCTTCATATTCTGTCTTAGTATTAGACATCCAGATTCCAGACATCATTTCTTGGGTGAAAAGCTTTAATAATTGTAATCGTTTTCCTGGTTTTATGTCCATATCTTAAGCTAATATTTTCATCTCCTATATAATATTTTAATTGCAGAAATTCCCCTCTGGACCATCATAATCGCACCATTTTTAGATGAAGTAGTTTCTTTTTTCCTTCTAAATCTAAAGTCCTCCTACTACCCCCAGTTATCACCGGGAAGAAATATACACATTATAACTATATTTTCCTGTCACTATTCCTAACTGATTTATAAACTCATCGACATACCATTATTTTTTCAATTTCCTAATGCAAAAATAATAATTACTCCCTTTTAAAATTTCGGCAATTCTCATTGGCTGAGCTCTGAATATTCTCATATTACGGAATTCTATTCTTCTTCTCTATAAACGAACTGTTATTAAAAAATTTTTAAATGACGTCAATAAGAAATATTATTTGGCCAGACCAGGGGCCATATACAAAAACACAACATCTGTTTTTATGTCTACTGCAACACAGGAAAATATTAAATGTATCGAAACATTTCAGAAAATAACGTTTTTTTTAGATCTTCAGTAAACATCCACGTGAATGTTTATGTTCAATCCAGCTTGTGTACGTAAATAAAAACACAGCATCTGTTTTTACATGCTTTGTTATCGGATATAGTAAACGTTATACAAACTGTTACTTGTCCGAAGAAAATTAAATATATATAGATATTTGGTAAACTTACAAAATATTTATATTTAGAAAATTTTTTTTTAGATATTTCTGTCCCGTTAGTTTGTTTACATTTACATGTGTTTCTGTGTGCACGTATTCCCGCCGGTGTGCGTTATCAAACAAAAACTCAACCATTGCCTTTAAATACTTTGCAAAACCATTTATTAGATTTTAATAAACATTACAAACTGCAAGTTCTTTTTAGATAATTAAATATCTATCTCACCAGTTAATTTACAGTATTTTTTTCAGTTTCTGTCTTGCTATTTTTTCTAATTACTTTCCGATCAAATTATGTGGAGTGTTCATTGTACGTGTCGGCCGATACAAAAAGATGGTTCTTCGTTATTGTAACGATATCATATAGACGAAAAATCTATTGTATTTAAAAACACAATTATATCTACATACATTTTTTTTGTCTATGTAAGTGTCTTGGCCTTATAAGACTGTGTTTCCACGTTATATTAAAAAGTTGATTTGTATTTAGAAATAACATTATAAAAAGATACATATATTGTCAATTTATGCATTACATGGTTTAAAAAAAACACGTTTGTTGGTCATTTCTGCTTTTTTTCACGTGACATTTGCCGTAAATACATGAGAAATAACTTACATTTCTTTTTTTTTTTTTTTTTATTCAATTTTCACCCCAAACAAGGCACAGTGCCACTTTGAAGCAGGGGGCTACTATTAGGGAATTAATTAGCGGGGTCATTATGAAGGGAGAAGAGTAGAAAGATATTTGTTAACATTACACTTGGACTTCTGCATATCATTGCAGTTGGGAAAGCAGAATCCCGGAAGGGAGTTCCAAAGACCCGCAGTTCTGGGGAAGAAACTATTGGAGTAAAAGGCTTTCTTGCACCTAGGGATCTCCACTGTAAAGGGATGAGACTTAGTAGCTTGTCGGGTTTGTCGGGGGTAGTTACGTCGGGGAGGTACAAGTGTTTGCAGTTCGTCAGAGCATTCACCATTAAAGTATTTGTAGAACAGGCAGAGGGATGCAACATCTCGTCGATGGGACAGAGGTTGAAGCCTAGATGACAGTTCAGGACCTATCAGGTTTGCGACTCTTTTTTGAACCCTGTCCAGGAGCGAGAGACAAGCAGCAGATGCACCAGCCCAGATGTGACAACAGTACTCCATACATGGGCGAATGGTTGCCTTATAGAGGTATAGGATACTGGCAGGCGTAAGTAGCTTTCTAGCACGGTAGAGGGATCCAACCTTCCTTGCAGCAGCCTTGGCAATGCTCTCAATGTATCTATTCCAGTTCATATTCCCTGTAAACGTTAGGCCGAGGAGTTAAAAAGAAGTACTTCTAGAAGTATTTCTATTTATTTCGAAAACTTATATATTATTGTTTTGTTCTATATTATTGTTTTTTTATATTTTCAGCACTGCGACATAGCAAAGGCAACACCCACGGGTATTGACAACAACAACATAAGAATCGTACTTTTTCTTATTATGTTTTGTTGGTTTTCAGCGTGACGGGTACAGCAGGTTATTAAATAATGGCCGCCTCATATAGGAATATAGCTACTCTACATGTGTTTAGCGTTGACATAGTTTCTGTATTTCTTTCCAAGAAATCTTGCACATTTGCAGCTTTTCAAAATATTTCTATATATTCTTTATTCCAGACTAAAACAAACCTTAATGCCAGAAGTGGGACTAGATTGCCAGAGGCTATAAATTTGAGCATGTCTTGAAAATATTTATTGGAGAGTGGGACCACGGTGCCAACGTCATTCTCGCCAATTCGCAAGGATTATTATTATTATTATTATTATTATTATTTAACTCACAAAGAGGTCTCACACAATTTATCATGAGAGAGTGTTAATTCATAAACACCGATGATATTCCCAGGAATCTGGGTGAAAACATTCCTCCCGCGATTTCCAGTAATCTTCACCCTTTTCCATAATATTTTCTAAGAAATTTGTGTTATAGCAATAGACGTTTGCCGTTGATTTCTCGCTGGTAATTACTTTTAGTCCTCACTAGGGTTTGGTGGCAAAACCTTCCCTAAAATCCCATTCCTCTACGCACCTATCCATTAGATATCTGGTAAGTGCTTTCACTCCGCGGTCTTTTTCATTTTACTTGACCCTTGCCAGTGATTCTCGTTGACAGTGGTCTTATCTGTAATTTGAGTGGCAATAAGCCTCCCCAATGTCCCAGTTCTCTTCGCACTTATAGAGTGGAGGTCTGATCAGTGCTCACTCCTCGGTCTTTCCTTCCTTCTTAACTGCTTGGTTATTTGGTCTCTCTCTCTCTCTTTTTTGAGGGGCAGCGATGTGGTAAAGGGGGGATGTGGTGGGGTTTGAGAATTTTGTACTTACATACGAGTCATAATTGCCCACTTACAACAAAAAATAACGGTACCAACATTCTGAATGGCAAGAAGTCTCCACAGATTTCCAACTCCCTCTACGATACTAACACATTGATTACTGTACACTCAATAATCCTTATCCCCGAGTGGCATCCGGGCCTTGATAAGTGGTTACTTCCATGTAAAAAAAACTCCTTTTACATAAATGCAGCATCCGTTTATTATTAATTTCTCGTTGTCTCATAACGTTGGTTTCCTCTGGCATTTGACTTACATTTAACAAATTTCTAGTTAAGCAGGCATCTAATTAATCGATCGGCGACTATCTTTTACGTAATCATCTTCTTTAGTGTTGTTTCTCTGGGTCTGTTCATTTTTTGCGCTGTTTTATTCCTTCAAGATAATATTAATTATTGATCACATTTTTATGAAAATGTGATTAATACGAATAGCTTACTCATATACCAATGCAAACATAACGCTAAATACAAATACAACAAATTTACAATTACTTATTCTCAGTTAAATCCCGTAAGCTAGCTAATAGCCAATTTTAAATAACACCCACTTCTCGCATAACATCGGGAAGCTTACTTTCTTAGCGATTTGACCTTAATATTCTCATTACAGTTTAATTTCTTGTTTTCCACTAAATTAGGCACTGTGATTACTCATAAGGTGACAATAACTTTTTTGATTTTCTTTAGTTTTTTTAGCCTGCTATAATTTTTGTATATTTAATTTTCATCTTAAAATGAAACTCTAGAGTTTCCCAAATATAATAAAAGTAAGTGTTACTATTTACATTCTATTTTTATCATCCTTCAATTTACTTATATATAATAACTACGTTTAATTTAATTATAATTAATTTTACCTGTTTGAATTAATACTATTATTATTATCCTCATGTTAATCAGACTTATGATCATTCTTTTCTACTATCATTTATTTATTATTTATTTATCTCATTGATGCCATTATTGCGATTATCATTATTATATTTTATTAGCACTGATAACAATGTTAATTTTATTAATATTATTATTGTTAATATTATAATAATTATGATAATTGTTATTAGTAGCATTACTAGTATTGATATTAATGGTATATCTATATTCTAGCGCCGATATTTTTCAGTCATTCTTTTCTTCTATTTATTAAATCACCCTTTTTTTCTAGATCTCAAACGATCTGCGTCCACATCAGACAAAATATGTGCAATTTGACGCATGAATTAATTATTCCAGAGACAATGTATCTGGCTCTAGAAGACGACCTTTTTATACTTCCGTTTCCGTTGTATTTTACTTTCGTTGTGTAGCAGAAGCAGCAATAACTAAAATGAGGGGAAAAAGAGCTTACCTCGGGTATGTCTGTTGTGTCACCAGTTGGTGGGAAAAAGAAAATTCCAAGATGGTGTCCGGGGGTTTTTATTAGCATTTACCCCATGCAACTCTCGGAAAATCACGTTTCTCTCTCATGTGATTATGCAAATGGATAATTCCCGGCCACTATAAAAGTAGGAGGCCAGAGATGAGTCGGCAGTGTCCTGCAAACTGTGTGTGTGGGTGTTTCTGGCGATTGGAGTGTGTCTTCTTTTACCACGGTTATCACGGACAGGAATTCCCTCTCTTCTGGAGGTGGGCGATATTGACTATTTTGAAGTTGTACTGTTGCTGACAGAACATTTATTTATTTTTTTTTTTGCCTACTACATTTTTGTTTCAAGCTATTTCGGCCCGAATATGGCGAAGGTGCGGATAAGCAGTGATATTATCAAGCCGTTCTCTGGCGAGGGAGACGTTGTAGCATGGCTGAAAAAGTGAGACTTGTCGCACAACTTCAGCAGGTGGATGACGTAGCGAGTCTGCTACCTTTATACCTGGAAGGCGATGCACTGGCCCTCTACATGGAAATGGAGGAGGACGATCAAAAGAAAATAGACCAGATTGAGGCTCGATTAAAGGAGGCATTTACTGATGACGCGTTTGCAGCATATAGAAAAATAACTATGGTTAGATGGGCTGGTGAACGTGTGGATGTGTACGCCAACAAAATCAGGCAGTTGGTTGGATTGGCCGGATTCACAGGAGAAAGCTCAGAGAGACTCACAAAATTAATTTTTGTCACTGGATTCCCTGACACCATCTCAATTGCTCTTCAACAGGTGCCGAACATCAAAGCCCTGACCATGGGGGAGCTAATGTCGAGAGCGAGAATTTTGACGACGACTAGCGAACAAAATCAGGATGTGGTTGCGGCCACACGCTCACCCAACAACAGGGCCCAGAATAATCCTGTTAACGTGACCTGTTTCAAATGCAATGTTAAAGGCCACCTTGCAAGGGACTGTCGAAAACGTGGAACACGGTGTTACCGTTGCGGTGAGAGTGGACACTGGGCTCGGAACTGCTCGGGAAACGAGCAAGGGGAGGACGCATAAGCGCCAGTCTCCTTCCCAACCAAGATGTGAACACGACGCTCCCGGTGATAAGCATCCATGTTGACGGGACGCGATGTTTGGCGCTTATTGATACAGGATGTTCCAGGACAATTTTACATGCAGACCGGTGCCGGTCTTGGAGAAAAACAAACGTAAATGTCAACACAATTGGTGGAATGTCCCATGCGTGCTGCGGTGTTGGAACGGTCTCTGTATCCACTGATGAAGGTGTGTCTGCCAGAGTCAATGTGTTGGTGGTGCATGGCAAGCCACAGGGATTTGACTTGCTTCTAGGGATCGACGCCATAAAAGCTCTAGGAGGTGTCGTTGTCAAGCCTACAGGATCAGTGCGGCTGGGCGCCAGGAAAAGTATTAAATGCGCAGCCATTTCTATCGATGAACCAGATTTCACTGCTACCTTTGACCATCAAAACCGAACGTGGACCGCATCGTGGAAATGGTCTGTGGACCACCCCCCTGAAAGGCTGCATAATCGAGTGTCAGAGTACCCAGTGCCAGCAGAAATTCGTGAAGAATACACGCAGGAGCTCCACACCTGGATAGATAATGGTTGGCTCGTGCCATACCCAGAGGATAAATTGGGACCCCCCAAAGGTCTAATTCCCCTGATGGATGTGATACAGCAGAACAAAGCCAAAGTGCGCCCGGTGATGGACTACCGGGAGCTAAATCATTACGTAGACGCATTTACGGCCAACGCAGATGTTTGTGCGGCTAAGCTGCGTGAGTGGAGACAAAAAGGTGCTAACGTGTCTCTACTGGACCTCAGAAGAGCATACCTACAAGTCCGGGTCCATGAGACACTGTGGCCATACCAGACTGTGGAAATCGATGGGAAAAAATACTGTCTGACCCGTCTGGGGGTTTTTATTAGCATTTACCCCATGCAACTCTCGGAAAATCACGTTTCTGTCTCATGTGATTATGCAAATGGATAATTCCCGGCCACTATAAAAGCAGGAGGCCAGAGACGAGTCGGCAGTGTCCTGCAAACTGTGTGTGTGGGTGTTTCTGGCGATTGGAGTGTGTCTTCTTTTACCACGGTTATCACGGACAGGAATTCCCTCTCTTCTGGAGGTGGGCGATATTGACTATTTTGAAGTTGTACTGTTGCTGACAGAACATTTATTTTTTTTTTTTTGCCTACTACATTTTTGTTTCACGTTGTATTTTTGAAATTAAGTTTTCCGTCATTAGTACATGTTCTAAACCGCTATGGAAAATGTGTTATGCTCGCCTTTAGTATCCTAAGTTAAGTAAACTTTAACGATTCAAAATATATTTTCCTTCTCGACTGCCTACAAATCGATCTTTCTACAGACTTGGATTACACACATTTTTGATTTTTAATTTTCTTCTATTTGTCAACATTATACATCCGACTTCTTCGCATTCATTCGTTCGTGTTGAAAATATTTAAAACCCCCATATACTTCATTTTTTATTTTTAATATTTAATTTTAATTTACGTTTATGCTTTATCTCTGTTCCCCTATTTCATGAACCCTGTGCATTTAAAACATGCTTTTTGCATTTATGACTAGTTTTCATATAATTCTATTCTATATCCTATTAATGCTAGTACCAGCAAATCCATAGCATCGCTATAATATTCATTTTTTGGGAACTCTGCGGATTTAAAAAATGTTAATATTTTTAATATTTCATAGTTTATATCTTGTTAAACAATAAATTCATGTAATGTAAAATGTATAGTCTTTAATCGCGTGTATATATATATATATATATATATATGTGTGTATATATATATATATGCGTATAATATTTTCCTTTAGTCGAATCCTTCAGAAAATAAGGGTACCTATCCTAGGGCTAACACATTATCTCTATCTGGCTAATATATTCAGATATTCCAGATATTTTTTTACCCCTCAAAAATTGATTTAGTAAAGAAGTTGTTAACATAATTTTTTCTTCCCAGTTCACTATAGAAATATGTTACAGAATTCATTTCATTTCCTTATTAGATTCCAAGACAAGAGTTTCTCGGGCCTGGTGGAGTTTCCAGTTTCCTGCAGTTACTTGAGTTAATATAACTTGGGATGATGCACAAATCATCTTCAGATCCTGGATATGACTTTAAACTATATCAAGTGGTGAGGCCCCAGCTTGCGGGCTTTAGGGAATGTGGGGGCCGCCCTTTAATTACCATTGCTCCCAGTTCCACTCTGATCCGGAGGTGTAGTACATGTTAGGGTCCCAACTATGGGTTAAATAGAAACCGACTTGAAAACAACAAATATATTCTATTAAAAAAATGTTTCTTCGAAATCTTTGAATTCGGCATTAAATAACCTGAAAAGGGTTGATATGCCGTAAAACAAAAACAACCAACCAACAATTCATCGTAGAATCGGGTACAGATTATCCATAGCGAGGGAGCTTAGTTAAACCACGAATACTAGGTGATTTTATATGTTTAGTCAGGATTTATTTGTAGGGTAAAGCATCCTCGCGCAAGGTTGTCTGGACAAACCCCTATACAAAGAGACCTTACACAATCAGGAATAGTGGCCTGTAGGCATACAATTTTCTCTCATATATATATATATATATATATATATATATATATATATATATATATATATATATATATATATATACTAGCAAAAGTACCCGTGGTTGCCTGGGTTCAAAAACAGGCTACAGAAAATGGACACTGATTTATTAAAGTATGATAGGTTATGAAAAGGAAGGGTTGTAAATTTAGGTCGAATTTGGGAGTATCCAAACCAAAGCAAAATATGATAAAAGTACAAATAAAATACATAAACCCCATAATGTATTATACAATACCTGTTCACACTGAAACACTTATCACAATATTCTGTGGATCTATATCAAATAACCTTGTTAAACTTTGTGACATATTTCCATTGTATGGAGGGCAGGTGCGAACGAACACCCCATAATTTTATTATACCACATTTCTTCAAACTGAAACATAATTATCAAAGAAGACGTACGCAGATAGATATGAAAAGTCTTTATTAAAGTGTGTGCCTATTTCAATTCTATGGAGGCCAGGCGCGAACGCAGACCCCACTATCTTATTATACCATCCCTATTTAAGCTAAAACATACTTATCAAAGTATTCTTATGTACACCTATATCAAAAACACTTGAAAACGTTTTTTTCTTTTTAACTTTTAAATTTTTTATTTCCATACTTTGTGAACCAGGCGCGAACGCAGATCCCACAATTTTAATGAACCGCCGTCTGCCAGATCAAACATACCCATTCCTGTGTCACGATACATCTTCTATCATTATATGTAATCAGTTTTTTAAAATAGTCAACAATATGGGAGCCTATTCGTGACCAGACACATACACACATTCAGCTCTATATTATATATATATATATATATATATATATATATAGTAGTTAAAGTACCCGTCGTTGACTGGGTCCAAAAACAAATGGACTCTGATTTATTAAAGTATGATAGGTTATGAAAAGGAAGGGTTGTAAATTTAGGTCGAATTTGGGAGTATCTAAACCAAAGCAAAATATGATGAAAGTACAAATAAAATACATAAACCCCATAATGTATTATACAATACCTGTTCACACTGAAACACTTATTACAATATACTGTGGATCTATATTAAAAAAAAAACCTTGTTAAACTTTGGGACATATTTGCATTCTATGGAGTTCAGGTGCGAACGAACATCCCATAATTTTATTATATCATATTTCTTCAAACTGAAACATAATTATCAAAGTATACCTACGCAGATAGATATGAAAAGTCTTTGTTAAAGTTTGTGCCTATTTCCATTCTATGGAGACCAGGCGCGAACGCAGACACCACAATTTTATTATACCATCCCTATTACAGTTAAAACATACTTATCAAAGTATTCTTATGTACATCTATATCAAAAACACTTATAAACGTTGTTTTTTTTTAATTTTTAAATTTTTATTTCCATACTTTGTGGACCAGGCGCGAACGCAGACCCCACAATTTTAATGAACCACCGTTCTGTCAGATCAAACATACCCATTCCTGTGTCTCGATACATCTTCTATCATTATATGTAATCAGTTTTTTTTAAATAGTCAATCATATAGGAGCCTATTCGTGACCAGATACTCACACACACAGACATTCAGTTTTATATTATATATATATGTGTGTGTGTGTTTATATGCGTGCGTGTGGATTACTGTCTTATTAGTTGATCTGGTCTATCTATTTTCACTCTTACCTTGTAACTGCGCTAATTATTTTGAAAAGGTGCTACAAGTGTGACCAGTATAGGCGAGGGGTTGTATAGCAACTTCACACCTGAATATTTCTCATCTTTCTTGGCTGACAATTCATCCCATATCGCTGAGCGCAACCAGTGTCACTAAAGGTCCAACGCTGCCAGCAAACTTTTGATGACATACCACGAATAAGTCCCAGCTCTCCTAGTCCCCCTTCACTGTGTTCTCTCGGACCCTGTGTCAAAAGTCCTGAAATTAGTTCGCAAGAAAACTGCCAACGATAATTCAGCTAAGCTCGAAAACAAAAGAAAAACTTGAAATATAATAATGACAGTGGGGAAGTGACGGGAGTCGGTTAATTATCACTTTGTGGATTCTTCTGAATCTAATCATCTTTAGTGTCGTGAGAAATGCGACGCTTACTAAATAATTCATGGTGTCCAAGTGAAAAGGCAATTGCCAACCAGGTGGCATCTACTCACACCTATTGATCACTTTAACACCGGTATGGGTGGGTTGAAGTGGTTGGTATTAATCGGGTTTCAACGCTTTCCTAAACAAATGGATCGATAGATAGATATGCAGATATGTAGCTTGATAATGATAAAAATAGCATATCCATGTAGATAGCTAATTAATAATTGGTGTATAATCAATAGATACAAAGAGAGTTAGGCAGGGAAAAAGAGTCTGGCATTATTTAAAGCATGATATTTGTTTATGTTTGTATATATGATTAACAAAATAAATTACAATAATTAACTTATTATATATTTTAACACACAATGGCTAATTTTTACTTACCTACATGTGAGCTATATTTATTTTAAGTTTCAACAAAAGTGATCGAATCTATTCGTCTTCGGTTTTTCTAAAATTATTGCAATATGTACAGTCACTGTATTACAGATATTTCTCAAATTTCATTTTTTTTACTTTCTAAAAGTTTTAGCGCCATAATATGTGTACAACCTTATAAATAAAATTTCAACTCTTTACAATTTTACTAGCATTGTATCCATAGTCACTGCACACCATTTTCTGATTTACAATTCTGTTTAAAACTCCTTTAATATTTCACGCATCATTTATTACAAAATTAGTCGTAACTGATTGTATTTGCTTTTGAACACCGTGTCTGTATACCTAACAGATCTGCAACATTTTTATCTTACTATTTCCTGCAATATGTAAGACATTATAATACAAATAAGCATGAGAGAAAAAGAAAGATCGTTTGGTTTACGCTATTCTAAAACCAGATGCTAAAAAATGAAACTAAACATTGAATTTCAATGATTTTTTGAAAAGCCTGTAACTTATTTCCCGCAAAAAATATGCAATAAAATTAATTGGCTCTGTTAAAAATTACCAAATCAACAATAACAATACTAAACGAGCAGGGAAAAATAAAACCCCGTAAAAACGTGACAGCGTAGCAACAATATTAATTACATTACAAAAATAAAAATTATTACTAGAAATAGCGAGAACTAAAACTATGGTATCAATCACTTAATCAGAAAGAAATTAAAAAGGAGGAAAAACGCTATAGGATTCGTCAAATTTGTTACTACAAAATAATTGCGTAGCCAAAATATTCGTTTATAAAGTCCTAATATATACTCAGGAAAGTCAGATTGACAAGTACAACTACGTAAGAGGAGATTCTTTAGATTTTAAACCAGATATAATAATTTAGAAATTTTAAAATAAAACGACAGGTCAGTATATGCAGATATTTTTTAGGATCCACGTAGATAATTTGTGAATGAAAAGTTTTAAATATTTAAGACCCCTTCCAATAAATAAATAAACACTTGACTTAATATATTAAGTTGAAATGAAACATATAATGAATGAAAAGAATAAAGTATTTCAATTTTATATATTTACAGACATTGTGAATGGTGACAATACTTAAAAATGTCATTGTGTCGAATATCGATCAACTTTAAGGTTTATTTAAGCAAAGGCTGGTCATTGGTCACTTAAATTTGTACTCGGAGCCCATTAATAATCTCGAAAATGTTTTTATTAGAATAGCTAACCACTACCTGATAACCTATACAACATAGATTCTAAGCATTAAATCTCATGTTTTTCTGCTGTAATGTAACATTGACCCCTCTGTAGATACAATGATGTAAATACACTTTTATACTACACTACTATACTATACTTTTGAAGTAAAAACCGTAAATACACACAAAGACACATACACACACACACACACACACACATATATATATATATATATATATATATCAGAATGTGAGAAATTATATAAAATTATTTCCACAGCTCAAAGAACGCCGCAGTCTACAAGAGCCACCCATCCAACGAACCAGTTTGTAGAGTGCTTGCCTCGCATGCTGGGTGCTCGGGTTTTAAATCCCGGGTGCGGATATTCCTGATGAGCCTAAGGAGGGTGAAACTCGAGTCTAAGTGGGCTGCAGCGTTCTTTGGACTGTGAAAATGATTATATATATATATATATATATATATATATATATATATATATATATATATATATATATATATATATTATAAAATCAACATATCACCGTTTCTCTGCCTTTTTCTCTATTTCACTGTCCATCCTCACCGAGATGCATTGATGCATAATAGGGTAAGGCAGGACAAATGATTGCAGTTTGTCCTCGAGTGTTCTTTACGTGTTTTAAGTAAGTGAAATGGCAACTAAGGGATCAAAATTGAAAAGAAATATTTGAAATTGATTGCTTTAAGTCGACTAAACCTGTTTTGGTATGCATACGCATTCATATACCTCAACGTAAGTTCCTTTTTATACATTTCTTATCCACCGGACAAGACTTTAAATGTAAAAGACTAAGACGCTGTATATTTCAGTTTCAATTATATCTGATGGTGCTTTAGATATCTATCGATTAATAGGATAGTGTGTTTGTTATTATTTTATATGCCAAGTTTACATCCGAGCTATTGCCGTTTTATTGTTATGATCTACCATTGGTTGTAATAAATAATTTTACCAAGTATTCTTCATAGGTTTTGCTTTCGATTATAACTCATAAGCCTGGGTCCACGGCGTTGCCCGGGTCTTTGGAGGTGTGTGTTGAACAAAAAAATTTGAGAGTAGACATGCAGGCTAAAACCCGTACTGGGAAGGAGGAAAAGAACATGAAAAAAAAACGTGACGTCTCTGCCGTTGCATCTATCGCCAAATTGAAAGTGGCGAAGGTTTAGATTAAGGCTACTGAATCGAAAACGGGGGATGACTTTCGAATATATCGGCGAAAAAGGTTACCCTTCCTTGTAGAAAAGTGCCCATTTAAGGATGAAGGAATTAATGTTTTTAGCAATTTTTTTCGATATTTGTCGGGTCCCGTGGATAGAATCGGTGTGAAATTGTATAAGTCATATTCTCTTGAAGGTGGACGGTTCGTTTCTTAGTGTGGGCGACAGAAAACTGCAATTGTGAATTACTTAGGGTCTCTACCCAGTCATGGCTGACGGAACAAGACCAAGCTACCACTGTGAATCCACATCTCAAATGAGTTCAAACAATAAAAATAGTATATAAATTACTCGGTTTGGACTTTTGAAGAACCTGATTGAGTTTGGAACAGTGTTTGTTGCATATTTAGTCAGTAAGCCAATATCTTCAGAAAGCATGATCTGACTTCAAAGGAAGTCTTAACAAATATTACGACTCCGGGCCAAAGTAAGTCCACATTTCCTACAGCCTACAAACGCGTCTTCACTACTAGATGTTTTTTAAAGTCATACCCAGAACCCAATCGTCAATGAACAATATGATTATTCATATTCATATGTTAAATATCTGTAATTCCGATGTAAATATAAAGCCCAAAAGAGTGAACCTCATAAAAACAATCCTCTTGTATTTTGACTTCCCCTCCATGTAACGATAGAAAATAATTCACACAAAAACGAATGGAAAATACACCAAACGAACTGCATTTTGATCGCTATTTCCATAAAATATGTCGAACTGAACGCAACGTATTTTGCTGATTCTTAAGTCATACTTTAAAGATAATATAATAAGCAACAACAAACCTTGTTCTACCGAGTCGGACAAAGTCGTAAAGGCAGAATTGTTTTCGCGAATGAAAGAATTATGTTTCCTTGGTCAGATATAAAAGCGAAACATTCGCTTGTCTAGGAAAACACGCGCCGAGCTTTTTTTATGACGGGAATTATTCGTAAATATACGGAAAAGCGATATCGCCATTTGCTTGAATATGGAAGAGTAATGTTTGTCTTGTCAGGTAATGTGACCACTATTATTAACGAGCAACTTTCAACAAGTTTGGCTTTCATTTCCCGTTTGATATAGATCGGAGGAAATAATTGTATTCAGTTGCAAAGAAAGATCGGTTTCTCTTTCTCATAGACATCTATTTTTCCCTACCTTCGGATACTTACTTCTTCGCATACACACGCACACAACACACACATACACACACATACACACACACACACACAGGCGCACACACACACACACGGACACGCCCACATAAAAGGAAAGTGAAAGACAAATATGTATGTATTATTTAAGAAAAATTAATTTAACACAAGAGCACATTCACACAAATCGTATTAGTTGTAATACATTAGGATAGCTTACCATCTATACAGCGACATTAATAGGTCAGGTATATTTAAACAACATGGCAATGACTTCACAATAAGTATAAAGTCAACTGCCAGTTTCAACAAGTTTGACCCCCAATCCCTGTAAATAGCAGGAAATAATTATATTGCCTTGAAAAAAGTCAGGGTTTCTTCTACTTATAAAACTCACCTTCTTATATTGTGCTATTTTTTTTTGCTGCTTACACACACACACACACAAACGCACACACATACACTCACCCACTCAAAAACACACACAAACACACACAAACACACAGACATTTTGATGATGTTATGCGCTGGGCGCAAAATGATTATTTAGTCAATCTCTAGCAACGCGTGATTATAAATGGTTACACTGTATTTTGATAATGCAATAGTTATTACAAAATATATACATTGTTTTTAGAAAAAGCCATTAACAATATATATTATTTCAGAAAAAAAGTCAAGTTACACTATATATTGTGTATTTATTTATTTTAATTTACAACAAAAAACAAATTCTGAAATATTATTTGAAGAACACTAGACTGACTTACGATTGTCTTAGACACATTATAGGAATATTTGATAGAAGATGGCAAAATAGAAAGTACATAGTTTTATAAATCGCGCCCTTTTAACTATGTAAGTGGATCAATCTCTTTTCTATATAGCCGGTTAAGGTAGATTATGTGGTTATATGGTTATAATAACGCAAGATGGTTAAACATATCAATTCATTTTAGTGATATCGGATGCAAACGCAGACGTCACAATATTTAAGACCCATCATTAGTAACACTTACTCATCCGTTTAAATAATAACTAGGCCTTTTTTAACACCAAAGGAGAAGTTTGTGAAATGAAACACAAAAACAAAAGCAGTCAATTACAAGTTATATGGAGAAACGTAATCAATTTAAATGCAACAACACATTTTCGTACGAGAAACGTTCCAAATGTAAAATCTCCTATTTTTATTCCGTCCGAGTGAATAAGATGGAATTGCCAATAGCATAGTTAGGATGACTGAACGGCATTCTTTACCTAAGAGTTAATTCTTTTCTGTTGCAGATATTGACGGTGTAAAACTCAACCCCCCATGTGGACATGCATCAGAAACAGAGATACGTCATTGAATTGTTGGTGACTGTAAAATATAATCTGGGGCACAAAAGGCACTTGTTTTAATCCGTCATCATGGCTCTAAAACTGTTGAACCTAAAAACTAGGAAGAATTCTCGTATGCTTTCATGCACAGCCATCCTTCATTACTGGCATGACTGAATTGATAATTATTAAAACTCTGTATGGGGCATCTGTAATGGTACCGCTCATGTTTCGTAACTCCTCAATTTTTCAAGTTACAAAAAGTAATAGGATGCGTTAATTTTGAAACGGTCCTTATAATAAGAGTATAAAACACTAATAAGTTATTAATATCAGTTTGTCCGGAAGGTTTCAGCTGAATGTTGATGGTCATATCTATGGTTTTCAAATAAAAATAATTAGTTGGTTACGATAACCGACCGTAATGTTTTTTTTTTTGTTTTTTTTTGGCTCAGTTTAGTTTTGTATATACAAAGATGTATAATAGTTTATAATTTGTCGATATTATTTTCATAAGTATGTATACATAACTTAGAATTAATAAATTTACTCATTATTAAACACAATATTTTGGTAGAAGATTCATAAGTTAATTAAAATTGTTTGTACGAATAGTTGGGTTTAATGACTTTAATATATATATATATATATATATATATATATATATATATATATATATATATATATATTGTTTTATTTTACTTCAGTCGAAGTTCTCAGAAATCAAGGGGCCCACAACCTGGGGCTAACACTTGAACTCTATATAAGATACATAGATATTCGAATGTTCCATTTAAGTTCTTTATTTCTCAAACACTGAGTAAAGAATTGAGAACATAATTTTCCTCTCCCCAATTTACCATTTTTTTACGTTGTAGTATATCTTTCATGTTGGTCTCTTGGTCTTACTGGATTCCAGGACAAGAATTTATCTAGTCTGGTGTAGTATTCAGCTTCGTGCTATTACTTGAGGTAATATCACTTGGAGAAGGTCCACCATTCATCGGAAAAGCTGTGGAGTAGCCGTAGTGAGGATATCTTATTTGGGCTGCGAATACTATGTGATTTTGAATATTTGGTCAGG
The DNA here is from genome assembly GCF_053919585.1 of Euprymna scolopes. Lineage (NCBI taxonomy): Eukaryota > Metazoa > Mollusca > Cephalopoda > Sepiida > Sepiolidae > Euprymna > Euprymna scolopes. The sequence continues at coordinate 9,416,352 of NC_136495.1, read as the reverse complement.
GTTTACTTCTATGGAAAAAGTATCCTCATGCCAGATTGTTTCGGCAAACCCCTGTACAGAGAGACCTTAGACACTCGAGGACAGTGTCTAGTAGGCATTCAAGGTCTCTCTCTATATATATATCCTCTTGCTTGTGATGCATTAAGTAAGCTTCACATTAGATAGAGATTATTTGATACGGGAGATATTTATAATCCTATTTCCAAAAAAATAAGGGGAGAGATTACTTATTAAAAATAAGTTTAGTCTCCCCTGAATTAAGGCTAGAGTTTGATTGGTTGGTTGGTTGTTTTGTTTTACGGCATATCAACCCTTTTCTGTTATTTATTGCCGACTCCTTTGGGGGGAATAAAACCTTCAGGTTCTTACAGATTTCTTCAGATGTTTATTTATGTTGCTTGATTTGGTTCTAGTCTTAAGAATTATTTCATATTGAGGAGATTATTTTGTAGATAGATGTTTGCTATACTTGGTTTGTATAGTTTTATTATATATTGATAATTTGTTGTGTGTTTAGATGTTTTTTTATATATTCTCATTTGTTGTAATAAGTGTTTAAATTTTGTCGTATATTCCAATTTTTTTAAGGAAATCCATAATTTTTTTCGTTCAACTTCTTGGAGTATTTTTCCTAGTTTTCTTTTGTTGAAATATGTTCCTCTTATAATTTTGGTATTTTTACAATCCTCAAATACATGTTTTATAGTCAGTAAGTATCCACATTGGCACTTTGGTGGTTGTTCTTGCTTTAATAAATAATCGTGGGTTAGATGTATATGTCCTATGTGGAGTCGATTTAATATGACTTCTTCTTTTCTGTTTATTATGTTTTTTCCTGTGTCCATTTTTTTAAGATTCGGTGTTATTTTGAAGAGTTTGTTTTATTTGTTCAAATTCTATGACTTTTGTCATTTCTCTTTTAAATGTTTATTTATTGTTGATTTCATGTATGTATATGGAATTTTGAGATTTTTATCTATGGTAATTTTTAGGGATGACTTTGCTGCTAGGTAAGCTTTATCTCCTCCTTGGTATCCAGCAGAGTATTAGTTCTTTTCTTTTTTCTAGATTGTTTATTTTAATCATTATATTTATTATTAGGGGGTTTTCTAGTTTTTTTTTTCCTTTTAGAGCTATTAATACAGCGAACGAGTCAGAGAAGATGATAAATTTTTGGTTGTGGTCTTCTGTTATGATGCCAAGTGCCATATCTACGGCAGTTGCTTCGGCACTAAAGATAGATGCTTCGTTCGGTAGTCTTTTTCTTTTGGTAGTTTTTCCTGTTATTGCAGCGCTGCCGATGCTTTTTGTGTCCTTGGAGCCGTCAGTGTAAATGTTGTGGTGATTATATATATATACATATATATATATATATATATATATATATATATATATATATATATATATATATATATATATATAAAATCATATATAAAGCTGAATGTCTGTGGATGTGTGTGTGTATGTGTGTGTGTGGTCAGGAATAGGCTCCTATATGGTTGACTATTTTAAAAAAGTGATTACATATAATTGTAGAAGATGTATCAAGACACAGGAATGGGAAGGTTTGATCTGGCAGAACGGTGGTTCATTAAAATTGTGGGGTCTGCGTTCGCGCCTGGTCCACAAAGTATGGCAATAAAAAAATTAAAAAATTAAAAAAAAAACGTTTACAAGAGTTTTTGATATAGATGTACATAATAATACTTTGATAAGTATGTTTTAACTTAAATAGGGATGTTATAATAAAATTGTGGGGTCTGCGTTCGCGCCTGATCCACAAAGTATGGAAATAAAAAAATTAAAAATTAAAAGAAAACGTTTACAAGTGTTTTTGATATAGATGTACATAAGAATACTTTAATAAGTATGTTATAACTTAAATAGGGTGGAATAATAAAATTGTGGTGTCTGCGTTCGCGCCTGGCCTCCATAGAATGGAAATAGGCACAAATTTTAATAAAGACTTTTCATATCTATCTGCGTAAGTATACTTTGGTAATTATGTTTCAGCTTGAAGAAATATGGTATAATAAAATTATGGGGTTTGCGTTCGCGCCTGAACTCCATGGAATGGAAATATGTAACAAAGTTTAACAAGCTTTTTTAATATAGATCCACAGAATATTGTGATAATTGTTTCAGTGTGAACAGGTATGGTATAATAAATTATGGGGTGTATCTATTTTATTTTTACGTTCATCATATTTTGCTTTGGTTTTGATATCCCCAAATTCGAAGCTATCTCTTTACAACCCTTGCTTTTCATAACCTATCATACTTTAATAAATCAGAGTCCATTTTCCGTATGCTGTTTTTGAACCCAGTCAACGACGGGTACATTTGCTTGTATATATATATATATATATATATATATATATATATATATATATATATATATATATATATATATATATATATATATATTAGTCTTGGGACGGTTAATCAGATTAGAATCGGGAATAAGAAATATCGGAACGTTTTTAAGTAAAAATCTGTGTCGGTTTTTCTACTGGAAATTCTTACATTAAGTGGTTTCCATCATGTGGAACTCATTACCACGAAACTACATCTGTCTTTACAATATTTATATCCAATGGAACTAATTCTTGTAATTGATTGCTCTATGAGTAAGCAAACTCAATTTATACAATTGAATATTGTAAGTACTCGAATGGTGGTACTAATTTTGATCTGTTTCTCTTACGTTTTATTTGCTTGTAACCACAAACAATATATGAATATGTAAAGAGCCGTAATACTTACTTTCACAATTTGGTGCTGTTCTTGTATTCGAGGTACTTCAGAATAATGAACTGTAATAAACCTACTGGTATGCAAATCTTGTGAGTATCGCTTTTACAAAAGTTTTGAAATGAATCTTGGCGGCAGCGAGGTAAAAAGATTCAATACGTATTGTTATTCTTCCAATGAATCAGGTAGCAATCCGATGTAAACCTGTCTCCTCATCTTCGCCTTTTGTTGAATGGGAGATCTAGCAAATATTATATTTTATCAATCCGGTAAATATTTCTTTTAAATATGTTTATAATATCTAATTTACATTATTCAATTAAAGTGTTAAATTCATTTGTGAATAAAACTAAAATATCCGAGGACATATAAGTGAATAAAATAAAGGAAAATAGTCATAAAAATTTAGATGCAGCTTTGGTTATTAAAATTATATTTATAAATCAGCACAAGTGAAAAATAAGCACAAGTAGTAAACTTAACTAAGACTGAAAGGTATCAAGTTTTAAAGCCTTAATCTTAATACTCGATGTTAATAGAAAAACAGTGGGTTTGGTAATAAATTAACCAGATGAGGAAAAAAAAGAAAAAAGATAGAACTAGCGACTAACTTTTTCAGCTGGAATATGACATGTCTTGCCAGGTTTTGACAGGATCCAAGGTTGCTAGACAGCGGAAGAAAGGAAAAAGAAAAAAGAAAAATCCAAATAATGTAATGAAGATGATAATATTATTATAAAGAAAGGAAAATAAAAAATATAGAAAAAGAAAATAAAGAAAAGGAACATAAAAAAGTCCTAATTCTTTTGTCTACCCCGTTTATTTAATGTTAGTTAAGCTGAAATGTATATATCCAAAACAGGGAGAAAATTTCCAAGCTATATGATGTCAACTTAATGACATTTAATCGAAATTTTGGAGTTAAATTAATCTGTGAACATATTGCATATATCATATTTATGTTATATATATATATATATATATATATATATATATATACATATATACATATACATATATATATATATATATATATATATATCATATTTATATTATATTTTTCTATTGACAGGGCGTACTACATTAGAATGCTGTAATAGTGAAAAAAATAGAAAACTCATGGTTAAGGAAATACTTTTAGTAAACTGTTATCTTTGTTTTGCATACAATAAAAATTCTATATTTAAATTCCTAATTATATATATATATATATATATATATATATATAATTTAAAAATATTATGTTTTAAAAATTATATATGTTATTTAAGTGTGTTCAGCTGATATATATATATATATATATAAATATATATATATATATATATATCAGCTGAGCACACTTAAATAACACCCTTGTTTGCTTCTAATATGGCGGATACTACAACCGCAATGAGTGCGATGTAGGACATCTTTGTCTATTTGATTAAATATGATTAAACAGCTCGAGGATAATTAGAAAGAAAACTGTTGAGTATCTCGTCCAAATAACCCCAGTACTTTCAACACGACGCTCGTCAGCTGTGTGACCGGTGACATAGCAAAGAGGTTATAAAATAGGCTATCTGCAATTATCTGCTCACGATGTTACAAGTAGTCAAAGGCGATTGCATTTAAAAGGCACTGCACAGATGCATCCGCAAAATTATTCTAAAGATAGTTTCCTATCACGCTAGGTCTTCTTTGGGAAATTGCCACTCCCCATTATATATATATATATATATATATATATATATATATATATATATATATATATATATATATATATATATATATATATATATATCGAAATTACACCCGGTAAACATCGGTGTAATGAGGCCGCTTCAATTTGCTCGTAATTCAAGCCGAAAATAAAAACCCTGGCATTTTTGGTGTAGACAAAACTATCTTGGGTCGTTACTGATTAGTCGCATAGGGAAATTCACTTCGCTCAATTTAGAAAACGGATTCGGCCATCTTAGTGAAAGTTTTTCGTTAATGAGCTGGTTTATATCGGCACTGGATTTTTAAATCTGGCCATTGAAGAATTCTCATTATAAACTTATTTATCCTACTAGCGGGTTTTGCATTATCGGCCCTATCTCAATACAAACATAAATGTTATTTTATTATTTTTTTTATATATACGTTTTTTACATAAATATTACGTGAAATCAGAATACACAATATTGTTGGATAGCGGGGTATAAAATTAACGACGAATTGGTGTATAAAACCGACAAGCAGCGTGTATATAGCTTTTATGATAAACAATGTTTTATTTGAGCTGAACTAAAACGAAAACATGGACATATCGACGTTTTTTTTTTGACGGGGATAACAAATACTTTTGCATGAGCGGACCTCAAACGACGAGAGGAGACAATGTTCCATTGATAGTGAGTTAGACAAATGTTCTTTGGTGAAGAAAACGGATGTATATAAAAACAACAGTCTTTAGGACAAGATATTTGTTTAAGTAGGAACACCCCAACACCACACACAAAATACATAATTAAAGGGTGTTTAGAATAAAAGATGCTGAGAGAGCAATCAACCTCACTCCTTTCTTCTTGGGTTGGCCTTGTACCTAAATTTTTTGTTCGTTTTCCCCTTCCGTATTTTTTTTTCGAGTGAATACAAAATGTAACATCTCAGAATGTAATATGTTTTCATGCTGCACTTTGATATTTTGTTCTCAGTTGTGAAGGAGGAATCCTTTATGACTGAGACAATTTTAAATTTTTGTTCCGTTCTCCACATTAAAAGAACGACCTATATGTCTAACTCTGTCCTCCTGGGGAGGCAAAGTAAATAGAAACAACAGTTTATGACAGTAACAACCGGGACGAAATCATATACCTTTTTTTTCGAAAGATGACACCAAACTAAGTTATATTTCATATAACATTTATTTACACCCGTATCAACATTTTGGCGACTATAACGGTTTGACTGCACATTTTGGTCTTTTCTTCACGGCTATCATGGTGCCGTCTCCCCTATTTTTCTTTTGGCTTCTTCGACCGCATTTCCGTTCACTGATTTCGTCAACTTCATTTCCTTCTACGGGTTAACGTTCGAGTACATATTAAACTATTTCTCTGTAATTTTCACGTCCAAAAAGAATCTTATCAGCCGATATCTGTATCGCGTATTCAGATGTTAACGCACATTCCTTCTTGAAAAGTTATTTGTTTTTTTTTTATTTTTCTACAGTTGTTATTGTGTATAGAATCTCATCAACTTCAATTTCTTTAAACGTCACTTAACCATATTTCTCCTTGAACTGCATTTTTTCTTTAAAAAAATCTAAATCAATACGCGATAACGTGTATACCCCAACCCCAGGAGCAGTTGTCCATCAACCTTTGTGGCATTCATCAGTATATTAGGCACCCAAGAGCCGGCATTGTATGCTCGTGCTAATTACTGCCAAATATCGCAATTTGTCAGCGATAGGAGGAATAACTGGCTCTTAAAATTAGATAGCAAAGACAATTCTAGGAAAAATGAATTGTAAATAAAGGATGCGAGACGTTCGTTAATTTCTTTTCTTGCACATTTTTATTTGTGGTGATTTAGACAAAATAACCAAATAAGAAGTAAATTATTATTTCAGCCAGTTTAAATTAATCTGTTTTTCTTCTTTTACTTTACATAAATAAAACTATACGTGAAACTCCCCAACGAAGAAATAGAAGAGAGGCAATTGAAAAAGAGAGTAAAGCCACCCATTCTCTTTACGACCAGCGACTCAATTCAACGGTGTAAAGGAGACCTATCTTCAAACCCTTGCTACAGCGTATTGACTTTAACTTACATTAAGTACAATATTTCGTTTGTGTGTGTGTGTTTGTGTGTGTTTGTGTGTGTGTTTGTGTGTGTTTGTGTGTGTGTTTGTGTGTGTGTGTGCCCTGTCTGTGTCTATTCATGTCCTTTATGTATGCGTGATAATGCACGATACCTATCTGATGCATGAGAGGTATACACTATCCTTGCGCCATAACCAACGGTAAAACAATTCTAGGCCCGGTTTTTGCACAAACTCCAAAATATGAAAAATGTAAAATACAAATAATAAAAAATGTGGGACCCAGAAGAAAGACCTAGGTGTCATGATCGGCAGGCACTCCCTCGGTCGTCATACTGCGAATGTTGACCAACTTTCTAGTTTCAGAAACTCATATAACATGGACGCTGAACAGCAAAGTATAACTCTTAATTTAAGGGACAAAAATGATTCCGAGCAAAGAGAGCACAGCCATCAAAGATAACCATCAAAAAAGAGAAACCCGAAGGAAAATATGGACAACGAAAGAGGAGACTCGTAAACGAATGCTGTTACAGGAGCCACTTCAAGTTAGTCTTCGCGCGAAAGATCAGGACACGAAATGTTTTTAATAATAATAATAATAATAATAATAATAATAATAATAATAATAATAATAATAATAATAATAATAATAATAATAGAATAACAATAACAAAGACTTTCGCTGGCGAGCACTACTATGGACCGTAACCAGTTATACAATCCTTTTGAAATTTTCATCTCTATTTTTCTCGTTATGTACTTAATATTTGTTAATGAAACCTATATGAAATATGTTCCTTATTAAATTTTAAAGATTTTCTATTCTGAAAGAAGTTTTAAAAAATGTAATTTAAAAAAGTTATTTTAATGTTTTTGTTTAAAAAAATTCAGATTTTCTCATTATTCAGACATATATTACAAAGAGGAGTTTGCAAAAATAAGTTCTGGTGTGAGGAGAAATACAAACTGAAACAGAGAGAATATTACGTGAGAACGAGAATGACAAAATCCAATGAGACATGGACATACAAACGGGTAAACCCATCCCAGCAAGAAAACGGGACGTCATAATAATTTACAAGAAAGAAAAGTCTTGTCATATCGTAGGATTTGCTGTCCCAGCTAATCACAAGGTGAATATTAAAAAGAATTGGAACGCAGCAAATACACAAAGCTAGCCCGAGAGCTGAAAGGGATATGGATGATGAAGAACGTATTTATTTGCAGATGCTTTCGAAAGAGGTGGAGAGTACTGAATATATAGGGGGAGTTCTTGTCACTCAGCTTCCAGGAAACGCCACAGATTGTTTTCAAGGATAGATTTTTGATGACGAATGTGGACGCTCCTTCTGTATATACAACTATTTATATTAATCTATATTAAAAAATAATAAATCCAAAAAGAAAATGCAAAAACTAAGGACATTTTTTTTTATGATGTAACTTGTTATAAATATGGTTTTAACAAACTGTGCATGAAGCTTTCTTCATTTACAAGGTCATTCAGTTTTTTATTAGTGTATTATTGGGGCAATTTTATTTATACATTTTTTTAATTGCATTTTCACCCCAAACAAGGCACATTGCCACTTTGTTGTAGGGGGCTACTATCAGAGGCATAAGCATCAGGGGTATTGTGTAGGAAGTTTGGCAGCAAGATGTCGATTCACGTTACACTTGAATGTTAGGGAAGCAGGGACCCGGAATGGAATTCCAAAGTCAAGCTGTTCTGGGGAAGAAACTACTGGAGTAGAAGGCTTTCTTACACCTAGGGATCTCTACTGTGAAGTGGTGGAATTTAGCTGCTTGTCGAGTTTGTAAGGGATATTTACGTCGAGGGGGCAGTTCGTCAGAGCATTCACCGTTAAAGTAATTGTAGAACAGGCAGACGGATGCAACATTTCGTCGATATGATAGAGGCAGAAGTTTAGCTGAAAGTTTAGGACTTATCATATTGGCGACTCTCTTTTGAACCTTGTCAAGGAGCGAGAGGCTAGTGGCAGCCAAAATATGAAATCAGTACTCCATACATGGGCGAATGGAGGTCTTATAGAGATATAGGTTACTTTCAGGCGTTAATAGCTTTCTAGCACGGTAGAGAGAACCCACCTTCTTCGCAGCGTTCCTGGCAATCCGCTCAATGTAATTGTTCCAACTCATGTTTCCTGTGAACGTTAGGCCGAAGAGTTTAAAAGATGTACTTTAAGATAAAGAGGCATTGGCCATTGCTATTGGCGGTAGGAAAAGTTTCTTGTAATTATTGAAGGACACAAGTTTAGTCTTGGCAGCATTGAATGTGACCATCCATTTTTGTCCCCATTCGACTACGGATCGAAGGTCTTCCTCTAGTGTTTCTGCCATTTCTTTAGATATGTGTTAATTTGTTTTCCCGTCGTGTGTGTTATAGAGCGTGGTGTCGTCAGCATACATACCCATCTCACAGACAATTTTGTCAGGGAGGTAATTTATGAATATTAGGAATAATAGAAGTCCAAGGATAGACCCCTGAGGCACTCTCGCATGTCTATCATATTGTTTAGATGTACGACCGTCAATGGTAACCTGGAGTTTTCTCTTATCTAAGAAGGATCTAATTCTGTTATGTATTCTTCCAGTGATGCCGTATTGATCTGATTTTCTTGAGAAGACCCTCATGCCATACCCTGCCAAAAGCCTTAGATATATCTACAGCTACCGCTCTACCCTCCCCCGCTTTGTCCAGTGAATTGTATATAGGTTCTGAGATTACAGTTAGGATGTCTGCTGTTGAGCAGGCTTGCCTGAATTCATATTGTCGGTCAGTCAGAGAAGTTTAGCATCTGTAAGATGATGAACTAGAGCTTGGTTAATTATGGTCTCAAATATTTTGGCGAAAAGTGGGAGGAGGCTAATAGGGCGATAATTTACTGGGTCAGTTCTTTCGCCAGAATTCTTGAAAACTGGCACTACAGAAGCAGTTTTCCAGCAGGCAGGAAAGCAAGATTAATTAAGCCATTTGTTGTAAAGTTTGGCGAGAACTGGAGCTACTTCGGCGGTGCACTTTTTTAATAGCACAGCCGGGATGAGATCAGGTCCACATGCTTTTACAGTATCAAGCTTTCTTCTCATAGAAAACACCTGAGCAGGGGTGATTTTCAGATCGTCTAGTGTGGCGTCTGTCCGCAAAAGAAAGTCAGGGAGGGGGTTGTTAGCAGAGTCGACTGTGTAGTTGAAAGCAACCATTTGGCAAGCATGTTAGCCTTGTCGGTTGCAGAGCAAACAACCAAAGGATTGTTGGATAGTGGGGGAATGATTGATTGCCCATTATTTACTACACTGTTGTAGATTTTCCAGAAGTCTCGTGTCTGTCCTTTGATGCGTTTTCTGGTGGTTTCAGTAAATTCTCTCTTAGCTGTCACTATTTCTTTCTTACAGTTATTTCTGGCTTCTATGTATTTGTGTCTGTTTGAACTGGACTTATGTCGGTTGAATTTGCGGTACGCATGCTGCTTTTGCGCTATTGCAGCTGCACAAGTAAAAGTAAACCATTTGGGAGAGTGTGGTTTGCTATAGAATTTGTGCGTGAGAACATGTGTTTCAATTGCCGCTTTGAACTATTCAGTGGTCTCATTTGCGCAATGTTCACCAGGAAGTGAAAATATATTTTGTTATGGAGCGTCCCTGATGAGATCTCTGACGGCTTCTCCCTCAGCCTTTTTATAATATCTCATTGTTTCGAGCAGTGGCTCCTCAGTTTTGGCTCTAGAGTGTAGGGCGATTTACACCATTACCACTGCCTGATCGGCGTTTCTAAGAGGGCTGTTGGCATTCGTTACAGTTATCGGAAACTGTGTTCAGAAACAGATCTAGAAGTGATGCATTTTGTTCTTGCTGGTCTTGGAAACGGGTTGGAAACGTAACCATCCGTGTGGTGGTACCAGCTGCATCTGTGTAAGTAGAAATCCAAGCCAGTTTCTCTGGTGGGCAGTGAAGTCACCAAATACATGCACGGTTGCGCTAGTGTCGAGGGAAAGTGCTGTAGTTATGCTGTCAGAGACTTTGTTTATTAGGTCGAGGGAGAGCGGTAGAGAAAAGAAAAAGCAGCTAATGTTATGTTGCATGTTAAGTCTAAAGCACATAAAGGTTTTTTCGCCCGATTCTAGTTTAGTTTCTCTTGTTAACGGGAGGGTGTTTCAAATATAGACTCCAATCCCATGCATATATCTGTCAGAGTCCTTACGGCAGAATGGGATGTATCCAGGCATGTTAACGTAGTTATAGGGGATGGAGGAGTGTAGGTTAATCTCATTTAGTGCTAAGATATCCGGGGTGTTTGTTAGGAGAAATGCTTCAACATCATTTAAATTCGTTCTAAGCCCACGGATGTTCGTAAATACAAGCCTCAAGGGAGAAGGCAGATTGATTTTGTTTGAGTGTTGGCATGGTTTTACCGTTATTATTTAATGTACTGTCATTTTTATTTTTAAGAGTTTAGTTTAGGTAAGTGGTGCTGAGCAAGTGGTTATGCAGAATACAAGACATGCAACGCAGGCAGACCATCAGCTGTCCCTCCATCTACTAGGGTTGTGGCCTCATGATAGCCCACCTGACATGAGTGCAGCGTACCTTTCCATGTGTAACATTGCACTACAAACATCCTGATATTATACAACTGTTGACGGAGCAGCCGCTATAAGCGCTACCAAAGAGTTGGTGCGCCTGTACTACCAGTCAGAAACAGCTTTTCGGTAACCTCAATCCATCAGATGATGGTCAACCAAATCTGCTTGCACTGGCATTACGGTATTCAAGCACTCCCAAGTGCCCAGTTTAAGGGATGGGATGTATTGGGATTGGGAAAAAATGGCGTTCATCGCCCTAGTCAGGAAACAAGATCGACCACTGAAGGTCTGTCGACTCCCAGTGGTTCGACCTCTACGCCTGACAAAGAAGGAGTATCGGAGCCGGGCGATAGAGAGTGCCTATCTACTCCTTAACCAGTTAAGGTTTGCAAACCGGTAATTTGTCAAAAGGTTGTCATCAAAGACTGGAGAGGCCTTCCTCCCCTTAGGTTTAGCTTCAGAGTTTTCCTTCTCCTAGACGGATGACCTGGGAAGATCTACGGGTCCATCAGTACCGAGAGGGTTTTCTCCGCGCCTGGGTCCTAATCCAGGTAATTCGTCGACTGCACGTGGATGGTTAATGTTGTTACTGGGTTAGTTTATAAAGGTTATATATCTAATGCGAAATTATACTCCTCAAAGTGATTACGGGAGATTGCTATTTCATTGTTTGTTACTGGAGGAGGGGGTGAGTAAGAGTTCATGCAGTGGAAGCAGCTATATTTGCAAACAGGTCTATTGGAAGGAGTTAATATGGCTTAATGTTGTTTTCCTTTAAATTTATAATTGAGAAAATAAATAAATAAGTAGTTAAAAAATAGAAGTAAAATAAAATAAAAATTTCTTCCTTTTATTTTTATGTTGGCTTAGGAATAGGATAATGCGATACAGAATGGCTTGATATTACGAATTAACTAAAAATTGTTGTACAAGCTCTGGATATTTTAGATGGCAGAAGGGTTAATATGTATATTCAATAGATACAAGTAACGTCATTTTTGATAAGTACAATACAGTACAGGTGGAAGTAAATTATACGCTATGGCGTCTACATTATGTATAATACAGTAAATAGATATATGGGAAGATTTCCAGTAGATGCAAATATATGGGAGTTATGGGTATTAAGTAAGTTTCCATTTCTAATGAAGATATCTTCAGCTTTCGTTTATAAATCAGGAAGTTGTATTTTGCGTTACAGAGTATCGGTTCAGTTTTTGTATTTAACATTGCAAAGCTAAGGAAGAGACAGCTATTGCTATGTAACATAGATAGCTGTAAATCTAAGTACAGACCGTAGTTAGTAAGTATCTACCTGGTTAAGAAAAAATTAGTGCATGCCTTAGGGGTAGAAATGAATGGATGTTTAGTGATTATGACTTCCAATCGGTCAGCATGCGAAGGTTTAGGGTTGAAAACTGAGGACCCCCATCCAAGTCGTGTGTAATATATGCGTCTTAGTTGCAGCTCGGGGAGTAAGGCAGATTGTTAGTTTTCAGGAGAGGCTTAAACTTACAGAATACAGTATAATTACTTATTAGAATTTTGAGTGTCAAGTAAAGTTTAGTTAGAAGAACAAATACAAGAAAGAAAGAACGAAAAGAAAATAATAAAAATAATTTTTCTTTTTAATTTAATTTAATATGCAAATCAGACATAGGCAGTCGTATTGGACGTAAAGTATATATATTGGATATATATAGCAATCCAGCAGGGGAGTTTTTACCGTAATCAGACAAAAACTATTAGTGTATGGCGGGTCGGGATTCATAGTAAAATACAGTCAATTTTGTACGACTCAGTAAAAGTCCTAGGGACCTAGCTATGGTCACTGCATTTAAGTTACAAATATACATGAAAGTAATACAATGTTCAGCGATTAGATATAGCTAGCAGAGATGCAACATTTCAATACAAGATTGCTTATAGTAATAAATATTAAGTATACTATTTAAATAAAGTCCTGGCTTCTAATATAGAGGAAAATGATTCCTGGGTGTGTGGAATATTCTGGAATTTTTTCAGGCCTTTTTTATCGCTAGTTTACTTGAATATAGCATGGGTGCGCAGTGTTTTGCCCCTTTCGAGTGGCGGGTGACGAATTTCATTTTAGGTAGTTTGCAAGACAAAAGTAAACACAAATAAATATACTTAACTAATAAAATAGAAAGACAAAATTATAACGAAGCACCATGGTATATTTCTTAGGAATTAAGACGAGGTTTTAAGAAAAGAAAAGAAAAACAATTAGTACTTAGCTCGTTCTGGTTTGCTTGGTCGGGTGACAATATGGCAATATATTTTAGAGGAAGAAGAGTATTTCTATATTTCCGGTTATTTTGTGCACGTATTCCTGGCCATATTTATAGAATAATCGTTACGTTCATTTGTAAATATGTTAGTTTTATTTATTATTTTTTTTTTGCTGGCACTGGCATAAATTGAAACTGCACTACATGAAAACCATTAATGTATGCAAAAAAATACTATACTTAATAAAAATCCCATTAAGATTTCTTACGCAACAATGTCTAGCTTAGCACAACCAATAATCTCATCAAATAAGAAAATTCAAGCAACTTAAGCAATTCCTATCATCTTAGCCCCTAAAACTAAGTGTAACTGCCCAAAAAATGCCTCTGTTCTCTCGGTAATAACTGCACCCAAAAACATGTTTACTCTTGCTCCGTAACCAAGATACTAACTAACCCCCTCCTCCCAAATAAAAACTACAAATTATTTACAACCTCCAATCCCCCGTCAATCGATTGCTAACAACTTGGCTTCTTTGATTGCAACAACTATTCCACCAGGTAACAACACCAAGAGTATGAATAGTAATAAAATGTCACCTAATAATTCCCATAATAGGAATGCTGACAACCTACCTCTCTTCACTGATCCAGTTCCCCCAATAGAACAAACACAACAATTATTCTTTCTTTCCCTACTCATAACATTTATGGAAATCACCATTCCAGCAACAATAGCCAGACTAGACTGCACTCAAAACATACACACTGGATCTATTTCATTAAGCTAAGAATCTCTAACCACACATCTTCATTTAATAATATATAATAACATTGACTAGGGGCAAGTATAAATACATCATCTCCAACAACGAGTAAATAATAAATAATCAAGTCTGCCCTTATGGTATTGAAATAAATTCAGTTATTATTATGGGAAAATTCGAAAAAATACATAGATAAACAGAGTGTGAGAACAATAATGAAACAATTTTAACGTCATTCTGACGGTAGTTGTACACTAGTATATATATATATATATATATATATATATGTGTGTGTGTGTGTGTGTGTGTGTGTGTGTGTGTGTGTGTGTGTTTATGGGTGTGTGTTGTGTGTGTGTATGGGGGTGGGCGTTTGGGTTGAGTGTTACGCATTATATGTGAACGATATTAGTATAAATATTTTAGTCGCAGAGATATTTATTTAAACCGAGAAAATCAATTTCAAATTATTTTCCCTCTAAGGAAATCATTTCCAAATAGCTAAGACATTTGAGTAAATAATACCGTTGTTTTCTTTCTTAGAGAATTTTAATAGGATTTTGGAAGCAGGGTTCATAGCATTTATGCACACACACACACACACACACACACACACACACACACACACACACACACACATATATATATATATATATATATATATATATATATATATATATATATATATATATATATATATATATATAGGTTTCGCATTATTATTAAGTCATAAGTTATATATTCATTCTGATATTGCTCGTTGCAAAGTTAGGAATAAAGTAGTTATTGATAAGTTGTTTTTTTTGTTGTTACATTGATAATCCAGGTTTAGGTCTTGTTCCTAGGAAGCCACATCAAGAGTAACTTATTAATATATGTATGTGCATATAAACTGTATATATATATATATATATATATATATATATATATATATATATATATATATATATATATATACAGGGTGTCCACAAAGTCTGAATGTAAACGTGTATATATATATATATATATATATATATATATATATATATATATGTATGTATGTATGCACAGACACATACGCAGACATACATATATATGTATAAAATTTGATCTTACATATACATACATATATATGTGGGGGATAGGTGTGTGTGTAGGTGTGTGTGTGTGTGTGTGTGTGTGTGTGCATATACGGTGTAAGCAAGTTGACACGCCAGTACTTGTCAGATTACTGAAGTTAAGCAAGGTTGATCTTGGATCGTATCAGTTGGGTTCCGATTTGTGAGTTCTACGTGCCGTGTGTTATCTCCGTTTATCTCGGCATTGTTTCCAGTCGTCCTGGACCTTCACTTTCTTTAGGTATTTTACAACGCCGACTTAGTAGAGGTGTGGCTTGAGATTGCGCAACTCCTACCACACAAATTCCATACACAGGCACCCTTACAGTGGGTATCTATGGTTGTCCAAGATAGTAGGAAACTACCATATATATATATATATACGTATATATATATATATATATATATATATATTTATAGTCTAAAAAAGCTTTGAATAAAAAAATGTAAAAATAAAAATAAAGAATGCAGTTTAAATTCTCAGGTGGAAAAAAATATATTAACTTTAACCTATCGCAGACTTAGCACCTACATAATCCGACTTTTAAAATATTTATAATGACCAAAGAGAGTTCATTTATATAAGGATGAAGAAGAAGAAAAAAAGGCCTTTACTAAAATTGTTAAATAGAAATAGACATAGCATTTGCATAAGCCGATTTCGCAAAAGTCTTCAGTTTTAAAACAGAATTTAACTACATGAGGATGAAAAGAGAAAACATTAACTAAAATTTTGGAAATAGAAAACGGGGATCATCAGCTGCTTACCATGAAGCTGTTTCGGAGATTTAAAAACATGACAGCTGTTTAATACATGGCTCTTCAGTGGATAATACCACTTCCCCAATAAAATGTAAATAATACGGTTACTATTTTTACTAATATATGAATTTTTTTTAGATGAATTAAATAATAAAATAGAAAAAGAGAAACTATTAATAAGTAAGTTTAGGATTACAAGATCCATTCTGCGACATGTTAACTAGCATAATAATGCTATGAGAATAAACATGCATAAAAGCTTAAGTACCTTTGTTACCAGAAAGGCAAATAGATAAGAGAAAAGAGACCTAGCCATACATATCTTAAAACTCAATAATATATATATTTACATATATATATATATATATATATATATATATAGGGTGACCCCCCCAAGAAAAAACGGTCCCACACTCTAATTGGGCCCTGTTTCTTATTGTTTTGTCCGAATGAAATGAAATTTTGGCCATAACTAGTTTATTATATTCAAAACATCACATCAATACACTAGGGTCTTTGGCCTTTTTCCTCCGTTCTACAGCATATCTTCCAGATGGCCTCCATTTAGCTTCTGTTTTTTTGGGTCACCCTATATATATATATATATATATATATATATATATATATATATATATATATATATATATTATATATATATATATATGTTTCTGGCATAAAATCTACGAAAATATATTTTTCATTTCACTGAGAGAAATCATCAGTCTAATGTTAGAAATTACATTTTATAAATGTAGTTTTATTCAATTACTACATGCTGTTACTCTAATCAGCGTTAAATTTTATATCATTCAATATCATTTAAAGAAAAATACTTGTATACACCTGTTTTTGTCAGTTCCGCGAAATTAAGCAACGATAAGTCTGGACATTACTCGATCAGTCACCATTTATGGAGGGGTATGCTCTATATTTACTCGCCGTTTTTCTCGGCCTGGTTCCAGTCGTCATGAAATTTCTAATTGCCAATGATTTTGAACTGTTCCGACTACGGAAAGGCGTGATTGGGGATTGCACAACTCTTGCCACAAAGATTTCATACGCCATTCACAGCGTCATAAGAGATTTCTCGTGGTATTCATCAAAATTAATTGACAAACATCGTCATTTCCTTCAGCCAATGATCATTAAACCGTACTTTTACAGATAATTTTACCAAAAATAATCCTGGTAAAATAAACACAGACGTATTTATTATCTGCTTAATTGTGATGTCGTAATTTTTTTTAAAGATTTTAAACCAGTAAATCAATCGGCAATAACTTCATAAAAAGGACATGCTGGATTGGAGTATGAGAGAAAGATACAGTTTAACATTAAAAGATGACGTGAAACTCATAGATGGACTCGTCGCTTTTCTGTCGCATTCGTTGTTAAAACCGAAATTTCTTGACTTATGACAAGAACTTAAGTTGTTGTTTATATATGAGGTACTTTCAAGAAGTTTTCAGATTTTTTTTTAACAAGTATTTAAAATTGTCTTAGATTCTTGAAAATCAAGTAGGTTATTACTATATATTGTATGAGATGAATAACCATTTTTTAACGATTTCAGGTCCAAATGAACAATTACAGCAAGATTTGGAATACACCGTGCAACAGCTAGATTGTCAAAGCTGATGAATTTTAAAAATACAATCTGAACATGAGCACACTTTAGAAGAAAGATATGCAATGAAAGTATGTTTTAAACTTGGGAAATTTTCCACAGAAACGTATGGAATGCTCTAGACTGTTTTTCGACCAGCATGTATAAATCGAGTATCAATTTTTGAGTGGTATACAAGATTCAAGAAGGGCAGCGAGTCTGTGAGGGATGATGAGAGGTATGGTAAGAGCAAGGAAGTCAGAACAACAGATTTGATTGAACAAATAAAGAATGGCAAGCATATAGATCGCCATGTTATTATAAAGACAATGTGTGTACAGTTTTATATCAGTTATTAAAACTGTACACACAATTATTCGCGAGAATCTAACGATGCGAACTATTTGCACAACGTTTGTCCTAAAAGTGCTCAGATAAGATTAGAAAGAAAGATGTTTCATGGAGGAAAGACAATTCCTATAGTTCAGACGTTGCTCCCTGTGTGTGTTTTTTTTTACTAAGCTCAGGGAAAACTTTGGAGGTTATTGTTATGTGACAATTGAGGGGTGGAAAGAGGCTGTGACAGGGGTCATTGCACACACTCACACAATGAGACGTGTATAGGGCTTTTCAGAATTTGTTGGAACAGTACAATAAGGGCATTGCAGCCGGGGGAGATTATTCTAAAGGGGACCAGTGGCAACAGTTTTCATATACCCGCTGTAAGGAAACAATGACTCCCTTATATGAAATTCTTCATATACAAGAATTATACAGTTCTGCAAATTTGGGTATTTTTGAGAGTCCGTGGTAGTAGCACAAAACTGCGGATTAATTTTCTTTTTCAAGAAAAGTGTATCGCTTGGAATTTATTTAACATTGCTCCATTTCTGCGTGAGTTTATTGTTGATTAAAGATAAAAGAGGAAATAAATATGGCTGCTTCTATTTAAAATAAAAAAGTGCTCGTGAAGGGAAATGTGAGCACAAAATAATCTGACTCGAATGTGTTTTTTTTTTTCAACTCAATATTTTACTGGACTTAAATAAGAATGAATTGCCTAAATACATATTTCAATAACGTGAATTAAAATAGTTTTTTAAAAGTGATAACAGTCTCTCGAATAAACTAAATTAGAAATATTTTACTCGGTGAATAAATTGGAATTAAAAGAAAAGATGAATCTGATACAAAAATACTTCTTTAGAAACAGAATTTCATTATTGCATTCAGCTGCACTATACTTCTATATGAACAACAAAATAAACTGCAGCATTAACAGGAATATAAAAGAACACTGACAAAACGGCGCACAACATAAGTTATTGAACAAAGACGAATACATATCAGTGTGAATACGGAATTATTTTTACTCGTTTATTTTACATGAATAATTCAACTATTAAAACTAACCGAATAGCATCAAAGGTACATTTGTTTTTAAGCAATCAACAAGTCAGACATATTTGAATGTATATGAATAATAACAAACAGACTACAGGGTGGAACGATAAAATTTGTCCGCCTAAATAAAGGGACGTTTAAGCTTTTTTCTTTTTGGACTTTTATTGAAAAAATCAATTCAAGTAACTTGATTATGTAGTATAGCTGATATCGATTCAATGTAGCCACCTTCAGCCTTAATTACCGCTGTGATACGGGTCCGTTACTGGGAGAATACCTTTTGCACAATCAGCAGCGGGAGCACGGCGAATACTCGGCAGTTGGCGACGATAAGACTGGCTTTGGTGTTGTGTGAGGTCATTTTGGTGATGTTCCTGACGTAAAACTAAACGAAGTTGTTCAGTAGTGAGAGAAATGTATAAAGTCGTAGTACTCCTGAAGCAAGCCTGAGTCTCTTTGGACTTGTGGACCGGCACCAAGTTCTAGTGCCACACCCAGCGTCTGCCAGCGACAACCTGACTGCCCCAGGGGTTGATCACGCCCATCAGCATATCCAGATCCACTTTGCGTCTGACTTACAAGCCGACTTCGAAGAGGTGAGGTGAAATGATATGGCCCTCACTTGAAACCATACTAAAGACCATAACCGCGGCCGGAAACTTCGTTAAGCTATGCCCTCAAGCGTTGAATCGTCGGATTTGCATTATGAGGGTGCTGACAATGGTTCTGTTGTCATAATTGGATCGGTAGAGAGCATGAGTTGTAGGGCGGCGCATCTCTGATCTCGTTCGTTGAACATTGTGTCACTCTCAGACGTGATAGAAGGCTCCTATCGCTCCTGTGATTTGTATACAACTTGCCAACTAGTAGATATACTGCAACAAATAAGGAATACCGGTTTTCATCGAACGGAAATGGAATCATGCTGTCTTTTCTTAGGTGATAATTTTAACGTTTCCTCCTGTCTGTTTCGTTGCACACACTTTCTAAGTATACTTATATATTGTGTGTTTTTATTAAAGTGAGGCTCGAGAAATTACCCTTAATACACTATTCAGCAATCTTAATCTAAGACATTTATGAAACAAGAATAAATAATTTTGTATAGTCAATTATGAAAATACGATGGCATAGAAGCTACAAAGAATGTTTCGAGTTTGATTCTCTTGAAGATTCGTCAGGCTAATAAATGTAATTCATGTTAAAGGATAACTTTGTAGAAGAATTAAGTTTTCGAGTTGACATCAGATGTTTTCTTATTCACGCTCTTGTTTTTTTACTGACGATTGATCGTGAATTCATCAGAAGTTAAGCATGTATGGTCGCCCGTGAGTGCACAGTGAACGAGGCATAAAAATGACTAAGTTCAGCATTTAGCCATTTAGCCCCGAAAGTCCCCAGAGGACGTCAAATCCTAACGAAAATTAACAAACTGTGCAGTTCTAGGTCTTAACATATGTAAATTTGAGTTCTGCACCATGTAAAAAAAAAAATGACTAAGTCCATCATCCCCCCCCCCATTTAGCCCCAAATGTCCCCAAGGTCTTAACATATTTAAATTGGAGTTCAGCACCATGCAAAACTGCTAAATAGGACAAATATGGTAAAATAGTCCCCAGAATGGAGTTTTTTATTAGCCATAACAGGCATCTGGGGCACACCCAAGAGTTATCCTGAAGTATAGACAACAAAATATATAGAAATCAGTTAGTTACAAGTTTTCAGAAAGTTTTATAAAAATCAAAGGCATCAATATTTTTTTAATAAGCAAAACATTGCCAATTTTAGCTAGTTTTACCCAAAAGGCACTCCTATGAGGGCAACCGGAGTTTTCCCGGAAAATCCGTTCTCTTACATTTTTACTCATATCATGTTTAATGTTTGTGCAAAATTTCAAAAAATTCCAAGGTGTAGTTATTGAGAAATGTGCAGACAGACAGACGGACGAACGGACAAGGGTGAATTTACAGTTCAACCTCCTTTTGACGGAGAACCAAAAACTATTTGGTTGATTTGTATTTGACTTCCGTTTGTTTTTTTTGTTTTATTTTATTGTATTTTTTTTGTTAATTATCGGAGATGAGTAAACCGTCTTCTATTAAATAGGGACCATTTTAAATTGGGAGTACTTAGGTACATTAGCTTACATTTTTGTTCATACTTTAGGCATTCTATTTGCTGAGGTTAATAATAATTATTATTGAATGAAAAATAATTATACTATAAAATAATAATCATTATTATCATATTATTTTATTGTATATACACATTTGTACCACGTGTATTCAATAGGTGCTCTCATATAGGTCACCGTAATATATTGCTCACTGCAACAAAGTAATCAGTTATGTTCCTTTAAGTCTGCAGTCCCCCATATTGTCAGTATCTGACAACTCGTTTGGTAATCTATGCAACACCCGCTTGCCATTAACATCTCGTTGCTAAGGATCATTGCGTATCGCTGGAATTTGAGTGGGCGTAAGCATCCTCCTGGTGCTAGTTAGCCTACCCAGCCAGTGGAGGTTCGGTTAGTGCATTCTCTCGTCGATTTCTCCATCCTCCTTAACATTTCCACTGTTGGGTGTCATGCCAATCGATGTTATCTGTGCCTTTTTATGGTGTGGGAGGGGGTGATCAGTCCATTTACTTCATAGGGAGGATAGTCAATTTACTTCATAGAAGATGATAGTCAATTTACCTATTATTATTTACTTACTAGGAGTAGTCACACAGGAGATAATCAAAGATTTCTCTTTGAGAACAATTTCCGGTGTTATCTGGATTATGAGTGACAACATGTCTCCACAGATTTCCAATATTTCCATCGCTTTCGATAACCTTTAAAGATAACTGTGCATTATCACAACATCTGCTTACCATTAATTTCTCATTGGTAGCGACCATTAGTATTCGCTGGAATTTTGGTGGCAATAAATCTCCCAAAGTTCCAGTTCCTTTTGCATTTATTAAGCGTAAGTCTGGCTTTTGCTTTCCTTCCTCGGGCTTTCTATCCTCCTTGACCCTCCTCACTTATTTAGTGTGGCGCCAGTTTATTTTTACATACGTACAAAATAAACAAAATGGAGGAGGAAGGAAGGGGTACAGAGGGGGTAAAATTACAATTATACAGTTTCCGTGATCCTATGTGATGTTACTTTGTATTTTACATCTGTAGCAGTTTCTGTATGTCAGGCTCATATTTGTAGCTTATGTGTGTTAGTATCCGCATTCAAGGATTTTCCTTAATATTTCAGTCATTTTCATTATTGTTACCATTCCTGATCTCTTTGAGCTCTTTGGCCAGTTCCGTGTGTTTGCTCCTTTTCTCTGTCTCTTTGATATTCACTTTGTGGACTGCTGGAATGTCATAATCTACAATATGGCAGGTTGTTTTTTCATGCTAATTATTACGGCAATATATCTTCTTCCCTGAATGATTATCCGTTTATATATTCATACCGTATATGATTTTGTGGCTTTCATTTTCACGTATTACTGTCGGATTGTGCTTGTTCTATTTGTCTGGGTGTTCAAGATGCAGTTGTTTGCCTAATTCGCAGTGTACATCCTTCATGACTTGATCGTGTCTATGTTATTCTTTTTAGGCTAGTTTGCTGCATTTGCGTATTATGTGGTTTATTGTTTCGTTTCTTTCTCCACATAGTCTGCATTTGTTTTCTTTCATTTTGTAGATCTTTGTTTTGATGTGGTTTGTTCTAATTGCATTATTTTGTGCAGCTGTTATTAGCGATCCGGTTTTCTTATTAAAGTTTCCTTTTAGTAGTCTTGTTCATGTGTTATCGTTAGTGTCATCTTTTGTCACTCATATGAATCGTCCATTTATTTTCCTATTTATTTTCTATTCTCCTCTTATCTTGCGTCCCTCTTTCTTCTGTCTTTTTTGTTTTCGTCTCTTACTGCAGTAATAGTTCTTACGGTGTTCTGCATTGTGTATTTTTCACATTCTTTTTTATGTTATTGACACAGTCTT
Organism: Euprymna scolopes; assembly: GCF_053919585.1. Lineage (NCBI taxonomy): Eukaryota > Metazoa > Mollusca > Cephalopoda > Sepiida > Sepiolidae > Euprymna > Euprymna scolopes. The sequence continues at coordinate 9,393,325 of NC_136495.1, read as the reverse complement.
CTATACAAACTAGTCCTCTTTCTTCGTCTTTTCTTTTTACATAGAGTAAGTTAGTAAAATCTTTTTTGATGTAACAGACTGTGCATAGTCATAAGTTTCCTGGTTTTCTGGTCAAGATGCGTCAGTTCTTTTTTGGTTCAACCCATAAACAGTACAGAGTATCTTACACTGCTTATGTATTTATAAATTGAATTAGGCTTTTACTGCATAGTTTAGTTTCGAATAGTTTTATTGTTCTTCCTGGGGTATTTTAGTGTTCTTCTGGGTATTTTAGTGTTCTTCTGGGGAATTCCTTTCAAATTTTTATTTCATTTCTATAGATTAAATTATCTCACGAAATGAATGCGAAAAAGCTAATCTCAGAAACGCCGATTGAATAAAACTTCACGTTTACGAGTTACAAAGTAGGAAGAGGAAATAATTAGAAAGAAAACTATCCTACCAACTTAAATTCAGACGGAGTTTGAATAATGACGATCCTATGGATAATAACAGATTTTATTATAACGGATAAATGCAACTGCAGATAAGGGTTAAACCTACGTAAGATAGTAGTTTGTAGTTTGGTTTTAATGAATTATTATATGGTGTCTGAGTTTGGCAAGCTATAATGTTTGATTTTTAAGTAGGGAATGACTTATCCTATTCTATTGTATGTAGAGGTAATAATAATAATAATAATAATAATAATAATAATAATAATAATAATAATAATAATAATAATACAATTATTCTGTATTGTTATCAAATATATTTGAATGTGATAAAAGAGACCACACATGTGATCGTGTCAGTCTGTGTGCTTATAGAAAGTCGAATATCTATTTACGCATAGATTTACGGTTTTATTATGACTGTTTGTTAAAAAAGGGTAATAACATTTTTATTTTAAATATCTATCATATTTACTTGCATATACTTGTTACGTTTACGCAATCTTCAATGTGGAAAATGATAAATCTTGCCGATAAAAAAATTCGAACCCAAGAAAATATAAGGTAGATTTTTTTTCTTACATAACGGTCACCACTTATCAAGACCTGGAGGCCATTCGAAGATAAGGGTCACTAAGTGTACAGTAGTCAATTGGATCATATCGTAATAATCGTTAGTAATGAGAATTTGGTGAATTGGATTAGGAGGGCTGTTCATCAGGAACGTGTTTACGTTGAACTTGAAGACAATCAGATTCTAGTCAGCTGGAAAGCAAGCAATTGGAAGAGAGTTCCACAAACCTGCGGTTCTAAAAAAGAGGCTTTGTTCATGGAAAATACATTTAGGTTTAGGCACAGATAAAGGTTGGTTGGTTCGTTGATTGTTTTTGTTTTACGGCATATCATCCTTTCCAGGTTATTCAATGCCGAATCCGGTGATTTTAAAGATTTTTTTTAAATAGAATATATTTGTTTTTTCAAGTCGGTTTCTATTAACCCATAGTTGGGACCCTAACAGGTACTACCATTCCGGGTCAGAGTGGACGTGGGAGCAATGGCAATTAAAGGGTGACTCCACACTCCCCAAAGCCCGCAAGCTGGCGCCCCACCATCGGATATCGTTCAAGGTCATATCCAGGACCCACAGATAAAGACTGGGGAAAATTATTGGCAGTGTTTTCTGTTGGACGAGTGTTTTTCTTGAATGATTAACGAAGGGGGCCAGAGATTAGAGCTCAGATGAGAACTTTCCATGGAAATAACGATGAAATAAAAACTTGAAACGTTTCTTCTGAGGAAAAGAGGTTGCAGGAAAGAGAAAAGAACTCCCACTAAGCTTAGAAAGTCAGATGGGTAAAATCTAATAATAATGTAAACTATAAAGAACAATAAGTGACAGGTGTTTGATTATATTAGTATTATAAGAGAATTGTATTTAAAATCATTACACAATGAAGAAATATATAAACATTACTTTACCCTGGGATAACCAATCATTTAGGTAATGTGCACACTGCATATGGACTGTAAAAATATGAAAAAGTGGCACAAGTCTGGATATATGACATAATAGAATATAGGATATGATAAGGTAAATCTGAATCATATGCATAATACATCATGAAAATACATCATTAATGCATACATAGTCTACTAAAAATAATTAGTAAAAAATGTGTCAGTCTAATGTTGAACCAGAACTTATTAGGAACAGTGTGATGAAATCAAATGGTTTTATTAGAGTCAGATGCATGTAGAAATGAGACAGCATTACTAGTTACAGAAATTATACCATGTGAAATAACAGTATTTCTTATTTATTAAGCTAATAAAATAGTTATAAATCATAATATTATACATATTTAATAAGAATGCAATAATATGAAGAAATTACTATCAATTAACCTAATTACTCTTAAGGAATTCTTTACAAATACGTTAAAGTAAAAAAAAATGAAAATTTATCGCAGAATATGAGCGATGTAATTTCTCCAGTTGATCATATTGTAAAGAAAATATAATAAATAAATAAATAAATAAGAGTGAATAACTGAATGAAACTAACAGGAAGAAGAGAAGTAAAAATTACACAAAAATAAAGTAGTATTATACTAGTAAAAATAGTAAATAACATGTATAAAACTATGTGAAGTAATATAAAAATGAATGATACTTATACCTGACTAGTTTAAGATAAATGGTTTTAAATGCTTATATTTAAAGTTTGACATAATCGCAAACTAAGCCATTATTAATTGAAATATATATATATATATATATATATATATATATAATATCGAAATTTAAAAAGAAATAAAAGTTTTAAATTTCTTTAAATAAATAACTAGTAAAAATGTTTTTAAGAAAATGTCCTAAACTCAAATTGATAATCATATAAAACATGTCAAATGATTGAGTGTAAACATACCAGAAGTTTAAACAAAGTAAAACGTAAAAAAATTAATTATAGCACATTGATATATGTCTATGAAACTACTAATTGCTTAATCTTAAACTAATAGAACATATCTTCCGACTAAAACAAACAGTTCAAACAAACAGAAGTATATAGCAGCTAGAAGATACGTTAAGAAAGAAACAGCGACAGCTAAGAGAGAATTTACTGAAACCACTAAAAAACGCATCGAAGCGCAAAAATTAGGAAATCGTGACTTCTGGAACATCTACAACAGTGTAGTAAATAATTAGCAATCAACAATTCCCTCGCTAACCAACAATCACGAGGTTGGTTGCTCAGCAACCGACAAGGCTGGACCTTCCAACCACCCCCTGCCAGACTTTCCTTTGCGGACAGACGCCACGCTAGACGGTCTAAAAATAATAACCTGCTCAGGTACACGCTATCATAAAAAACCTTGACACTTTAAAAGCATGTGGACCTGATCTCATCCCAGCTGTGCTATTAAAAAAAGTGTTCAGCCGAAGTAGCTCCAGTTCTCTCCAAACTCTACAACAAATGCCTTAATTAATCATGCTTTCCGGGCTGTTGGAAAACTGTTTCTGTGGTACCAGTATTCAAGAATTCTGGCGAAAGGACTGACCCATCAAATTATCGCCCCATTAGCCTCCTCCCATTTTTTGCCAAAATATTTGAGACTATAATTAACCATGTTCTAGTCAGGCACCTTACATATGCTAAACTTCTGACTGACAAACAATATGGATTTAGACAAGCCCGTTCCACAGCTGACATCCTCACTGAAATCTCTGAACGTATATACCATTCACTGGACAAAGCGGGGGAGGGCAGAGCTAAGGCTTTAGACAGGGCATGGCACAAGGGTCTCCTCAGGAAAATTAAATCATGCGGTATCACTGGTAGAATACTTAACATAATTAAATCCTTCTTAGATAAGAGAAAAATCCAGGTTGTCCTCGATGGTCGTACATCTAAACAGCGTGATATCAATGCGGGAGTGCCTCTATTGTTCCTAATATTTGTTAATGACCTCCCCGACAAAACTGCCTCTGAGATGGGTATATATGCTGATGACACCACACGCTATGGCAGGCATGACAGGAAAACAAATGAACACATATCTAAAGAAATGGCAGAAACACTAGAGGATGACCTTCGATCCGTAGTTGAATGGGGACAATAATGAATGGTCACATTCAATGCTGCCAAGACTAAACTGCTTTCCTTCAATAATTACAAGAAACCTTTCCTACCGCCAATAGCAATGACCAATGACTCTTTATCTTAAAGTGCATCTTTTAAACTCTTCGGCCTAACGTTCACGGGAAACATGAGTTGGAACAATTACATTGAAGAGATTGCCAGGAACGCTGCGAAAAAGGTAGGCTCTCTCTACCGTGCTAGAAAACTACTGACACCTGAAAGTATCCTGTACCTCTATAAGGCCACCATTCGCCCATGTATGGAGTATTGTTGTCGCATTTGGGCTGGTGCATCTGCTACTAGTCTCTCATTCCTAGACAAGGTTCAAAAGAAATTCGCCAATCTGATAGGGCCTTAACTGGCATCTAAGCTTAAGCCTCTGTCCCATCGACGAAACGTTGCATCCTGTTGTGAGTTTAGAGCGCTAGTGCGCATGCGCACCAGATGTTTACAAATAGAACGAAATTAGCGCTTTTTCCCAGCTTAGTCGTTCGTTACCGACCATGTTGTTGTACCTGCTGAATTTTATGTTGAATAAAACCTTTCTAATATCTTAAAAGGTCTTTATTTTTCATTACAATTTATTCAACATAAAATTTAAAATTAACAGCAACAATGGATGCTATACTGAGACCTGGTAAATTCGAAGGATCGTCAGATACAACCGCTGACCAATGGAATCATTGGTATCGTACCCTCATCAACTGCATCGACTCTCTCACAGTCGCTCATTCTCAAAATCCTCCGAATAAGTTAAGTATTCTGATTAATTTCATCTCACCGAAGGTCTATTCTCTTATATCTCACTGTTCAACATTCGAGAGAGCTATTAGCATCCTTCAACCAACCTATGTAAAACCGGTAAATTCTGTGTTTGCTCGTCACCTTCTCGCCACTAGGAAACAAAATCAAGGTGAATATATTGATCAGTTTCTCCTAAAACTAAAGAATTTTTCTAAGGATTGTAAATTTGAAGATGTTACTGCCTCTCAACATGCGGAGCTAGCGATACGTGACGCATTTATCACAGGTCTCACTTCCTCAACTATTAGGCAGAGATTACTTGAAAGTTTTGAAATTAACCTAGATCATGTCGTAGCAACTGCACGAAGTCTAGAAATGGCCTAACATAATGCAGCAGCTTATGACACATCAATTGTAGCAAAGGCATCTATTCATGCAGATGAATCTGAAAATAACTCTAGTTTGGAACTAACTAATGAATGTGCTGCTATTTCCAGAAATAATCAGGCGACTCACTTCGCCAGATGCCAATTCTGTGGACGAGAAAATCATTCTCGAAATATTTGCCCAGCTCGGAATGCTGATTGCCTTAAATGTGGAAAGAGGGGCCACTTCTCAAAAGTATGCCGATCTAAAATAAAACAAACAACTTATAATACCAGGACTAGTTCTGCATATATTGCCCTCACTGCGTCATCCCAATGCACTCCATGCACACAATATTCTGTAGTAAATACAACAATTAATAGTACCTGTTTGAAAGCTATGGTAGACAGTGGAAGCATTCATAACTTTATACGAATGAACATCGTGAGATCACTCGGCCTTAGTATATTACCTTCTAATGATACGGTAAGCATGGCTTCCTCGAATCTCACGAGCAAAACCTTAGGACACTGTGTTGCGTCCATCGCTGTTAATGGACAATTTTACACTAATATGCGTCTATCTATCCTTTCCAACTTGTGTGCTCCAATTATACTAGGACAAGAGTTCATGCAATTGCATAACCGGGTGGAATTCCGTTATAACGGAAAGATACCATCTTTACAGATTTATAACATCACTCAGATGAAAATCGAGCCACCGTCTCTTTTTGCTAATTTAGCAAAGAATTGTAAACCCATCGCAACAAAAAGCAGAAACTACTCAGCATCGGACTGCGAATTTATCCGGAATGAGATACAAAAATTATTAAAAGAAGGTATCATAATCAAATCAGATCCCCTAGTGGAATCAGTAGATACAATATCTGCAACTCCCAATTTTGCCAGAATACGGTTCCCTGACGGCCGTCAGTCAACAGTCTCAACAGAAGACCTAGCCCCCACTCCTGTCACTGACCCCTCCTCTACAAACTTGGAATCTCCTGTCTCCCCTGATCATGGTACATCACAAGATTCTACTACTCCATCAAACATTCGCGAACCAGAGTTGATTGATCAACAGGAGACCCCAAAGAATAATACCTCACCAAATGGAGAATCTTTCTCTTCAGTCGACAAAACAAAGTGTTAAGAAATAGAAGAGCAGCAGCAACAGTCTGACTCGAAGAAGGGCGTTTTCAAATTTCTTCCAGAAGCAACAAAAAGGGGAAGGAAGATCAACTGTAACCCGAAATATAAATAAAATGTGGTGGAGAGTGTTGTGAGTTTAGAGCGCTAGTGCGCATGCGCACCAGATGTTTACAAATAGAACGAAATTGGCGCCTTTTCCCAGCTTAGTCGTTCGTTACCGACCATGTTGTTGTACCTGCTGAATTTTATGTTGAATAAACCTTTCTAATATCTTAAAAGGTCTTTACTTTTCATTACACATCCATCTGCCTGTTCTACAAGTATTTTAATAGTGAATGCTCTGACGAACTGCAGACACTTGTGCCCCTACGACGTAGACACCCTCGACAAACCCGACAGGCAGCTAAATCCCACTCCCACACAGTAGAGATCCCTAGATTTTAACGATCTTTCTACTCCAGTAGCTTCTTCCCCAGAACCGCTAGACTCTGGAATTCCATTCCAGGTTCCTGCTTTCCTAACTGTACTGACATGCAGAAGTTCAAGTGTAACGTGAACCGACATATTGATGTCCAAATCCCAACATAGTGTCCCAGTAGTTGCTGCCCCTGATAGTAGCCGTCTACATCAAAGTGGCAATGTGCCTTGTTTGGGGTGAAAATGTAATAAAAAAATGTATGTATATATGTATAAGTTACTAAATCACTTGAAGGTTTATTATGTCCATGGTAAATAAATATAAAGCAGTGCAGTCTACGTTTGGTGCATGGAAAAATAATACACTTGAATGCGTAAATGAAAAGGTTAAACGTATAAACAAAATTTAAACACCTTACAAAAACTAATCCTCTTCTAAAAATTCAGAAATAATGAAGGAACTTAAAACACTTCAAGATAAGTTTGTAATAGTTCCTATTGATAAAGCGGCAAACAATATAGCTTCTATATGTAAAAAATATTATATACAACGTTTATTGTTAGAAGTAGGAATTATATGTAAAGTTTCAGATACCTATAAAGTTAGTTATATTAATTTGGAGAGTATTATTCTGAATAATAGCATTATTATGAAAAAGAAGGATAAAAGTTAGAATAAAAAATTAAAAACTTCCATGTATGTATTGGATTCCTAAAATGCACAAAAGTCCAGTTAACGCTAATTTTATTGTTATCATCTTATTAAAGAATGTAATTTTCAAATATGAAATAGTATATTACTCCAAACGATAGTCATCACAAATAAAAAATGATACATCTAAAACATATAATTTTCATCGGGTAGGAGATTTATAGATGATCTTATATGTATAAACGATAATGATGAATTCGAAAAACATAAACGTCTTCCATATCCAAAGGAGTTAGAATTGAACCGTGAACATAGAGGACAACAGGTTACATTTCTGGATTTAGATATAACAATTGAGGATGAGATTTTTCTTTATAAAATATTCGATAAAAAAACTCTTTCTCCTTTCAAATAGTTCGAATGCTGTATAAAGATAGCACCTGCCCTGTTTTCATGTTCTGTGGAATCAGTATAACAGATTTTGAGAATTGCTCGCGTTACTTTAAAATATATAGATTTTATATCCCCAGTTTGTAGCATAGTAATAAGTATCATAAAACAAGGCGGGAATAAAACTAAAATATTTAAGCTGTTAAATAAGCATTTGTTCTTTTGAATCGTATAAAATTTACTAGGATATATTGATAAAGGAAATCTAAAAATATATCAGTAAGGTATAAAATGTATTATATACAAAATAAAGTGTATATATATATATATATATATATATATATATATATATATATATATATATATATTACTTTTATATATTTTTAATTTTAAATAAATGGGAATGTAAATATATAAAGTACTAATCATATTAGCGGATGATAAATCGTCAAATAAATTAATCCTAATATTATAAATACAAGACTGGTAAATTAAAAATATATCAATTTTGAATTTGGAAAGAGACGAATCTCACAGATAAGGAATTAATTTTTATAACATGAATAGGTTAGCGCAATGAATTAAGAGCAGGAAATTAAATCTAATATCTGTAACATTTTTTTAAGATGAAGTGGGTGTGTTTAATCAATACTGCTGGGGAGCCATGATTTAATACGCTGTTTTGTTTTTAAATCCCCAAAAGAGTGTTTCATGGTGAACAACTAATGATCCTGTAAATTAATATTAATTCTATAGTGAATTCGAGAAAGCAACTTGATGCATTGATTGCACGTGATTAGATGAGTTATAGACTAAATAGTTTTCTATCGAATGATAAAGAATGTAAAAATAAAATAGCTTTTTCATATAAAAGGTTACAGAAATATATTTTGGAAAAAGGATTTTAACAGAGTGCCATATTATGAGAAAAAATTCCGAAAATAAGAGCGTACTATTTATATCTTTTCATTGACAGAAAGATTAGATAAGCCATCGGTACCGTCGGTTTCAAACCTAATAATTGGGGACCGTTTAAGAAACTCATATCAAAATCTTTTTAGCCGACACTGGTCTATTTTCTAACCGAAACAGGAAGAATATAGAAATATCACGTTCAAATCTTCAACAAGCTAAAATTCAAAATTCAAATAGAAATAAAGTTTTAAAAATTGTCGGTTTAATATTTTGGATGCTACGAAAAACAAAGAAAAAAGAAAATGTTGAAAAATACCATATTCTACGGTAAATAAACGACCCAGGAATTAGGTGCTTAAATGCTGTATGAACAGAAGAAGAGCACTCCTTGTAAACTGGGGCAGTTAAAAAGAAAAAAAACATAGATTCCTAAAACACTTAGATTTAAAAAAGGATGTTTATATAAAAAAGTTATATCATTTTTATAATTTGTGTTTTTTATATTTCATTATTATTATTATTATTATTATTATTATTATTATTATTATATGATTTTATTAATGTTTTTATTATTATATTTTTATTATCATAACTTTTTGGATTATTATATTTTTATTATATGAGTTTTATTATATAAGCTTTCTTAAATTTGAAAATTATCAATATTATTATTAATCTTATTATTTTAAATTGTTTTATTTTTATTATAATCAACTGTGAATGTTATAATTTAAACGTTTTTTTTTTCATTTTAAATTATTTAAATTCTTATGGGGATTAATATATGCAATAAATGTGTAAAAGTTTTATATGATATAAGAATCCCTTAAACAAGAAAAGAATTCTCCCAAACAAAACAAAACTGCATTGATATGTTTAAATTTTAAATATAGTTCAACATAGATTAAATAGAAATTTCATTTTTGTTTGAATGTTTTTGTAATTAGAAATCTAGTTTTGAATTTGAATTGAAATTTAAATTGATATTTATAGAAAGATATTTTAAACAATTTAATTGATGTTAGGTTTAAATTTTATGATTTTTTTATCTGAAAAAAGAAAACAACGTTTTATAATTAAAATTTGTATAAAATATGTTTCTTCAGACTATTTTAAAGAACTGTATATTTTAACCATATTAAATAGGGCGGGTGGAGGAATATAATATAAAAGTAATAAAGTTAAATAAAAAATATATAATAAAATAATTATTATAAAATTTAAAATGGCATTAAAAACTTGAGAGACTGCCTCTATTAGATTTCTTACGACCAAAACGTGGTTAACATTGACAGAATTAAATGAGTCTTTCCCACAAAGGACGCAATAAACACTTTAAATAGATAAAAATAATAATTAATGAGAAATTTAAACAATATTAAATTCCTTTTCTTTTCTTTTTCTTTTTTTCCACTTTCGGTTTTCTTTCTTTTATTCTTTTTTCATTGTTTTCCGTAGTGCCCAAAACAATAAGCTGAGAATCTTTAAAACTTTATTTTTAGTTAAATATTACATTTAAGCTTGTTTCATGCATACGGGATTTTAACGTGGTCTTGTAAAAATTCTAGATGATTCCTATTTATGTTATAAAACAGATAATTATCGGCTGAAGAGAGATTTATATGTGTTATATCCCGTTTTGACGGTATATAATAACATGACAAAATACGCCGAGTGGAATGCGTAACAAAAAGGTTTATTCGTACTTCGAATAATACACGATACAAAATGGCTGCTCGCCTTTGAAGTTGATATACGCGTAAATAAAGGTAAAGGAAAAAGGTAACTTAACGTGTGTGAGCGGAACGCTCGTCCTGGGAGCTTGGTTAATCCTGACTACACTTGGAGAGTGTAAGACGCGAGACGGTCGGGCTAGTGCGTACCACTGAACTGACTCCAAGACAATTCAAGACGCTCTTTTATACACCGTTTCGTATCCGGTGCTATCCGTAATTATGTCCCTTATAACACCTCCCCCTGAAGCTGAAATCTTCCCGATTTTAGCTTTAATCTCGCTTCCGTTTAGGATCAGGACTTAAACGCCTGACGACTTTCCTTTTACGTGTGCTCTTCCTTTTGGTAAGAGTTTCCTTTGGTAAAGAATTCTGTTCAGCCCGTGCGGTATGTTCAGGAGATACATGCATGGGTCCATGTATACCCACCGGTTTTGGAATGTCAAATGTGTCGCACAACGTTTCCATTGGAATTTCCTCTGTATTTTCCGAAATGCTGGAACGGATTTGATTAATATGTCTTTTACAGACAAAATTGGGACCTTGAATAGTATAGACCATGTTCCCAATTCTTTTCTTAACAATACCGTCCAACCAATGATTTTTTCCATTCTGAAAATTTTTAAAATAAACTTTATCTCCTGGGGAATAGCACTTTACATTAAAGTTTTCTTTTCTGGTAACTTTCTTTTTATCCGGTAGAAGTCTATCGAAAATGGATCTAATTTTTCTGGCGAACATAAGTTCTGCAGGGGATGAATTTACATCATTGTTTGGATTTGGAGTTACTCTGTAGATCGCTAGAAATGTTTGTATTGTCCGCTCATCTGTGTCAATGTTCATGTTTTTCCTTAATGCCCGCTTAAACGTGTCCACAAATTTTTCTGCCAACCCATTCGAACTAGGATGGAAAATAGGCGTCGTGATGTGCTGTATATCCAGTGAGTTGCAGAATTCTCTAAATTCGTAACCTGTGAATGCTGTATCATTGTCACTCACTATGGTCTTTGGTACACCAAACCGGCTGAAAATTTCGTCAAGTGCACTTACAGTGTTCCTTGATGTTGGATGTCTTATCTTGAATATCTCCGGCCATTTGGAGAAAGAGTCCACTACAATTAAGTAAAAAAAAACCTTTTAGGGGTCCGGCATAATCAATATGCAGTCGTGACCAGGGCAAGTCCGTCTTCGGCCACGGGGTCGTTTTTACAGGCGGATTTCGGGCTGCTAATTGACATCCTTTGCACGCTTTGACAGTTTTCCACCTCTTTATCCATACCAGGCCAATATACGTAACCTCTAATTAGGGATTTCATCCTTGAAATGCCAGGATGACCTGTGTGAAATTCGTTTAGCATTCTTTTTCGTAATACCTGTGGAATTACGATTCTATCGGCATACATAAGCACATCTTCGCAAATGGAAAAAGGTGTAATTTCTCTTGCCATCTTATTTCTTTCCGTCCGTCCTACTTGGTTTTTCATTTGCTTTATAAAAACGTCTTTTGCAGCTTCTCTTTTAATCTCTTCTAGAGTTACCGGGAGTTCACGGATAATATTGCACATTGAATTTGAGCATTCACTTTCATCTTTAAGAGCTGCAATTACCGTCTCTTCGAAACTTTCATTTCTTTTTGGAATCAACCTTGACAGTGCATCCGCGTGTCCTAACTTTTTTGATGACACATGCTCCATCTTAAACTGATAGTTTAAGAGAGTTACAGCCCATCGCTGTAGTCGATTTGCGGTATGCGTAGGGATGCCTTTCTCCGATCCAAATATCGTGATTAGTGGTTTATGAGCCGTCTGTAATATGAAGTTTCGTCCATGGAGAAAACGGTTAAACTTTTTGACTCCAAATATTATTGAGAGAGCCTCCTTTTCAATCTGGCTGTAGTTTTTCTCAGCTGCAATCTAAGTTCTTGACGCGTGAGAGATTGCTTTTGTTGTTCCATCCTCATACTTGTGGAGTAATGCAGCACCAACTCCGTAATCACTGGCGTCCGTTGCTAGTACAATCTCTTTCTCTGGATCGAAATGTGCTAATGCCAGATCTGATAGTAAACATTTCTTAATTTTCTGGAAAGCAGATTCACATTCCTTTGTCCAATTCCATCTACTGCCTTTTTTTAGTAGCTCGTTAAGAGGAGCTCTCAAATTATGTACATTAGGGATGTATATCGCATAATATTGTACCAATCCCAGAAATGACTGTAGTTTTGATACTGAGTCTGGGGCAGGCATCTTATCAATTGCTTCGGTCCGTTGTGGATCTGGCCTTCGTCCATCTTCGTCAATTATTTGACCCAGGTATTTGATCCTTTTCACAAAGAAATCACATTTCTCCGGACTCAATCTGAAACCAAACCCCTCTATTCTCTTAAGTACTTCTCTGGCGTGCTTCTTGTGCTCTTGCAAATTACTGCTCTTTATCAAGATATCGTCAAGGTATGCCATCGCAAATTCCAACCCTGCGAGCATCGTATCCATTATCTGTTGAAACAAAGCAGGGGCGACCTTTAAGCCAAAAGGAAGCCTCTTTAGCTTGAAGATACCCTTGTGCGTATTAATGCACAGGTACTTTGAACATTCATCATTGACCTTGATTTGCAAGTACGCGTCTGAGAGGTCTATCTTGGAAAAATTTTTTCCTCCGTTTAGTTTGGAGAATAGATCTTCTGCCGACGGAAGGGGATAATTGTGGTCCTTTAAACAGTCATTAAGGCCTGTTGAGAAGTCCACACAGACCCTGATTTTGTTATTTTTTTCTTCACATATACTGTCGGGCTGACCCAATCCGTATGGTCAACTTTTTCAATAACCTCTAATGTTGAAGTCTTTCCAACTCCTCGATTACGTCCATCGATGAAAACGGTACATTTCTTTTGGGTTTGAACACTGGGGTGGCATCTTTCTTCACTTCAAATTTGGCTTCTACTTTCACACAATGTCCAAGTCCTTCAGCAAAAACCCTTGGAAATTCTGCTTTTACATCGTCCAGAAAGTCTTCCACTTGGTTTGCTTTCTCTGTGTTCAACCTATTACAAAAAGAATTAACTGGTCGCTCCCATAAGTTAAACAGGACAAACCAATCCACTCCAAACAGACTTGTGTTCCTTCCTGGAACCACGTACACTTTGGACGTGCGTGTCTGACTATCAAATGTCACGTTGCACCTTAGTTCTCCTTTAAATTCCAACTTTTTGCCGCACACACTCCTCGCCATCTTACTGGTTTCCATTAGTTCGGGTCGACCGATCCTTCTCCAGATATCTTCATCTATGATGCTGATGTCCGAACCACTATCCAGGAGTAATGTTACAGGATGTCCATTTATGTGAACACTGACATACTTACGCCTTTCGCAACTTTTCTCTTTCCTTGTGCGAAGCGCATTCACTTTGTCAGTCTTTCGTTTTTTCTTCTGGTCACAGTACGTTCCCTTGTGGCCTTTGAACCCATATTCGTAACATATCTTATTCCTGAACCAGCAGGTCTTTTTGGTGTGTCTTGTACTTCCACAACATTCACAATTTTGGTACTTGTGCATTCTAGGGTCCTTTGCCTTTTTACATGTTGTACCTTGTAAACGCTTTTTTCTTCAATGCGGGTGTTGTCTCTCTTGATATTAATGAGACGTTGACATTCCTCGGTAACTTTTTGTAAAGTTATATTTGGGTCCGACTCCATAATTGTCAGGATCCGGGATCTGATATCTTTGTCCCTTGGTTCTGTGAGTCCCTGTACAAAGATTAAACATTTAAATAAATCCGCAGAAATTTCATTTAATTTAAATGATTCACATAAGCAATTTACAATACAAGCATACTCTAAATAGTCTTCAGATTCCGATTTCTGTAATTCAAACATTTATATCTAGAGTGAAAAAGGCTATCTCTTTTATCAAATATTCTAGACAACGTATTAATTGTCTCTTCAAAGGTCACTTCCTCCGGTTTTTTGGGTAAAATTAAGTTAGCGTACTTAGTGTTTTCGTCAGTACCCAGTTTTTGGAGCAACAGCGTGACTTTTTCTTCGTCGGTCCAATCCGAACACCTCTTTGTAAAAACTGTTTCATACCTTCTATAGTATGCTGGAAATGTAACGCCAGTATCGGGAGAGTAGTGAAATTCCGACAAAGAATTTGAAATACTTTCTGCAGAAAAATTCGTTTTTTTCTCAGTTGTCGAGGTTTGAATTAATTTTTCCAAATTCTTTTGTTGAGTCGACATTTGGCGTTGAAGTATTTTTGTTTGTTCATGTTGTGCCTCTAAAGTTTTGTGTCATTTCTTGCTGTTGTTGTTGCAGCTGTTGTTGTTGCACTAAGAATTGTTGTCATTTTTTACTGTTCCTGAACGCTAAGAGTTAGCACTTTCGTCAACTCAGCCAATTGTTCCATATTTAAAAAAAATGTATTTCTAAAATTTATAACAATGATTCCACAAAATTTCGTAAGTATACGTTTTTCGCCAATTAGCAACAAGTCTTGCAAGAATAAATGTTTCCACACAGTTCATACAATTTAGCAATAGTTATTCTGCCTCAACGTAATTTTACACAATAATACTTTTCAAATTTACACAACGAATAATGCCTGAAAATGAGCAAACTGTTTTTCAACAAAAATACGGTTGCACGAAAGAAAAAAAAATTATAACAATAGTCTGTTTAATTTAGAGAAAAAAAATCGTAAAAGTTCTTTTTTTTTCTTTCAAAAACGTAATCCAAAGGTGCCGGGTTCGAATTCCGCCTGCGTTCCTCACATATTTTTTTCTTCAAAAAATATAAATAAAGTTCACTTTACCTTGTCAATATCTTTCAAGTACAATTTTATTACCTTTCCGTGAGTTCATATCGGAGAAATCCGTACTTTATGTAAGACAATTTCGAATAGTTCCTTGCCGTACGTGTTCAGTAACGAAATCCTTGTAAATTTGAATAGTACACAGTCCTATTAGTACGGTAATTTATCTCTGTTAAGAGATAAGAATCATGCTTGTCGCCAACTGTTATATCCAGTTTTGACGGTATATAATAACATGACAAAATACGCGAGTGGAATGCGTAACAAAAAGGTTTATTCGTACTTCGAATAATACACGATACAAAATGGCTGCTCGCCTTTGAAGTTGATATACGCGTAAATAAAGGTAAAGGAAAAAGGTAACTTAACGTGTGTGAGCGGAACGCTCGTCCTGGGAGCTTGGTTAATCCTGACTACACTTGGAGAGTGTAAAACGCGAGACGGTCGGGCTAGTGCGTACCACTGAACTGCCTCCAAGACAATTCAAGACGCTCTTTTATACACCGTTTCGTATCCGGTGCTATCCGTAATTATGTCCCTTATAACAATATGGGTATCTAAAACGGTTCTCTATGACCAGGTTTGAAACCGACGGTACCGATGAGTTATCTCATCTTAACTTTCTGGATATATATATATATATGTATGCATATATATGTGAATATATATATGTATGTATATATATATATATATATATATATATATATGCTAGCAAAAGTACCCGTCGTTGACTGGGTTCAAAAACAGCCTACACACAATGGACTCTTGATTTATGAAAGTTTGATAGGTTTTGAAAATGAAAGGGTTGTAAATTTGGATGGAATTTGGGGGTATCAAAACCAAAGCAAAATATGATGAAAGTAAAAATAACATAAAAAAACCCATAATTTATTATACAATATCTGTTCACACTGAAACACTTATCACAATATTCTGTGGATCTATATTAAAAAAACTTGTTAAACTTTGTGACATATTTCCATTCTATGGAGGTCAGGTGCGAACGAACACCCCATGATTTTATTATACCATATTTCTTCAAACTGAAACATAATTATCAAAGTATACTTACGCAAATAGACATAAAAAGTCTTGAATAAAGTGCGTGCCTATTTCCATTCTTTGGAGGACAGGCGTGAACGAAGACCCCACAATTTTATTATACCATCACTATTTAAGTTAAAACATACTTATCAAGGTATTTTTATGTACATCTATATCAAAAACACTTGTAAACGTTTTTTTTAATCTTTAAAGTTTTTATTTCCATACTTTGTGGACCAGGCGCGAACGCAGACCCCAGAATTTTAATAAACCACCGTTCTGTCAGATCAAACATGCCCATTCTTGTTTCTGGATACATCTTCTATCATTATATGTAAGCAGTTTTTTTTTTAAATAGTCAACCATATAGGAGCCTATTCGTGACCACACACACACACACACACACACACACACACACACACACACACACACACTGACATTCAGCTTTATATATATATATATATATATATATATATATATATATATATATATATATATATATATATATAAAGAATTTACTTGATTCCTCCAGCCTTGACAGACGTGTTTTAAATATTCTTTCCAGTGCTTTTTCTGTTAATGATTTGGAATTCATTCCATTTGCGATTTTTTTCCAAGGAACTCTGCCTTTTGGATCATTTTGGACCATTTGGGATTTACCCATTGGATTGGAAATTTTTAATTCGACCGTCTTGGATTTTACCATTCTTGGATATTTTACCCTTCACCGGACTATCCATTCATGTGAAATCTTTTTATCATTTTTCTTTTACATCCTATTCCCCTTACCTCATCTTTTTTTTTAACCAAGTAAGATCTGTGACTTACTTGTAGTTTCATTAAATACTTTTATATGCAAAATCCGATCCTGCATTTTGCTAATTCCTGCCCTCTGATGAGAAGGAGAGTATTTATTCGAAACTCTGCGGATTAAGGACTATCCACATATCTTCTGCTTCCTTTTTTAAAATTAAATATTTTTTAACTCTTTTTCAAGATGTCTTTTAACATGTTTTATTAATCATTTGTTCATATATATATATATATATATATATATATATATATATATATATATATATATAATAGTGAAATCAATGTTCAACTGATATAAGCAATGTTAAACTTCGACTTAATATAAATACTAAGTATTTATATATGAATGCTTTTTACATATTACTCACCACTTATCAAGGCCCGAAAGCCACTCGGGCATAAAGGTTATTGCGTGTACAGTAATCAATGGAATAGTATCCTAGTAATCGTAAGTATTGGGGATTCGATACTTACTTAAGGGGGCGGTTCATCAGGAATTGTTTATGTTGGGCTTGAAGATACCCAAGTTGTAGTCAGGTGGGAAACAGGCAAACGGAAGAGAAAGAAGCTTTGTTCATGGAATCTACGTTTTGATTTTTGCACAGATAAAGAGTGGGGAAAATTATTGACAATATTTTAATCCCAACCTAATAAAACAGCTCAATACACAAATAATATAGAGTGGAGTTTATGATAAGAGTAAAGAAATTAAAACTGTAAGTTGAAATTTACAATTAAATTTATTGCTTGATTGAATGCTCCAAGAAACAATTCATTTCTTTTGCATTTAAAATCTACGGATTAAAAAATAATTTAAAACATTGTATTCTTTGCTCCAAACAATATATATATATTTTTTAATTTAGGAAAGTATTTTTTTTATAAATGCAATTGGAATATGTAATCTCTAATTTAATTGGCTCTGTCTTATATATTAAGCAATTTTTTTTGGCTGGGGGCGTCTTATATAAATATTATTTTCCAATATTATTTTGTAAGACTTGAAACCACTAGATTCACTAAACTGTAATCTAATTCTATTTCATTATCACGAAATACACACACACACACACACACACACATATATATATATATATATATATATAATTATATATATATATGAAATAAAATTTAAAATTACAATTGAATTTACCAAAATGATTCAAGATGGTAAAACTAAAGTATATTATAAATATTAAATAATTAATATTTATAAAGTAATCTCAACCAGATGTAAAAGCTCGATCGCGATAAAACCAAATAGGATATATATATATATACTTATATATATATATATAAATATATATATATAAATATATATATATATGTATGTATATATATATATATATATATATATATATATATATATATATATATATATATATATATATACATTAGATCTGCTGTCATAAATTTTGAATCAGTGAACTAAATGGATTTCCCATCTCGACAAAAATAAAACTTTGTTTATTTCTGACTCTCTTATTTCTGAATTGATTTCCTATGAGAAATTGTATTTTGCGATTTTTGTCTTGTTTGGTTAAGATATTTTTGTCTTGCGAAGATTAACACTTTCATAATCGAATAATGAAGAAATCGACCAATATATGTCCTGTGTGATCTATTTTTTTTCAGTCTTCACATTCTTGATTAGGCATTTACGTGACAGCATCGTTTATGCACAAGCGGGAGTTATGTAAACCAGAATTGCCTTTATTGTGTAAGAATAGCAATATTAATGATACAAAACAACGAAAAACAGCACATAGAAACCTACAAACATCGGTAATGCATAGTTAAAGTCAAAGTGATTGTTGAGAGAATTTACGCATACACATGTCGACTGAAGCAAAACGAAATTATATGTAATGGACTCTCCCGTCAATTTAAACGTATCAGTTTCCGCCACAACATCTAAATTGCTCGGAAATCCACATTGGGTTTTTTTTTATAGTGGTGAAGCCTTTGTATTGAACCTTTCACACTTTTTGCTATTACTGCTAACCTTTGTCGGCGCAAATGACAGCCACAGGACGGAGTATACAGTAAACCGCAAGTTTTACATCAGAGTTTCCTTCTACTATATACATACCTTAAGGAATACCGGGGTGTGCATTTCTCCCAGTGAGTTAATGCGCCCTCATATACAAACTTGGAAATTTCTACAACTCGGCGCGATACATACAGCGCCAAGATTTCCCAAATGGTCACCTATCTAGAACTGGCTAGGCTCAACATTGTTGAATTTCGGTGATCTGGCGAGAGCCTATGTGTCAACGTTGTTGTGCAACATTATATATATATATATATATATATATATATATATATATATATGTATATATATATATATATATATTATATGGAAAAATGCGCGCATGAAAAGTAATATTCTTAAGATGTTATTAAACCTGGAAAAGTAAAGGACAAGAAATTTAACCTGGAAAAGTAAAGAACAAGATATTCTAGTAAAGTAAAAAATAGGATTTTTTTAGACTTAAAATATTGCAGCTAAAAATAAAATTTGAATATTGATAAATATTTTATTTATTATTTGCATATGTTGTTGTTTATTGTTTAGTTAGAAAGGGTCTCAGTCGCTGGATTGAACTTATTTCCCCCCTATTATTTGCATATATTTATGTAGTGGAAATTGTTTGAATAAAATTAATTCATTAGTTAGTTAGTTAGTTAGTAGATGGAATTAATAATTTTATAATTTACATAAAAATGAATTAAATGGTCCTAATTATGATATAATAAAATTATAAATTTTTATGTAAATTATAAAATTAATTCCATCTACTAACTAACTAACTAATGAATTAATTTTATTCAAACAATTTTCACTACATAAATATATGCAAATAATAGGGGGGAAATAAGTTCAATCCAGCGACTGACACCCTTTCTAATTCAACAATAAACAACAACATATGCAAATAATAAATAAAATATTTATCAATATTCAACTTTTATTTTTAGCTGCAATATTTAAAGTCTAAAAAATTCTTATTTTTTACTTTAATAGAATATCTTGTTCTTTACTTTTCCAGGTTGAATTTCTTGTCCTTTACTTTTCCAGGATTAATAAAATCTTAAGAATATTACTTTTCATGCGCGCATTTTTCCATATAATCCATGATTTTTCCAGGCATTACTATTGTATTAATATATAAATTTATAATATAAGTTCACATGTATTATTCGACTTATTTACTTCCGAAACTAGGCAAGCAGGTTCACTGCTGCTGATGATATGGACAAGACACGATCTCACAGCAGAAGTAGCAGCTCTAAGAGTAGTAGTTATAATAATAACTTGGAACCGGCGAATTATTAGCATATTAATAGTTCGATTTTCATCGGTTTTTAATTTAAAAAAAAACATTACACGAGATTGAACCTAAAATCTTTCCAACAATCCCGGCTCTATACCCGGTACGGTAACATATAACATTTTCAATTTAATTTCGAATCACAGTAGTTGTTATGAAGTGACTACATTTTTCATCAAATGTGATAACGAAAAATTTGAGTTCATTCAAAGAATATGTATATCATAGAATTCACTAATATTTTTAATCGATAAATTCACCATTTTTTGCTATAAAATTATAAGGAGAGTTAAAAGAAAAATTCGTTATTAAAAAAAAAGTTCGTTTTTTTAATTATAAAAAAAAACGATACACGGGATTGAACCTAAAATCTTTCCACCAACCCCCGGTACTCTAACCGTTACGCTAACATGTCATATTGGTAAAATCGCAGTAAAAAATATTTATATACAAAAAAAAGTTATGCAGAATAAAAAAAAGTGTTAGTCACTTATGTATGTACTTACTCTCCTGTTTGTGAACCCACATATTTTGTTGTAACTTTTTTTCTACTGAACGAACTTTAGAAATTCTTTTTTTCAAAATGTAGCTAATGAGGTGTTCTATCCAACTTTATAACCTGTTTGAAATTTGGTTGCGAACGGAATTAGTGGTGGCGGTTATAATGTGTCTCGATTCATTCAATTTCGGACTTAAGCATATATTCAACCACTACCGTGGTTGAATGATATCAGTGGATAATTATATTTTTACAAAAATATATATATACATATATATATATATATATATATATATATATATATATATATATGTGTGTGTGCGTGTGTGTGTGTGCAATGACTATACTCATATCTTTTAAGCACTATTAGAATCGATATTTACTGAAATATAACATAAAAACATAGAATTATCATCACTATATATACAGAAAACAAAAATACATTACCCAATGATAATTCAAATATGTTTTAAGTTCTGGTTCCTTCAAGGATGGCTAGAAATCAGAGCTGAGCAAACCAATAGAAAAAATATCACAATTAAATTTTAACACCAAGCTTGATATGAGATATATTATTGGTTAATACGAAAATAGAATTAAACATCGTACATATTACAACAAACCTGGATATGCCACTCACCATATTAATTTAGTGCTTTTCAAAATTCGCGCACATAAAATTTTCAATATTATATCGGTTTGTCAGTGAGCAGCATCAGTTATTAATAATTGTTATTTTCTTTGGGTTTATTAAATCATCGATTAATTTGAATTTAACTCGAACAAAACAAGAAATGAGCTGTATTAATACCACAGAAATAAAGTTGTGTTTGACTTTTTATTTAAAAGATATAGATTCCCAATATTTAAAAGAAAATCTTTAAATTGACTTCACGATTTTATCTGATTGTAATATTTAGTTTTTGTAAACAAAAACTAAACTTAATCACTGCAAACCAACTTTGCTGTATATAAGCACATTATCTCAGTGTTCAAATTAAATATTATATCATACTAGTGTCTTAACTTTGTAATGTAATACAATCGTTAATAATGATAATTGCTATAATCGTTTTATTCGCATATCTTTTATTTGTTTTTTATAAAAATTTTAATTAAGAGATGTATTTTTCAATTGTGTAGTAACGTATTAGCCCCGCAATTTTGAGATAGATAGCACACTCAATAGTTTGTACTATTCCATAAATGGTTTTGCGTTTAGCTGCATCTGACGATTATGTGTCACGAAACCGAGAGAGATACAAAATTATAGAAGATTGAACGAAAGCACTCACTCCTCCTTATATTGTTTGGTAGTATTTCACGCAATTTTCGAAGCATTTTCTTGGACATGCTTATTAATGCATTAATAGTCATCAACATGAAAAAAAAAGTTCCCCCCTTCTTCAAACTAAACCTTACCTGTAACTCAAAAATCCTAATGGAAATCTATCTGTAAATAAATAACCCCTCTTCTCTTGAACGCTAACAATCTACTCCTTCCAACCTATCCGCCACTAAACTCCCACATGCCCCGCATCTGTAGTGGAATCGCTTGCTCGGACACAACTCGTAGCTCAATTCTTAATACCTACTCATACTGCAACATTATCCTAGACCTAAGCTAACATAAATAAAATAATAAAAAAGGGGTAAGACTAAAATCACATTATCTCCTCCCTAACAAGCCCTCTTACAGTCATAGACGCTTACACTGCATGAACTTCACCCACCCCCTTTATCAATTAACAAGTAAATAGCATGTCCCTAAATCACTTTGAGGAGTGTAACTAATCAGTAGAGATATAATCCCCCACAAACTAACCCAGTAACACTAACCACGCGGGGTCGCAGAAATACCTAGATTAGAACCTAGGCCCGGAGAAAACCCTCTCGGGGATGACGGACCCAGTAGATCTTCCCAGATCATCCGTCTAGGAGAGGGAAAACTCTGAAACTAAACCAAAGGGGAGAGAGGCCTCTTCAGTCTTGGATGACAACCTTCCTAGAGCTGGTGACTCAAACAAATTCACCGGTTTGCAAACCTAAATTGCTTAAGGAGTAGATAGGCTCTGTCTATCTCCCGGCTTCCATACTCCTTCTTTGCCTATTAGTCAAGCGCAGAGACACTATCTTAGTGATTCGACAGAAACACCCAGCGGTAGATCTTGTTCCCTGGCTAGGGCAATGAACACCGTTCTTCCCCATTCCCAGCACGCCCCACCCCTAAAACTGAACATTTGGGAGTGCTGGAGTATAAGATATGACTGAGCGATTAGATTGGGTTGACCTTCTTCTAAAGGGTTGAGGGTACCGGATTGACAGTTCCTGGCTGCTGTTCCCGACTGGTAGTACAGGCGCCCTAACTCTTTGGTAGCGCTTAGAGCTGCTGCTCCATCAACAGTTGAATAATATCGGGTTGTTTGTAGTGCCATGACGCGCATGGAAAGGGACCCTGCACTCATCCCCGGTGGGCTTTCCTGAGGCCACAATCCTAATTGGAGAAAGGTCAGCTGATGGTCTACTTATGATGCAGTTCTGAAGCTTCGCATAACCTCTTGTTTAGCTCCCCCTTACCGAAACTCTTAAAAAAAAATATGACGACAGTACAATCCAAAAATAAGCTTAAACCAGGATTAGGGACAAACAAATTCAACTTGCCTCCTCCCTTGAGGCTCTCATTCACAAATATCCGTGGGCTTAGAACTAACTTAGCTGATGTTGAAGCATTTCTCTTAACAAATACCCCGGATATCTTAGCACTAAGTGAGACTAACCTACACTCCTCCATTCCCTCTAACCACTTTAACATGCCTGGATATCTCCCACTCTGCCGTAAGGACTCTGACAGACATATGCACGGACTTGGAGTTTACATTCGTAATACCCTACCCTTGCCTAGAGAAACAAACCTAGAAACAGATGATCAAGCCTTTATGTGCTTTAGACTAAACATGCAACACAATATTAGCTACTATTATTTTCTCTACCGCTCTCCCTCGACTCAGGACTGTTCCATAATAAACAAAGTATCTGACAGCATAGACACGGTACTGACCCTCGACACTAGCGCCCAAATACATGTGTTTGGTGACTTTAATGTCCACCACAAAAACTGGCTTGGATTCTCTACTCACACAGATGCAGCGGGCAGCACAACTCATAGCTTCGCTATATCTCACTCCCTATCACAAATTGTTACGTTTCCAACCCGATTCCCTGACCAAGAAGAACAACGCGCATCACTTCTAGATCTGTTTTTGACCACAGTTCCCGATGACTGCATAACGAAGGCCCACAGCCCACTCGGGAACGCTGATCATGCAGTGATAATGGTTGAAATCACCCTAAACTCTAGACCCAAAACTGAAGAGCCAGTGCTCAAAACAACGAGATATTATAATAAGGCTGACTGGGAAGCCATCAGGGAACTAATTAGAGATGCTCCATGGAAAAATATTTTCTCTCTCCCTGCTGAACAATGTGCAAACGAGACCACTGACTGGTTCAAAACTGCAATTGAAGCGCATGTTCCCATGCGGAAATTTTATAGTAAGCCCCACTCTCCCCAATGGTTTACGTCGACTTGTGCAACTGCCATTGCTCAAAAGCAGCATGCATACCGTAGGTTTAACCGACATAAGTCTAGTTCAAACAGACTGAAATATATAGAAGCTAGAAATAACGTTAAGAAAGAAATAGCGACAGCTAAGAGAGAATCTACGGAAACCACTAAAAAGCGCATCGAAGCACAAAAACTAGGAACTCGAGACTTCTGGAAAATCTACAACAGTGTAGTAAATAATGGGCAATCAACCATTCCCCCACTAACCAACAATCACGAGGTTGTCTCCTCAGCAACCGACAAGGCTAACATGCTTGCCAGTCGGTTTGCCTCAAACTCCACACTGGACCCTTCCAACCACCCCCTACCTGACTTTCCTAAGCGGACAGACGCCACACTAGACGATCTGAAAACTACCCCTGCTCAGGTGCATGCTATCATAAAAAACCTTGATACCTCAAAAGCATGTGGACCTGATCTTATCCCAGCTGTGCTATTAAAAAAGTTCTCAGCCGAAGTAGCTTCAGTTCTCTCCAAACTCTACAACAAATGCCTTAATGAAGCTTGCTTTCCGGTCTGTTGGAAAACTGCTTCTGTTGTACCAGTATTCAAGAATTCTGGCGAAAGGACAGACCCATCAAATTATCGCCCCATTAGCCTCCTCCCACTTTTTGCCAAAATATTTGAAACCATAATTAACCATGCTCTAGTCCATCATCTTACAGATGCTAAACTACTGACTGACAAATAATATGGATTTAGACAAGCCCGTTCCACAGCAGACATCCTAACTGTGATCTCTGAACGTATATACCATTCACTGGACAACGCGGGGGAAGGCAGAGCGGTAGCTCTAGATATATCTAAGGCTTTTGACAGGGTATGGCATGAGGGTCTCCTCAGTAAAATCAGATCATACGGTATCACTGGTAGAATACTTAACATAATTAAACCCTTCTTAGATAAGAGAAAAATCCAGGTTGTCCTCGACGGTCGTACATCTAAACAATATGATATAAATGCGGGGGTGCCCCAGGGTTCTATCCTTGGACCTCTATTGTTCCTGATATTCATAAATGACCTCCCTGACAACATTGCCTCTGAGATGGGTATATATGCTGATTACACTACACTCTATGGCAGGCACGACAGGAAGACGAATGAACACATTTCTAAAGAAATGGCAGAAACACTAGAGGAAGACCTCCAATCTGTAGTGGAATGGGGACAAAAGTGGTTGGTCGCGTTCAATGCTGCCAAGACTAAACTAGTTTCATTCAATAATTACAAGAAACCCTCTCTACCACCCATAGCAATGGCCAACAACTCTTTATCTGAGAGTCCATCTTTCAAACTCCTTGGCCTAACGTTCACAGGAAACATGAGTTGGAACAATTACATTGAAGGCATTGCCAGGGCTTCTGCAAGAAAAATGGGCTCTCTTTACCGTGCTAGAAATCTACTAACACCCGAAAGTATCCTGTACCTCTATAACGCCACCATTCGCCAATGTATGGAGTATTGCTGCCACATTTGGGCTGGTGCATCTGCTACTAGTCTCTCGCTCCTTGACAAGGTTCAAAAGAGAGTCCCAAACCTGATAGGCCCTGAACTGGCATCTAAGCTTCAGCCTCTGTCCCATCGACGAAATGTTGCATCCCTCTGCCTTTTCTACAAGTATTTTAGTGGTGAATCCTCTGACGAACTGCAATCACTTGTGCCCCCACGACGTGTGCACCCTCGACAAACCTGACAGGCTACTAAATCCCACCCCCACACTGTAGAGATCCCTAGATGTAAAAGATCTTTTTACTCCAATAGTTTCTTCCCCAGAACTGCTAGACTCTTGAATTCCATCCCAGGTCCCTGCTTCCCCAACAGTACTGACGTGCAGAAGTTCAAGTGTAACGTGAACCGACACCTTGCTGCCCAAATCCCTACATAGTACCCCAGTAGTTGTTGACCCTGATAGTAGCCCCCTACACCAAAGTGGCAATTTGCCTTGTTTGGGGTGAAAATGTAATAAAAAAAAAATTAATGTTCATTATTTACTGTCATCATAAGCATAATGGCAACATTATTCTTTCTGACATTGTTTCCGTTAATAAATAATAATGAAGTTGCAACTACACAACACATCCTGGCATCTCTTATTTTCTGGACATTTCCAATTGTCGACGGCACTTTTCAGGATTCAAACAAGTGACGATGATATTTACATTGTTCGGACAACTGTTATTATATTTGGAGTTATTATTACAAATTTTCAGCCGACGTTACCTACGATCTTCTTCACGTGTATTTTGACAAATGCTATTATTTATAAATGGTTAAATGAATATTTATGCTATTTTCCAATAAATTACACATGTCGTTTAAATTCAAAATATAACAACTCACCGTTCGTTTTTTTTTCATAAAGACATGACAAATTTAAAATTCTAACGGCTATGATATACGACAAAAAACTTCTTGTCAGGATATATATATATATATATATATATATATATATATATATATATATATATATGTAGAAACATCAAGCAAAACTATGAAACTTTCCTGTGAGATCCGATCTATGGATCCTCATTGCCAAACTTCAGGAAAAAACTAGTCTAGCTTAAATCACTATCATTAATTTCCCCAGCATTTTATCTGTACCTAAACTTAAACGTGTATTCCGTTAACAAAAATCTTTTTTTAGAACAGCAGGCCTGAGGAACATTCTTCCTTTTGCCTGTTTCTAGCTGACTACAATATCGTCGTCTTCAAGTCCAAAGTAAACAAGTTCTTGATGAGCCGTCCTCTTAAGTGACCCAATTGATCAAGTTTCCACTACTAACGATTACTATGATATTGTACCATTGGCTGTCGCACAATCCTTAAACCTTATCTTTGAGTGACGTCCGGGCCTTGATAATTGGCGATTTCTTTTGTAAACAAAGAAATAACAAATATCAATATTTTTAAATTCAACTTATGATCTGTCAAAACAAATTAGAATTGCAAAAATTCTGCTTACATCTCAAAAGTAACCGACATTTTATCAACCCTTTTGTAAATCGTCTCATCTTGCATATAATAAAGTAGACACATTTTCCCCCTGGACGAAACTGTCATAGGTTTACAACAACATATGGCACATAGAAAATTATTATGTTTAAGTCATTAGCCATTACGTTATCTACCTATAGAACGCAATTACATACACATTATTTCATAATAATAAAAAAAATGCTTTTATTCTGAGGAGCGCCATGACCATCATCGTCCTAACATACAAAGGAAGCAGCTGAAATTTAACCGTCTTTATACATAATATATTGTAAACCTTGACAAAAACTTGAAATTACTTCTTTTACAAAAATAGCGCAGTAAGCAACACTATATTTTACATGTTTAATTTCCTAAGGACCGTTTGAATAGATTTACAATGATTGAAATTTAAAGTGGTCTGTAATTATTTCTACTAAAAATACAATGATACTCCCCCAAAAATATATTTTCTTTGTCCAAGACGTAAGTAACATTTATCGTTGGTTTATTTGTTAATCCATTAACGCGTTTTCGAGCACATTAACGACCGATACATATATATATATATATATATATATATATATATATATATATATATATACATATATATATATATATATATACATATATATATATACAAAGAGTGAGAGAGAGACTTATGTCTGTTTTTGTTTACTTTAGACACATTTAACAAATTTAACAATTTAGTAAAAGACAAACATTATGTAAAACTTCAATTTAACTTGAACTTACTATTTACAAAAATAGCGCGGTACGCACCACTTTATTTTACATATTTTATTTCCTAAGGACCGTTTTAATAAATTAGGGTTCTGTTACACAAATTAGAACCAGACGTAACTAAACGCTCGATCGGTATTGCTCGGACCACGACGTTAAACGCCAAAGTCTGCTGATTATGAAAGCGGAACAAACACTTCTAAAAAAACAATTGAAGGAAAAATGTAAACACAATAATTTAAAGAGAATAAATAAACAAAATAAATAATAAACCAAGAAACAACAACTCACAGTAACAAGTTTTGTTTCAAATTATTTGTTTTGTAATATATTTTTTTTACTGTAATTTGTTCTATTTTTTTGGTCGCACAAAAAGTTAAAAAACGGACAGATGAGCACAGATTTTTTATAGTGTTTTTTGTGCAACAACGGCACTTTTTTTTTAAAGAAAAAGATTAATAAATTATGTTTTTTTAATGGTGGTTATTATAATTGGGAGGTTGGGGAGTGGTGTCTATTCCGAAAGTCATTCTTAACATGGGGATGTTAGGGGTGTTTATTCCGAAAATCGTTCTTTACATGGGTAGTTTGGGAGTGCTTATTTCGAAAGCCGTTCTTAACATAGGAAGTTTGAGGTGCATTGCTTGCATGCGCATCTCCACCCTCATGCATTCTTCTCAGTTCTTCTTTTGGTGATGATGCACTTCTCCCCACAGGAAACGCATTTTTTTTCAGGCAATCGTTGAAACCTTAGAAAACAACATGGATTTGGGAACGGAACATAAATATGTGGTAACATTTTATATTGAATAGACTAAACATCCTTCACCTGATCGCCATGACTAACAATACTATATGTGAAAGTTCATCCTTCAAAATCCTTGTTTTAACAATCACAGCCATGAATTTGAACATATACATTGAAGCCACTGCCAAGGCTGCTGCAAAGAAGGTGGGTGCGAACTACCGTGCTAGAAGATTATTTACATTTGAAATTATCCTGTTTCTCTACAAAGGCCACATCCGCCCATGCATGAAGTTATTGTGACCACTTCTAGGATAATGCATTTGCAACTAGTATCTTTCAACTAGACAGGGCCCGAAAATTAGTATTACACATAATAGGTCGGTTGTTTTTGTTTTACGGCATATACACCCTTTTCAGGTTATTTAATGCCGAATCTAAAGATTTTGAATAGAATATATTTGTTGTTTTCAAATCGGTCTCTATTCAACCCATAGTTGGAACCCTAACAGCTACTAGATCTCCGGGTCAGAATGGACCTGGAAGCAATGGCAATTAAAGGGTGGCTCCACACTCCCCAAAGCCCACAAGCTGGGGCCTCAACACTGGATATAATTTAAGGTCATATCCAGGACCACTTACACATAATATGTCCCGCTCTATCAATTAAGTTCCAACTCTGGTTCTGGTGACTCTTTTACAAATACTGGAATGGAATGGATGTGTTCTAACAGACTCCGAACACTTCTGCTATTGCCACGTAAATACTCCCGACTTATCTGTCGAGCAGCAAAATAGCACCCTTTAATGTGGCGGTTGCCAGATATCGGAAATGATTCTACTATAATATTTTCCTGGAATTGAGAGACTTTGAAATTCCCTTCATGTTTCCTAAATCTTTGAGTGTACCACCATGCAGAAATGTAAAGGTAATATGAACAGACGTCTCGCTTCTCATTTCCTAACAGAAGACTCCTACAGACCTTGCCTAAAATAGAAGCATCTTGTGTTAGAGTAGAACGTTCTGAGGTTGGTGTGAATAAG
Source organism: Euprymna scolopes (assembly GCF_053919585.1). NCBI lineage: Eukaryota > Metazoa > Mollusca > Cephalopoda > Sepiida > Sepiolidae > Euprymna > Euprymna scolopes. The sequence continues at coordinate 9,363,255 of NC_136495.1, read as the reverse complement.
GAGAAATAGACAGCATCGATGTGTAGTTCAACTAGTAGAACATGAATTTCATACAGCATTTACTACATCAGTATATCGTAAACCAACTTTCACACGTTGCTATTCCCAAAGGGATCCGTTGTGTCCACAACAACGGACAATAAATTTGATCAAGGCCCTAGTTCATAGTGCACTTCTAATCTAGTCTAAAGCTACTGCAGGATTAATTTCGAGATTGATTGTATCATAAAATATTGATCGATAATTGATATCATGTTGATATTGTACACTCCACAAAAGGTTGCAAGACTTTCATGCGTGTTAATTGTTAGTACGTGTATCTGGTATTCAGGTTCTATAATAAACCAGCTGGGATTTGCTATATCTTCTGATTTCGACTTTTACGACTTCAAGTGTTTCGTCTCTATTTTTCATTCTGACTCTTAGAATTCCACACTTAACGACGACTGATTATTTTAAAGTTTTGCAACACTCAGACTCTAAATTTTACGCCGACCAAGATAACTTACATTCTTATGACTTCTTGAGAAACATCATACTTAAACTCGGCAATCATGGTTTATAGTATTAAAATACTTTTGTGGCAAGGAGCTGTGACGTAGTAGAAATTTGTACAGTAAAATTCAGTCGTAATTTACACACTTTTAGAGGTTAGAGATTCAGTCTTAAGCGTGGATAAGTATCAAAATAAAATAGCGAATGACTGAGGTTTTCTAACCAGCCATGACTGGCGAAAGGAAAGCATACTACTCGCGTTGATTAAAAAATATCCTGTGCGAAATTCCGTGCAAATTGACAGGCTCGACAGAAAGATTTCCGAGTTCGAATAAAGACATAAAAAGAAGGTCATTGGTTACATCGACCGAAACATTGTGAAAATACCACTCTAGCTGTGAAGAGTAGCTCAGAGAATCCAAATAATACGAATAATAAACACCTATATCAAATATATAGAAACATACTTCCTACTCTTAAACAAATACAAACAAATCGGACACGTTCAAAACTTACAATTCCTTTCAAGATCTCTGACTCTCGTTAAATCCTGCTCTGATCCCCCATCATTATTCATAGCTTAGTTGAACGTGAAACATTGAAAAGTTGAACATTGTTTTCCCCTAGTGATGATTCAATGCCGCAGAGATGATCGTATAGTACCGTCCTATGCGGAAACTTTTCCGTTGCGAGTTTAAATTGAGAAATAATATACGAGAAGCTACCAGCAACATTTGTTTCGCGCTCTTTTTAGAATATAGTAATAAGAACGATTCTCCAATTTGCATGAACTTCACCGTTCAGACAAAGCAGATAAGGAATAAACCGTAAATACTGAGTCGATGGTTCAAACATTAAGAAGCGAATCACACGATTTCAGTATATAGTGTTTGTTATATTCGGAGTCGTTGAAAACGCGAATAACTTGCTAAAATAGTACTAAATTTGTAAGAATAAAGCACTACTTCCCAAAGCGTAAAACCATTCGAAAGTCAGAATTGTTGACAGTTTAATGAGGAGGGATATTATGAGGACTGAAAGTTTACGCGTACCATCTACTTAAATACGTTCTGACATAGAAACAGAAAGGATATCCCTTCGTGAAAAACACTGTTCATAAGATATTAGTAATAAACGCAGCGTAGAAACAAGTAAAAGTTATGGCACTGCCGAATGTAAACCTACGGTAAACGATTCTATTATTAAATGCACAATTTAATAAACATAACGAAATGTGTCTTCAGAATTGACCAGTTTACGTTTAAATCCCATGGATCAGAACAGTTAGCCGGCAATTTGCTAAACAAATAACCAATAATTTCTTACATCAATACTACTTCCGTACTTTTCTTATTATATTTTCTGTCCATATTCTGCTATGTTCAATTTATATAGATGTCCAATTTCTGCGTAGAATTTCGGTGATTCATCGGTTTAAATTCGTGACCGCTCTTCTCCACATCTTAATCAAAACGTCGTAAAATGTAATAAGTTATTTACCCACAAGGATTCGTATGGAGCCGCTTACAGGATGATGGAAATATGATTTGGACATCCGGCTATCTTGCATAACTATCGAGCATGCGCATTGTATTCTACTTCATTGGAGACCATTTTAATTAAGTTATGATGCCATTCGCGAAATGGTCCCTAATTTCAATTTATTTCTTAGTTTGAATCTCCAACGCATCGTTTCCTTTTTACGATTCTTCCCGTATTCAACCCCGTTTATGTAACCGTTGATCTGACTGAAAACCCTGATTTCAGCGTGACAAATGTGAATTAAAATCAGACGATATTTCATGCATGTTTAATGTTTCATCATTATGACCCCTTGTCCATTTTCTTTCCTCGGTATAATTTGATTAATTTTATGCCAATATCAGTCTTCTCTTTGAGATAATAGATATCTACACGATGAAATACTGTGACGAAAAATCCTCCTTTCTATTTACGTAAAATGATTATCAGCTAAAACATATCAAATAATAAATAGAAGGAATATTTCTATTCTGTATTTATTTATTTGAAAATCCCAATTTTATAGACTTAAAACAATTAATATTATCCTTAAAATAAACAATAAATTGGCAAATATATATTTTTAAAATAAAATAAACGAATGCCACTTGTTAAAATGTATTTATTAAGAATTTATTTTTGTAAGAGGACACTACAATATAATCAAATTTTTTAACAGTTGATTCAAAAATATGTAAGGTGTAAATCGTTTACTTTAGAAACGTCAGATTAATAACCAACCAATGTAAAAGACAATTATGTAAGTATTTACTTGAAGTAGATTTACGTATTATTATATAGATTTACTGAACAATAAAACTGTTTATCTTTTGTGCTGTTAGTAAATACTATACACATCAAAAATATTCGCATATACACACATATATACCAAATTTTGGATATACAAAGAAAAAAAATGACAGCACTTGACTAAGGCGTTAAGTCTATAATACTTATCAATAAATATGAAGCGTTAGTGTATTAAAGAAAGATTTCGTTCATCTTCTGAAAAAGAACAATAATCACATAGCGTGTATTCTCAACTCCTATTCTCTTAATAAACTAAGTTGGTCATCATCTTTACGTCTGTTTTCCATCCGGCATTCGTTTGATTGCTTTAAAATTACTTTTCTGCCGTCTGTGTTTACCTGTACTGAAACTGCTTCCCCAACTGTACTGACGTGCAGAAGTTCAAGTGTAACGTGAACCGACATCTTGCTGCCCAAATCCCTACATAGTACCCCAGTACTTGTTGCCCCTGATAGTAGCCCCCTACACTAAAGTGGCAATTTGCCTTGTTTGGGGTGAAAATGTAATAAAAACATAAAAATAAAACTGCTCCATAAACTGTTCTACATCTTCTAACCCAAAAATCCTCGAAGTTGTTCGTCACAGATCTTCCTATTATGCCCAGGTTTCATGTGGACATCAAAACAAATGCTCAAAATCAAATTGTGCATCTATCCATTCGATTCCATTCATTACCACATTGCCTGTATATGTCTGATAAATTCTTCCATTTATCAATAGTAGGTTTGCATTGGAAGATATTTTTAGTAGTTAATCAATTTCTAACAACTATTAAAAACTCCGTTTTGTGCTGTAATGATATCACCAGAATAACAGAGTTTTTCGAGAAACTGAATGCATCGACTTTGTCCACGTATGTGTATTTCTCTATCTATCTATCTCTTTATCTCTCTCTTTCTCTTTCTCTCTGTATATATATATATATATATATATATATATATGTGTGTGTGTGTGTCTTGGATGTTAAATTTATATCCTTTTCTTAAACTTCCCTTACTCTATGAGTTTTAATTACTCAATTTATTTTTAATTATGATTTAGGATGTCTTACTGACTTTAGCAAATAAGGTAACTATTTGGTAATATTTTCTCCTCTGAAGAGATGGTAGACATCGTATTCTTTGTCTTACATAGAATAATAAAAATATTTTGATCTGAAACTCAAACCTTTCACGTCATACATTTTTAAATTCATTGGATGACTAAACATTTTATATATATATATATATATATATATATATATATATACGTTTTATTTTTATTACCGTTTTTTTCTGTTCAGTTACATTTTTGTTTCAGTTACACGACCGTTTTTGGCCGCTATGTAGCCTCCTCAGACTTTACAGAAACGTTGGTTTATGGTGGAATAAAGGAATGAAAAATGTAACTGAGCAAAAAAAATGAAGGAATGAAAAATGTAACTTAACAAAAAAATGAAGGAATGAAAAATGTAACTGAACAAAAAAATGAAGGAATGAAAAATGTAACTGAACAAAAAAAAATGAAGGATTTAAAAATGTAACTGAACAAAAAAAAATGAAGGATTTAAAAATGTAACTGAACAAAAAAAATGAAGGAATGAAAAATGTAACTGAACAAAAAAAATGAAGGAATGAAAAATGTAACTGAACAAAAAAATGAAGGAATGAAAAATGTAACTGAACAAAAAAAATGAAGGAATGAAAAATGTAACTGAACAAAAAAAATGAAGGAATGAAAAATGTAACTGAACAGAAAAATGAAGGAATGAAAAATAAGACGCATATTTGCTCTACAACAGTATTGAGTACGTTCTTCAGGTGTTTATTAATTACCATTATACTATATGTATATATATATATATATATATATATATATATATATATATATAGAGAGAGAGAGAGAGAGAGAGAGAGAGAGAGAGAGAGAAAGTTAATTTTGTTAAGTTTGACTTTTTTAAGTAAATCACTTTTTGTCTTCGGGTTTATTGTCGACGCTTGTATATTTTATTTTTATATTTTTATTCATTTATTATTTCACGGTTTCCCCCATATTTTACTCCCTATTGATATTTCATATTTTCCTTATTAAATATATATTTTTTACTCAGCCTCCGTCCTAATCAGTTCCTTACTTTTTTGCATTTGAACTTTTTTCTAACCCTCTCACGTACTTCCGCTTTCATTGTAGTTTTCCCCTAACTGTTCCATTTCTAATATAAAATATATTTAAATTTGCATTAATCTATTTTGCCCATACTTTTGTGTACTTCTGATTTTTCTTCTTTTCTGATGAGAAATATTTAGCTTTTAAATGGTATAGCCTAAAACGGTTCTTTCTTTCCCCTATTGATTTCGTCTTTAAGCTCAGCAGAATGATAATGTAAGAGTTCTCAGGTAACCTTAAACCGCATTTCATAATCTGTTCTTATATATATATATATATATATATATATATATATATATATATATATATATATATATATATATATATAATATGGATTGGTTTCATTTATGTAAATCCAGTGAAACCCGCGTGGTATTTAAAACAGAACTCATTGGAGGATATTAGCTAGTATATAGTCTGTTTATTATACAAACATTATTCATAACCTGTATGTATACCTGTTTCAGTGGAATTTCAATTACAAGAGCCCACCTCATCAGACCAAAGAAGGGACATGAATGAAACGAGGATCTATGTTATATTTCGTTTTTATTTTATACATTATATTCGGGTGTGGTTTATGCTATCAATAAAAGGGGGTGCATAATTTATGAATGTGGACAGTAGAGGTTTGGGGGGGGGAAGTGTGGTTTTGGAAGTGAAGGGAAGAACGATCCTATGTGGTCCGGCTATCGCAGCGGGGAGATATTGGCTTTATTTTAACTTCGCGTTTGTTTATTGACCTACGTTTTTGCGTTGCAATATTATGCTCTCATCTTTATTGTTTCCTATCTTTAATATTTATGGCTATTTATTTCTTTTCTGATGGCGACTCAATTATCCATCTAGTTTATTGTTAAGCTCTATTTCCTTATTTATTTATATAATTCCTTACGGTTTCATTCGTTTTTTTTCCTGTTTTTTTTTATGTATGCATCATTAGTTTATTTAAAAATCAAATATACGTCCACATAGTAAAATTAACAGCCACTCAAACCCGGTGCCAAATACACAGGCTTATTTATATGATTTATATAAGCGTAGTACAATAAGAATTATATTTTTCACTCTAATCTGGTGCCCAAATTGATTACAGTAAATAAAGGTGTCCATATCTGTATGGCAACTTAATTTCGATGTTTTTCATTCTTTTATGTGGGTTGTTTATCTTTTTTTCAATCCCAGAATATAGATTTTTTTTATAAGTTCAAATGCTTTGATATAAAGATAGGTTTTCTAGATCATATACAGACAAACATATACATTATAGTATATATGTGTCTATATTTGTAGAACATTCCGTTCTCATAAGCCTTTTAGTCAGAGTACTTAGTTATCGTTTAGGATATGAAACCAATCATGTTTGTATATAACATAGACTATAGATATATATAATTAATTAAATTTTTTTGGAAAAAAGGATTCCAGCACACTGCACTATTATAACGAAAAAAATCCAAAATAATAACTTAATATTTATATCTTCTTAAGTCTAATTTCTAGCAGTTTAGACAAGTTAAGGTAACGGTACCGTTGGTTTCTAATATGATATTTAGGAACCGTTCGCGGTCCTATTACAAACTCTCTGCAGCCGATATCTCTCTCTCTCTCTCTCTCTCTCTCTCTATATATATATATATATATATATATATATATATATATATATATATATATATATATATATATATATCCTTGTTACCCAAATCAAGACAACAAAATATAAAATAAGAACACTATATGTTGAATTTCCTTATGTCTTACAATGGTTCAAAAACGATTTGGACAAATTTAAACATTATATCATTTAAAAATATTCCAAAAATATATACTCTTCAGATATCCAAAATACATTCGTCATATATATATATATATATATATATATATATATATATATATATATATATATATATATATATGAATGTATTAATAATCTCTATTTTAAAGGGATCGAGCAGTTTACTTCACATCGTTCCTCATCGATTTTATTTTCTAGTTTTCCTTGTCTTTTCGACCACCGTCTAATATTGTAAGTATTCAACTTTTGTATTTCTCATTTTTTTCGTTTTTCTTTTCTATTTTTATAATTGTTTTTCCTTATTTATTGACTTTATTGATTTACTCCAAAATCCATAACTACACCTTCCAAATCTTAGTCTTTGTTTATATGTCCAACCATTTATTTCTCAATATCGTATAGGTATCTTTCTTAATCCTCTTTCTTTTACTTTTTTGTTATTTTCAGAAAAAAACTCTAATTAAAATTTTAATAAGTAATTTTAATTACTATTTCTGTTCATGTAATTAATTTAAATGTGAAATCTATCATTTCTAGCCTCATCTAAATATAAACCTGTCATTTTTTATATTTTTTTCTATTCCAGAATCATCTAGACAGTCTCAGGAGCATGACTCGATTTTGCACACGTTTCCCGGTTAATACCTTTATCGAATTATATTTATATTTTACTCTAATCATTATATTTGGATTTCATCGGTGTTTATCTAAATCTTTTTATCTTAATATTCTGCAATTACTTAACATTTGTTTTTTTTTGGGGGGGAGGCTAGTGAAAGGGTACGACATGTGTCCCACTGTTTGGCCCCTTAAAACGTATTATGAATATATATATATATATATATATATATATATATACATATATATATTTATATATATATACATATATCTATATATATTATATTATTGGCAGTATTATTTAAACAAAACAAAAATGTGTCAAGCAAAGAGTGCTCAATGTTAAGACAGAGCCATATAAATATGTTGGATGTGGTAACTAATGGCTACACATATGCTAACATGTTTCAGTGACCACCCTGCCAGGGAAAATGACCTCATCGGGCCAAGATATTAGATATTCTTGGCCTAATGAGGTGATTTTCCCTGGCAGGGTGGTCACTGAAACATGTTTGCATATGTGTAGCCATTAATTATCACATCCAACATATATATATATATATATATATATATATATATATATATATATATATGATAAAAAGTATTTTGGGTGTCTGAAGAGTAGCTATTCTGGAAATATTTTTAAATAATATAATGTTTTAATTATTCTAAATTGTTACGATTAATTTATTGTTAGCTTGCCTTGATTTTTGCAAAAATAGTATATGCCTGCTCGATTTAAAAAACTGATAATCATTATTGATAATTATAGACTTTGATTTCATTTGTATATCATCCTTCCTGAATTTTAATGTATATAACATATTGGTTAAAACAATTAAAGTAATATATATATATATATATATATATATATATATATATATATAAGCGTGTATATATATATATATATATATATATATATATATATATATATTCTGACACATTCATTTTATTCGGGAGACTGTCATCCGTAAAATGTTCTACTAAATAATATATCGACATATAGACATATGTATATAGAGAGAAAACAAAAAAAAAAGAAAGAAAAAAAGAGAAAGTTATAGACTAATAAAAGAAGGATACCTAATTACTCATATAAAAAATTTTGTTTATAATTTGTATAATTAAATTAAATCAAGAAAATATATTTTTAATTTAAAACTATTATGTAAAACATATATTTGAAATAAAATTAATTCACTGTTTAAAAACCTTGATAATACATTAAGATTTAAAGGTTAGGAAAATCAAGCGAGTGTGAATTTTTTAAAATACATATTCCTATTTATTAAATTTAATAGATATTTCTCTTCATTAAAATTTAATAAATATTTCTATTTATTAGATTTTAAAAAATATTTCTATTTATTAGATTTTAATAAATATTTCTATTTATTAGATTTTAATAAATATTTCTATTTATTAAATTTTAATAAATATTTCTATTTATTACATTTTAATAAATATTTCTATTTATTAAATTTTAATAAATATTTCTATTTATTAGATTTTAATAAATATTTCTATTTATCAAATTTTAATAAATATTTCTATTTATTAAATTTTAATAAATATTTCTATTTATCAAATTTTAATAAATATTTCTATTTATTAAATTTTAATAAATATTTCTATTTATTACATTTTAATAAATATTTCTATTTATTAGATTTTAATAAATATTTCTATTTATTAAATTTTTATAAATATTTCTATTTATCAAATTTTAATAAATATTTCTATTTATTAGATTTTAATAAATATTTCTATTTATTAAATTTTAATAAATATTTCTATTTATCAAATTTATAAATATTTCTATTTATTAAATTTTAATAAATATTTCTATTTATTACATTTTAATAAATATTTCTATTTATTAGATTTTAATAAATATTTCTATTTATTAGATTTTAATAAATATTTCTATTTATTAAATTTTTATAAATATTTCTATATATAAAATATTAAATAGGATTCTTTTTTCAATTTTCGAATAAGTAAATAATCATCCTCGGGAGATTGGGCAGTTTATTTTCTTTCTCTTATACGACATGGTTGTAGTTATACTGCGTGGAATTATTTTAGATATTAGGAGCTAAATTAATACCATGTTTTTTATGTACGATTACTGTATTTTGCGTCTGTAATAAAAATGAATTTACTGTTTGAAACCCCCAATGTATTAATTTAAAAAAACATATTGCTATTTATTAAAAATAAAATTGAATTATTTTTTCAAAGTTTAGAAAAATTAAATTTTATTTTTAATAAATCGCAATATTGATTAAAAACTATTTCACACTCGTCTGGACTTTCTAACCGCTAAATCGTTCTTTAAATATTTGAAATATTTTTATTATAATAATGATTTTAATTTTTTTACTTTTACAATTTAGTATGCGTTAAGAATTTCCTATAAGAAAAATTGAAAGTACGTATTTGAAATTTTAAAAGCATCCTATCCCCATGAATAACTTTGCAGTTAGTAAACTTAGATATTTATAAAGTAACGCAGACATTCGGAAATACTTACACCATTTTACTTTATATATATGAAATAAATTCCGCCAATAATGAATACATTTTAAGTTTAAAATAACGTTTCGTCTTCGTAATTCTCTTATGTTCGTGTCAATTTAAGATTTGGAATGATTTCAACTAGGTTACCAAGAAACATGTATATTTGTATAATAATTTTATATATACACAGGCGGCAAAAAGAAAGTCCGAACTTGTAATTGTTTCAAAAACTGCAAATTTGAGATAAACTATTTTAAAAAATTATACCTCATTTGATTAGTCTTTTAATCTTCTATAATTATGCCTGTTTTTATTTGCATTTTAATGTAAATATTCTAATGTTCACGTGAATTTAACAAAATTACTACTTTCAAATTGAGAAGGCAAAAAGAAAGTCCGCACAATAGAAAATTGTTATTTAAATGTAATTTAGGACATTAACGTAAGACAAATTCAGCAGGAACACAAGGAACCAGTAAATATTTAGTAGCATAGCCCTTCTACAATTTGACGGCCTGCAATTTGTTGTGAATTCCTTAAATTAGACCGCTACAATACTCCGGGGAAACGGCATCCCACTTTTCTTTAATTATTGTCCAAAGTTTTCGATTTTTTTTCGATAGGATTGAGGTCAGGAGATAGTGCAGACTAATCCAAACATGGAATATCATGCTCTATCAGTAACCTCTTGGCATTGCCAGCTGTGTGAATGGGAGCATTATTCTGCATGAAAATAGGATTATCATCCAAATTTCGACCAAAGTAGGGTAGAAAATGCACAGTCAACATATTAATGTACTTGATCGAATTAATTCAACGTTGCAAGCGTACTATAGGTCCTGGACCATTGTTAGTAATAATGCCCAACACCCAAAACTGAACCTCCACCGTTTAAACACCGTTTAAACTGAGCACCTTGGATTAAATTCTTCGTCTTTCCTCCGACAGAGGTATTCCTACCATCACTGCCTAGCCTATTGAACTTGCTTTCGTCGCTAAAAAGCACTTTTGACCAATATGAAGAGGTATGGTCTTCATTGCATCTGATGAAGTCCAGACAGCCCTTTCTGTTTTTACAGAAATCATGTTTTTGTGTCTTGCAACATATCCTCACAAATTAAATTCCTTTTTTCTGTATAGTACAAATAGAGCACTTTTTAACAACATTGAACTGTTGTTGGATTTGGGAAGTTGTTTCCAATCTGTTTCTTAGGCTGCGGATCTTGATAGCATTATATCTCTGTTAGAAGTATCTGTAGTACGACCAGATTTAGAGGCATCACGCACGCTGCCGTTGTTTTTGGTGCTTTAGCAGTGTTTCGTACGGTTTTCCCATCACATTTCAATCTGCGGCCGATTTGTCGATTGGATAAACCAGAAAGGTTGAGATTATTTAGCTACTGACGATCACTAATAAAAAGTCGTGGCATGTGGACTAAACGTTACATTGTATAACCTGGAATAACAACAATTACGATTAGAGATGCTTTGATGCCTGTTGGTGGATATTTTAAACTGATTTAGGGGCGATAAATTTTAGCTGGTTTTAAGCGAATTTGTTGATGCGGACTTTCTTTTTGCCTCCTTAATCTGATTTTTTTTTATTGACGCTAACACTAGAATATTTCAATTAAATGTCCAATATGGACAGATTTAATTATAGAGAAATAAAATGCGAATAAAATGAGGTATAGTTTATTTAAATAGTTACAAAAAAATTAGCTTAAATTTGCGGTTTTTAAAACATTACACATGCGGACTTTCGTTTGCCGGCTCTCTCTCTCTCTCTCTCTCTCTCTCTCTCTCTCTCTCTCTCTCCATATATATATATATATATATATATATATATATATATATATATATATATATATATATATATATTAAAGTACTTTTAGAACAGGCAGAGGGATGCAACATTTCGTCGATGGGACAGAGGTTCAAGCTTAGATGACAGTTCAGAACCTAATGGGTTAGCGACTGTCTTTTGTACGCTGTCCAGGAGTGAGAGACCATATAGTTTTTAGACGGTTATGCCATTTGTAATATTTTGAAAATGTATGTTTTAATTAAAACATACCTCGTAACACACACGATGTATATATATATATATATATATATATATATACATATATATATATGTATATATGTATATTTACATATATATATCTATAAATATATATGCAAAATAAAAGTGGGTCGCAACTTAGTTTTATTGATCCCTGTATTAAGGAAACCCCTAACATCCTGTTTGTATTTTTAAAAGTAACGTTTTACTACCACTTGTTAATCTGAAATTTGTTGCTGTCGTCAGGGGTTTACTTATTTGAATATAACAAACGATTCTTTTATTTAGCGTCAGTTGTGTGTATGTTAGATTTGTTCTCCTGCGTGAGTATTAATCTGTTTTATGAGTCACAAAAAAGACATTATAGTAGTGGAGACATTTTAAATCCGATAAAGTGCGGGCTATCTCTACTCTGTGTGCGCGTGTGTGCTCTTGATTGATCTTATTAGAAATTAACATGGAAATAAACAGAATTCAAGAAGCATCAATATATGTTTTTAAAAAACGTACATTGACTGACACACATTTATTCTTGTATGACACATTATGCAGTATTATTTTTCTTGTATGACACATTATGCAGTATTATTTTAAATGCATTTTTGGTTAATGTTAAAGTAGCTTGGGTGTAAGTGAATAGGAAGATACTGTACAAATATCTCGCTTATACAGAAGTAAACACTTAAATTATAATGATTTTGTTTAGTGTAATGCCATTTGGGGAGAAATCTACAGTTACAAAATATAATTAATAACTGACACCTGCTTTACCGTTTTAACTATGAAATCCACAAGTAACCAAAGAGATACCCATGGAACATCTTTGGGTGTTCTTGTACATAGAAACCATTACTTTAGTAGTTTATACGTAATAGATATTTTGAAACAAAAATCCGCTAGCAGTCACTGCAAAATTATTATAGAAAACGTGAGAACCATGCGCTCAATTCTATTAACTCAAAAGCAGAAGAAAAGAGACTTGATTGCCATGAGTTTTAGTGAATAAAAATAATGTCTGAACTAATGCGAAACTTCTATTCAGTTCATCATTAACAGAGTTAAAGTGATTTCGTCGGCATCCTAAAAGCCAGACTTAATGCCAATAACTTAACCGTGTGCGATCAGAAACACTTACCTTCCGAATTTACTTTAATGACCGAAATAATTTAGGTGACATCCACATATTGGTGAGTGATGTGAACAAATTGATCAGGAACCGTGATGCAAGCGAAGCAACTGGTCTTTGCCATATTTATTTCATCGTACTTAAAACTTTGCAACCAGAACCAGCACCTATTCAAACGAAGATGCTCAATTGATGCCTAAAGAGGAAATGCTTTCTAGTAATGTAATTAATACTTGAAATCGACATTGTATGCCTCAGTACAGAAGAATTAGTATTTTATAAGAGTTTTAAATAAATGTGCACTGACGAACTCATATCTAATGTACCCCCTTAACGTAGATACGTCCGAGTAACATGTCAAGCAACAAAATCTCACCCCTACACTGTGGAGATCCTTAGTAATGTATTCAAGAAAGATGGTAACAAACCCTTAAACAATTAAATTTAACAGGTTTAGACAATTATGACAATCACGGTGTTGCCACACCTGCCATCTGGCACTCATTAACATTGATCCTCGAGTAACCTGATGGGCTTTATAAGTAGTAATCCCTTAAAATAGATACGTGCACGGTCCTCTAGTTATAGTTGACACTAGAAGTGAAGAATGCAAATATTCATACGTGTTTTGTATTAATTATTTTGTTTGCAGCTTCTCATGAAAACATTAACGTTATATCCCACGCGTCTTCATCTTTTCTATAGGTGGTTTAATATTATAAATCTTGGGCTAAATTTTAGCAGAATTGATAAAATGATTTTCGATTAGTAAAGCACGCGTAAGTGATGTTAGCCTCTAAATCTAAGTAGGTTCACGTAACTTTCCTTTACACAATATATTTAATAATAATAAACCAATAGTGAAACGATCGCTTTTTAAATTTTTAAATCTTATATAAATTTTCCAGTGTTACTTTTTACAATCTTCTATCATCTTCTGAATTCGGTATTCTCTCCTACGATCTTATATCTAATTTACTTTGCTGGCGCTTGGTTTATGTGATACACGAAGGGCGTGCAATAATTAATGCTCCTGGCCCACTTCCCATAGAATTTGAACAACGAAAATTAGCACAGTTATTAGTCTTTCTCTACATAGGAACCGTCCAGATTTATTCATTTTTCCCATCGTTTGATGCAGCTCTGGAGACCGTTTTTGTAGAAAACCCCAGGTTGGTCCTCGAACCACGACGTGACTTCAGAAATCAAGGCTGCATCATCTGGGAAACGCTTTCCTTTCAAAAACAACTTCATGGCTGGGAAGAGGTGAAAGTCAGAGGATGGAAGGTCAGGATAGTAGAGAGGATGAGGGAGGATTTCATAACCACACAGCCGTGCTTCTGATCTGGCGACATGCGAATTGTGGACCGGAGCGTTGTCCTGCAGGAGGAGGGTACCTTTGCTGATCTTGCCCCTCATATTGATTTTGATAGCTTCCCTTAATTTCCCGAAAAGTGAAGCATAATAGGCCCCTGTAATTGTGGTACGCTTTGCAAGGAAATCTGTCATCACTAGTCCGTACTGATCCCAGAAGACTGTGAGCTAGGCCTTGCCAGCGGAGGGCTGCACCCTTCCCTTCTTTGGAGGTGGTGAGTCCAAGTGCTTTCACTGCATTGACTAGACTTTGGTCTCTGGATCATAATGATGGACCCAGGTTTCATCCTGTGTAATCAGTCTTTTGAAAAACTTTTAGTCATCTTCTTGGCACATCTCCAAATTCATCCTGGAGCACTCGACGCGTTCTCGCTTCTGGAATGGTGTGAGCAGCATGGGAATCCATCTGGCAGACACCTTATGCATAGGCAAATGGTCATGAATGATAATTTCCACAGACCCTGTACTAATCTTGACGTCTTGGGCTATTCGGCGAATAGTAATGCGCCGATCTTCCAAAATGGCAGCCTCAAATTGACTAACAGATGCCTCATCAATGGCAGAAGGGGGGGCGACCAGGTCTGTGAGCTATTTCCACAGACTTCCGGCCATGTTTGAATTCACGATGCCAGCGTTTTACAAGGTTATATGATGAGGCATTATCACCATAAGTTTCTTTCATTTCATCAAAAGTCTTCTGTGGTGTGCGTCCTTTCAAATACAACAACCGGATCACTGCTCGACATTCAACCGGCTCCATTTCACACCTGACTCAGTTCAAACGCCTGTAAAACAGAAATCACAATTAGTTTAGAGCGGTAATTTGCTACATAACTCGTAGAGATATAAATAATTGCACATGTCAAAATTTCAGCTAGATCAAACGATATACGTACATACGTATATATATATATATATATATATATATATATATATGTATGTGTGTGTGTCCGTGTATCCGCGCGCTCACGCGCGTCCTTGTATGTTTTAATATAGTTATATGTAACTAAGCGGTGCCTCCCTATTGTAACAGAGCATCGACGAACGAAATCAGCAGCAGCGGTAGAGTAGCTGACTAGCGAAAATATTAGCAGCAGCAGTCCGTTTTAGCGATATGCAAACCAAGCAAGTGTGCATGTCAAAGGAAGATTCAGAGAATAAGGAAAAGCAAAAGGACAGGACGTATGCGAGCAGAGTACCAAAGTGGCAATCGAAGATGGACGTGGGAAGTTGAGTGGTGAGAAAAAGATTTTTTAAATACACGTTATATGACAGAACCTTGTAAATCATATGGGTGTGCGAAAAGACGTTTGCACAGATAATGAAAAGGTTTGAAGAACTACGACTAAATTCCTTTCATTTGCTTGTAAAAATACCGAGTCAGATTATTTCTTTTCTTTTGCTTCTGTTTTTTTTTTTTTGCGACGAAGTACAAGACAACGTCTGACTCGGAGTTGTCGAAATGTAACGACATAGTTAAAGTGTATCGGCACGTCACACGCACACATACACATGAATATATATATATATATATTACACAGTGATCACCACTTATCAAGGCCCGGAAGCAACTCAGGGATAAGGGTTATTGCAAGTACATTACGTTAGTGTGGAGATTTGATTAAGTGTTTACTTAAGGGGGCGGTTCATTAGGAATTTGTGAACATTGGACTTGAACACATCCAAGTTGTAGTCCGGTAGAAAGCAGGCAGAGGGAACAGAGTTCCACAGGCGTGCAGTTCTAAGAAAGAAGCTTTGTTCATGGAATCCGCGTTTTGATTTAGGCACAGATATAGAGTGGGGGAAATTTTTCAAAGTGGATTCAACTAGACGGGTGTTTTTCGTGAAATATTGGCGAGGGGGACCAGAGATGTGAGTTCAGACGAGCACCTGCCATGGAAATAACGATAAAACAATATATATGTGTGTGTGTATGTGTGCGTGTATGTGTGTGCACGCGTGTGTATGTGCGCATGTGTGTGTGTGTGTATTTGTGTGTGTGTGACGTGCCGTTACACTTTAACTGTTTCATTACATTTCGATCACTCGGAGTCATACCCACAAACACACACACACACACACACACACACACACACACACACATATATATATATATATATGTGTGTGTGTGTGCGTGCGTGTGTGTGTAGATATATGTATATACGTGTAAGGTGGATTCAATTTTTAAATGGGCAACGCACGCTTACAAAGGTTTTCTACATAAGCATAGTCGCTATTTTATTTATCGGACAATTTTTTTTATACAAAAATATAAATAAAATCTTGAAGGTAATAATGTAAACTTGTGTGTACTTCGCACTGTGATGTTAATAAACAAAGAAAATGTGGGTGGGCTTGATAGGGGATAAAAAAGTAAAATAGAATATGAATGCAGGTATGGTTGACACAGCATATACTTAATTTCATGCAACTTTAGGGCATTGATGAGTTTAGCAAATAAAAACTTGCAGAGCGAAAACGTTTGTCTCTTCATAAAGTTTAGGTCACTGGAAAGAATAACCTTTAGTTGGATTAGTATATTTATATGCATTAGTGTATCACTATTAAGAGAAGTGATCGATATCCATTTGATAATCTGCTCTTTTTCTATATTAATGTTGGGCATCCTTTAATCCACACGAAACCTCGTTACTGAAGATGTGTCTCACTTTTCTTCATTACGAATTGACAACTCCATTCGCATTACTAACATACACCCGCGATTTCGAATCGGATCTAGCAGATATTTCCTGTACGTTTATTTCCGGAGTTTTACCGCCAACATATATAAAATATTTGCTGAACTGTGACTCGCTGGGGCACAATCATCACAATAATGTCTTCCACTTAGCTTTCACTCTAAAATGAAATACATTTTTTCATAAATCACCTCACATTTATTGTATATTCTAATATTTACCGTCTCAGTCGTATTGGATTCGTTTAATGACCACTTTATATTGTTTGGCGTGTCATGGCGTAGCATTAATTGTTTTTACAAGGTAGTCACCACTTATCAAGGCCCGGAAGCAACTCGGGGATAAGGGTTATTGCATGTAAAGTAATCAATGTGATAGTATCGTAGTAATCGTTAGTATTGGAGATTTGATAAAGTGTCTTACTTAAGGCGGCGGGTCATCAGGAATTTGTTTATGGTGGACTTGAAGGCATCCAGCTTGTAGTCAGGTGGGAAACAGGTAGACGGAACAGAGTTTTACAGGCGTGCACTTCTAAGAAAGAAATTTTGTTCATGGAATCTACGTTTTGGTTTTGGACCAGATAAAGAGTGGGGAAAACTTTTGACAGTGGATTCAGCTAGACGGGTGTTTATCGTAAAAGATTGGCGAGGGCGGAGCAGAGATTGGAGTCAGACGAGCACTGGCCATGGAAATTACGATAAAACAAAGACAGGCTCGCAATGTCTCTCCTGTGGGAGAGAGGCTGCAGGGAAAAGAAAAGGGCATCCTAAACAAAGCCACGAAGCCTATTTTGTACTACTTTAAGGCAGGATAGGCTGTTTTTAGCAGCTCCTGCCCAGATGTGGCAGCAGTACTCCATTCTTAGACGTACTTGGCTTTTATATAGAGAATTGCATCAGCAGTGAGATATCTTCTGGAGCTGTAGAAGGATCCTACAATTTTCCAGCGATTTTGGCCACTGAATTGATGTAGGTGTTCCATTTCAGGTCAGGAGTAAAGGTCAAGCCCAGAAGTTTATCAAAACATGGAGCTTTCCTGAGACGAGAGCCATTCATTTCAATTGATGCCAGATGGGTATCAGAGCGTTGATGATATAACGGTAGGAGTTTGGTTTTAGATGCGTTAAAAACAAGCAGCCACTTCCTCCCCTACTGTACCACGTGTTCAGGATCAGATTGTTTTTCTATAGTCGGTTCTCTCTCATACGATTTATCTGTTAATCGTTCTCACGTCACGTTTGTTGCACGCAGCTGTTTTGACAATCACACACAAAGACGGTTTCATAACAAAACTATTCTTATTGAATTATCATTTTGCCTGCCAGTAGTCCCTGTACGTGTCACGCAATAGTGGTGAACATGGAGGGTGGGCTTAACGAATTAACAGCGTAATGATCATGCGTCTCTTTCCGTGTTCGTCCGACCTCTTGCTTTTATTAACATGTTTTTCCTCTGTTTAATCAGAGGTAAATATGTGTGTACAAAGTCCGATCTTGTATTTTCTTTGTTCTCTGCGAAACTAGAACTTGTCTTTTCACAATCTCCAAGTTTCTTTATCAAAAAGATGTTTCAAGTGGTGAGCAAATTAATGCTCGTGATTTTCATGTAATCTATAAATATATAGTAGTGTGCGTGTTATTTATTTTGTAACTTTTGTATGTCACGCTTACATCCGAGTGGCTGTCGTTTAATTGTTATGGACTTCCATTTCTTGTAATAAATTATTTTACTAAGAATTCTTCATAAACTTTGATTTCGGTTTCCATTATAGCTGGTGGCACTTCCATAATCTATTTTTATATAAATAATTTACCAAGAATTCTTCATATGTTGGGTTTTGATTATAGCTGAACTAACTCATATATATATATATATATTTGTGTGTGTGTGTGTGTATGCATGTATATATATGTATGTATATATCAGTATTTATATATATATATATAAGTTTTGGTTTCGGTTTTGATTCAAGATGACGCTCCTAAGTCATATTGATGTATGTTTCTTTTTCAATCGCAACTTCATAATATATAACCACCGATAGAATATTAACTCTATAATAATAAGATATACGAAATTTGCAAGAATTAAAATATCAAATCTAAATGTACTTTAAGATCGGGTTACGTACGATGTCCGTCCTAGCTTAGATAAATACATTTGCAGTTTTACCAATTCTACAATAATATCAGAGTATCTCCATTTACGCTAAACATTAACAGAATGCCAACATCAATATATTATATATGAATGAGTCCCCTGTGGAATATATTTACATCCCGCTAGATATAATAATAATAATAATAATAATAATGATGATAATAATAATAATAATAATTTATTATTATTATTATTATTATTATTATTATTTATTAATTAATTAATTAATTAATTCCACTAATGTGGAAACTGTTGACCGGAATATTTGCGGAGAAAATTTATGAACATTTTGAGAGTAATGATGTTTTTTTCTGACGAAGAGACGGGGTGCAGGACAGGCTCTAAAGGTATCAAAGAGCAACGACTAATTGATAAAGCATTAATTCAGGATGCGAAGAAGAAGAAGAAGAAGAAGAAGAAGAAGAAGAAGGAGAGGAATCTGAGCGTAGCATGGATCGATTACAGAAAGGCTTATGACTTGGTTCCTCATTCATGGATACGTGAAACACTATTGCTGATGAAGGTTGCTGAGAATGTGGTAGGGCTTTTGGAGACAAGTATGGCTCAATGGAAAACGGTGCCGACAGCAAACAGAGAAAAGATGGGGCAGATTGGCATTAAACGGGGAATATTTCTAGGAGATTCATTATCGCCACTTCTTTTTGTAATGATAATGATACCACTGAGCATCTTCTTGAAGAGAGAAAAACTGGAGTATAACTTTGGATCTGGTGACAGACGCCTCTGCACTCTACTGTTTATGGATGATTTGAAAATATTCTGTAGAAATGAAAAGGAAATAGAGAGACTGGTAGAACTTGTGGGGACATAGATATTGGGATGGAGTTTGGGATTAGTAAATGTGCGGTGCTGGTGATGAAAAGAGGGGTAAAGGTTCATTCGAATGGAATAGTGCTGCCAAATGGAGAAATCATAAAAGAAATAAAAGATGGAGAATATAAGTATTTGGGAGTGGTGGAGGGTGTAGGCATCATGAACAGAGAAATGGAGAAGGTCAGGAAGGAGTATCTTAGAAGAGTGAAACTAATTGCGAATTCGAAACTGTATGGAGGAAACCTAATGAAAGCAGTAAATGCATGAGCAGTCAGTGTTTTGAGATACAGTACGGGAATTTTAGAATGGTCTGACAAGAATTTGCATGCCATGGATATCAAAACAAGAAAAGTTTTAGCAATGTTTGATATATTTCACATTCGAAGTAGCGTAGCAAGCCTGTACCAAAAGAGGAAAGACAGTGGGAGAGGATTGGAAAGTGTAAAAGATTTTGTTAGAACCGATGAGATATCGTTGAAGGAGCATGTGGTTAGAAGTGAGGAGTGGATGCTTAAGGTTGTGGCCAATGAAGTGGAGGTATGTGAAACCAAGGCTGATTATGTGAAACGTGTAGATAGAGAAAGGGCAGAGGAACTGGCTAGGAAGAAAATGCATGGAAGGTTCTTCCAGGATATAGCAGAAGTGGCTGATGAAAGATCATGGCAATGGCTTAGAGCTGGATATTTGGCTAAAAGTACTGAAGCTTTTGTTTGTGCAGCACAAGAGCAGGCATTAGGAAAGCGATTGTTAAAAAAGTGGTTCTAGGAGAGGAAGTTGCTGCAGAATGCCCGATTTGTGGTAAGACCTCAGAGTCAATTGTGCACCTTATAGCAGGGTGTAGTGGGCTGGCTCAGAGAGAGTACTGCAAAAGACCCGATCGCGTGGGACTCCTGATATATTGGTAGGTTTGTAAGAGGGTTGGGGTGAAGTATTAGATGAAAAAACTACAAATCACCGATGTTTTAGGCGGCCTTCCGCCCTCTGCAATTGTAGGTACCACCAACATCGTTAGGAAAACCCTTAATCCTTGAAGCTCCTGGTTTGAAGCCGGGATTAAGAGAACTCCTCTGGAAATGAATCCCATCCCTTTCCAGAGAGACATTGATAAACGAAATCAGAATTATTATTATTATTATTATTATTATTATTATTATTATTATTATTATTATTATTATTATTATTATTATTACTATTATTATTATTACTATTATTATTATTATTATTATTATTATTATTATTATTATTATTATTCGTCACACATTTTATTAACATATGAAGTGACCTATTTCTTTCAAAGTTTGTGATTTTCATTTTTACCAAATTTTGCTTCATTTTGTCTGGCTACGATCTTATTTCTTACGGTGCTTTTCCAACAAGATCTTGAAAAGAGAATGTTTTATATCTATATTTTTCGAAGAGTTTGTCTTTGAATATTTTATATCTTGGACAATTTTTAAATGCCAAGTTTTTACCTAAGGTATTTCTGCCCATCATGCAGATTTCATTTCCCGTTTTTATTTCCCGATCATCTACTTCGGGGAATGGATAAATCTGCAATACGTGAAAAGTAGTATATATATATATATATATATATATATATATATATATATATATATATATATATATATATATTGGACTAAATAACTAGTCAGATATATTGGGGTGTTTCCAAATCACGAAATTCGTTTCATTACGGGACATAAAAATAATATCTGTTCTCTGCCAAACTACTATCCTACCCCCTGTATTTGATAAAACCAAAAGTAAAACCTTTAAAACTTGTAGTTATGAAAAACGACTAATCATAGCTCTGTTTGTAATGCTTTGAGGATATGTTAGTAAGCAAAAGAGGATATCTTAGCAAGAAAAGAGGCAGACGAAAGTAAAGGAGTATGTAAAGAGAAAGTATTTTCCATTGGACATTCTTAACCGTTGGGCGTCCATCAACCAACTTACCCTGGATGGGGAGGAAGGCGGAAAATAAGTAACGTAGGTTCGAAATGCGCACCTAGTGAAAGATGCGATTCATGATGATATATCAGGTTCTTTGCACAATGGCTTGGATGTTTGGATAGTTCGCCATATTTTTCCGGTTTATGTTTAAGTAAGTATTGGTTTAAATTTACTTTAATTAAAGTTCAGAAAAACAATAATCTCTATAGACTTGTTTATACACACACACACACACATACACACACAAACACACACACACACACACATATATATATATATATATATATATATATACAGAGAGAGAGAGTTATATATATATAATCGAAAACAAATTAACATAATCAGTTGTTATTGTTATCCAGTAACAAGCAGGATTTTAGAAAAGAATAACAAAAATAAACCTCCAATAGCAAGCACGTACCCTTGCTTTGTAGCTATAAAAAACAAACTAAGAAAAACGCAAAAGTTCTTAAAATCAAACTATCCCATCATATTAATAGCTCTAAGTAATATTTTGAATTCCAAATATTTAGAATTATTCCAACAACAATCTATTTCGTATTGTTGTATTTCCCGGAATGTAGATTGAATAAAGAAATTTTAGAATCTAATCAAAAACTATTGAAGTATCCTTATTGTTAGCATAATGTAGATGCAAATAAAGAATGACTGAGAAAAGTATAAACACATAACAAAACATAAACACATAATGAAATATAAACACATAATACTATATAAACACATAATAAAATATAAACACACAAAAAATATAAACACATTATAAAATATAAACATATCATAAAATATAAACACATAATCAAATATGAATACATAATAAAATATAAACACATAATAAAATATAAACACATAATAAAATATGAACACATAATGAGATATAAAAACATAATAAAATATAAACACATAATAAAATAGAAACACATAATAAAATATAAACACATAATGAAATATAAACACATAATTAAATAAAAAACAATAAAATATAAACACATAATAAAATATAAACATATAATAAAATATAAATACATAATAAAATATAAACACATAATAAAATACAACACATAATACAATATAAACACACAATAAAATATAAACACGTAATAAAATATAAATACATAATAAAATATAAACACATAATAAAATATAAACACATAATAAAATATAAACATATAATAAAATAAAAACACACATTAAAATATAAACACATAATAAAATATAAACACATAATAAAATATAAACACGTAATTATATATAAACACATAATCAAATATAAACATGTAATAAAATATAAACACATAATAAAATATAAACACATAATAAATATAAACAGATAACAAAATATAAACACATGATAAAATATAAACAGATAATGAAATATAAACACGTAATAAAATATAAACACACAATAAATATAAAACACATAATAAAATACAAACACATAATAAAATATAAACACATTATTAAATATATACACATAATAAAATATAAATACATAATAAAATATAAACACATAATAACATATAAACTCACAATAAAATATAAACACATAATGAAATATAAATACATAATAAAATATAAACACATAATAAAATATAAACACACAATAAAATATAAACACATAATGAAATATAAACACATAATGAAATATAAACACATAATTAAATATAAACACATTATAAAATATAAACACATAATGAAATATAAACACATAATAAAATATAAAACACATAATAAAATATAAACACACAATGAAATATAAACACACAATAAATATTAAACACATAATACAATACAAACACATAATAAAATATATACACATAATAAAATATAAACACATGATAAAATATAAACACGTAATAAAATATAAACACATAATAAAATATGAACACATAATGAAATATAAAACACATAATAGAATATAAACACATAATAAAATATAAACACAAAATAAAATATGAACACGTAATAAAATATAAACACATAATGAAATATAAACACATAATAAAATATAAATACATAATAAAATACAAATACATAATAAAATATAAACACATAGTAAAATATGAACACATAATAAAATATGAACACGTAATAAAATATAAACACATGATAAAATATAAACATGTAATAAAATATAAACACATAATAAAATATGAACACATAATGAAATATAAAACACATAATAAAATATGAACACATAATGAAATATAAAACACATAATAAAATATAAACACATAATAAAATATAAACATAATAAAATATTAACACATAATAAAATAAAAAACACATAATAAAATATGAACTCATTATGCAATATAAAACATATAATAAAATAAAAAACACATAATAAAATATAAACATATAATATAATATAAACACAATAATATATGAACACATAATAAAATATAAACGTGTAATAAAATATAAAAGCATAATAACATATAAACACATAATAAAATATAAACACAAAATAAAATATGACCACGTAATAAAATATAAATACATAATAAATATAGACACATAATAAAATATAAACACATAATGAAATATAAACACATAATAAAATATAAACACATAATAAAATATGAACACATAATGAAATATAAAACACATAATAAAATAAAAAACACATAATAAAATATAAACAAATAATAAGATATAAACACACAATAAAATATAAACACATAATATAATATAAACAAGCAATAAAATATAAACATATAATATAATATAATATAAACACAATAAAATATGAACACATAATAAAATATAAACGTGTAATAAAATAGAAACACAAAATAAAATATAAACACATAATAAAATATAAACACATAATAAAATATTAGGATTAATAATTTGTCCTGGTTTTCTTATACGAATTGCGATTGTGAAATGTAAATTTCACGAAATAATAATTTTGCAAAGCTATTCTTTCTTCTGATTAACAAATAAATATATGGGTCGTTATGGTCACATCCTTTCGGTCGATTCAATCTGCGATGTTTCTAAGTGAATGTTATACGAATTCTGGGAAATTATTATTGAACATGACGGTGGGCTTTAATATCATAACAACCATGTTTCATAGAAAAAAATTAGATAAGAAATGAAAAGTTCCAGTATTTATTAAAAGATTAATAAAGAACTTTAAAAGTAAATTCAGACATAAAACCTGTGCATAGTTTCTGTAATAATAATGCCAATTGTGTGTATTGTTTACGTTTTAAATGAGTTCTTTTTTCTAATATTTATGTAATTAAAGTAAAATTATAAAATAAACAAAATAAATTAAATAAAGTCGATATAGATTGTTCATGAGACAACAGCTGAAATATTTTAATTAAGGAGAATGTTTATCGTTCGGAAAAAATATTCAGTTTATCTCGAATTTTCAATATTGTAACAGAATCGATTTTAAAATCCGTGAACGAAAGTCCGTATTAACACTCCGTTAATGATCAAAATCACACAATGTTGAAACGAACTTAAAAAAAGCGAAGTATATATTGAAGGTTACTATTTAAGTATTAAAAACTTTATAGTTGTATTCTGTTAAACACTAATGTGGAAAAAATTATACTGAGAGGAAACACAGAACACGCGGAACTTTAATGGAAGTGTCATTATTTTAGTTTTATATATATATATATATATATATATATATATATATATATATATATTACGAGGCACACAACAAGGATGGCATAAAATGAAATACAAACGTAGTTGGACTCCAATAAGACATCTTATAAAGAACACTTCTAGTGGTGTATATGATTGCAGTGGTAGTGAATTTGGTTGAGAGAGGGAAAATATCTCCTTGTTCTAATTCAATTATTATTTTAGAGTAAATAATTCGGATGGCAAAATATATCAAATTTACACTAAGATAAATAAACGCATATTTACATCACGTTATTACATGAGTTATGCACCTTCTCTATATATTAACTTTTGTTGAATCTTGTGAAGATGTGCATAATTCTTTCCACTTGCTTGTATCTTAATTATTTATGTGGCGAGTGACGAACATTATTTACGATCTTTCTACTGTCTTAGTCAAGTATTTTTTCTCTATCTCATTTTTTCTTATTTTTCTATTTCCATTCCGTATTCTCTATGCAGATAGTTTCATAAAAGTACGTTTTCCTTTTATCTTGTCTTCAATTGGTCGTCATAATTATCTAACAGTTTACTATCAAAGATTTTCCACTCAATATTTCGCAATTGTCTTTTCGTGTATACATTCAATCTTCCACGTTTCATAGCTTTCATAGAAAACAAATTATCTACTTTTAAACATTTCGCACACGCAAGCATTCAAACTCATTATTTGAAGTTATTTCTTTACCAAATTCCCTATCAATCCCTTCATTCACTCCTTCTTTATATCATAATCCTCGCTTGTTCCTATCTTTTTCACCCGAATCGCACTCTTCCCCTTTCTTTTTCTCAGTCTAGCTCGCTTTATCTTTAACACACTTGTATAATTTTATTCGCCCCGTTTCCCTTTTACCCCTCTTTATTATCTTTTGTTCTTTGTCAATGTCTATATCTCTCTTATCCCCCCCCCCAATCTTATCACTCAATCTCATTTTGACTTTCTCTCCTCTTCACTTTAAGTGTGCCAACGCGTGCTTTTACGCATCTCAGAATCCAAATCGATATATTTTCCCCAACCACGGACGACAAGCGTCCACATCTTTCTCCCTATGGAATATATCAGACCATTTCAAAAATTAATCCAAAATAATCCACTGATATTCAATGCACACACAAACACACAAACATACGTACACATACATATATATATACATGTATGTACATACTTATATATATATGTATATATATGTATATATGTGTGTATGCATATATAAATAAACATATGTATATGTATATGTATGCAGATAATTGTATAGTTGTACAGATAAGTAAAGATATAAATATATATATATATACATATGTTCAATACTTACTTTATAATATTATATGTATTGACAAATATATATATCCATATATTTGTACATATTTTTGAGATATATGCTTTATCTGTTTATAAATATACTATATATATAGATAGAGAGAAAAATCAATAGACAGTTTGATAGATAGATACAATAATAAATGTCTGAATATATGTCTACACACACACACACGCACACATATATATATATATGTTTGTGTGTGTGTTTGTGCGCGCGTGCGTTTATGGGTATGTACATAAATAGAGATTTGATGAAACGTGTAAGTCTATTTTGGCGACTCTGTAATAGATAAATATTAAAAATGGGTTGGTGTAAATATTTTAGGTTCAATCCCGTGTATCGTTTTTTTTTATAATTAAAAAGCCGAACTTTTTCTTAATAACTAATTTTTTTAACTCTCCTTATGATTTTATAGCAAAAAATGGTGAATTTATCGATTAAAAATATTAGTGAATTCTATGATATACATATTCTTTGAATGAACTAAAATTTTTCGTTATCAGATTTGATGAAAAATGTAGTCATTTCATAACAACTACTGTGATTCGAAATTAAATTGAAAATGTTATATATTACCGTAACGGGTATAGAGCCGGGATTGGTGGAAAGATTTTAGGTTGGATCCCGTGTAATGTTTTTTGTTTTAATTAAAAACCGATGAAAAATGGCTTCCGGGCCTTGATAAGTGGTGATCACTGTGTAAAAAAAAAAAAAAAAAAAATCGAACTATAAATATGCTAATAATTCGCCGGTTCCAAGTTATTATTATAACTACTACTCTTAGAGCTGCTGCTGCTGCTGCTGCTGCTGCTGCTGTGAGATCGTGTCTTGTCCATATTATCATCAGCAGCAGTGAACCTGCTTGTCTAGTTTCGGAAGTAAATAAGTCGAATAATACATGTGAACTTAAAAGACTAAAAAGAAGAAAATACTAGTGAGAGTGGCAGAGACAATCAGAAGAAACCAGAAAAAATAGATAAAATAAAAGGTTTAGTTTTTATTTTATTTTAGTAGAAGAAATGAAAGAAAAAACAACACAACTTTATTTAAACTGACTCGTAAATACTGAAAATAGTTTAAAGATTTTTAAAGGTAAATTAAAAAAAGGATAAAAGCAGACGTCACTTTAAATGTCGATGACAATGAAACTTGGATAAAATAAAAGGTTTAGTTTTTATTTTATTTTATTAGAAGAAATGAAAGACAAAACAACACAACTTTATTTAAACTTACTAGGAAATGGTGTCAGTGACTGGTGTTTGGTGTTGTATCCGATGATAACTGTATGGTGAAGACTTCTGCCTGGAAGACCGTCCTCAGTTTACCAAGATAATAAGATTTTTGACAGGTGAGGTGGTTTGAGTATTCTATATAAAAACTTGCACCAATCCTATCATTCATTTTAGATCCATCAATATAGCATTTGATTACGTTGCTTTCCAGCTCTTTTTCGTAATCTCTTGCGCATGTTCTGTCATAAACCATACATGTGAAATGCTTTTCAAATGATCTGGTTTTAGTCGTAAGGTCACCCGGCGCATGAAAGAGCGGTAGTTCCTTCCTAGCCTCATTACATAAATCCACGTGACTCTTTGTTTTTCCAGTAGTCTCAACAGATCTTGACCACCACAGACCCATGAGATATATTCTATAGGATCCCCGCATCGCTTCTGCCTTCAGGAATTCTTTAATCGAAGGGATATTCAACAGCATCTCCAATGCTCCAGTAGGTGTGCTCTGATATGCTGAAGAAGTCATTAAACAAGCAAGTCTTTGTACCTTCTGGAGTTTCTTCCTCAAGTACAATTTCTCTGCCCCGCGGATCCAGGAAACGCATGCATACGACAAAATGGGACATACCATAGCAATGTATATCCACCTCATTACATGCGGGTTAACTGCCCAGGTTTTCCCCACAATTTCTTTGCATCGCATAAGGGCTGCAGTCGCCTTGCAGGAAATATTTTCTATGTGGCTTTTCCTGGTTAGCTTACTGTCAAGGAAACAGCCTTGCCTCCTGCGAAAGTTTCAATTTCTGTCCACTCAGAAAAAAATCACCAAGTTGGCAATTCCTTTTATATGTAAACAAGACCATTTCTGTTTTACGGCTACTGAATTCTAATTCATTTCGATTAGACCATTTATTAGGAATATTTAATGCCATTTTGGCAATGCGTCTGACCAATGATGCTTTTGAACCCGCGACCAGCACTACGATGTCATCAGCATCAACATGGGCATAAATATTTCTATTTTTAAACTCCTTTAAAAGAGGATTCAGCATACAGTTCCATAGTAAAGGTGATAAAATCCCACTTTGGGGGTTTCATTTAACTACTTCCCTTTTAACAGTTGCCCTCAGTAGTTCTACTTGAACTGTTCTGTGCCTCACCATATACTCAATCCATCGGATGAGTACTGGTGGCACATTGATTTCTCGTAGCGACTTGAACATACTACTGAAGGGTATTTATTATATGATAATTAGGATCATTTGATTCATTTTTATGTAAATTATAAAATTATTAATTCCATCTACTAACTAACTAACTAATGAATTAATTTTATTCAAACAATTTTCACTATATAAATATATACAAATAATAGGGGGGAAATAAGTTCAATCCAGCGACTGACACCCTTTCTAACTCAACAATAAACAGCAACACATGCAAATAATAAATAAAATATTTATCAATATTCAAATTTTATTTTTAGCTGCAATATTTTAAGTCCAAAAAAAAATTCTTATTTTTTACTTGACTAGAATATCTGGTTCTTTACTTTTCCAGGTTGAATTTCTTGTCCTTTACTTTTCCAGGTTTAATAAAATATTAAGAATATTACTTTTCATGCGCGCATTTTTCCATATAATATGTATATATATATATATATATATATATATATATATATATATATATATATATATGCGTGTGTGTATGTGTGTATGTGTGTCTGTGTGTATATATAAATGTTTATATAGGCATTGATCTCATAGGCCGGTGCGTATAACTAGCGACTATCAATTCGATGGTTGTAGGTTCAAACTTTGGTTCGGGATGTGTGTTATTATACCAGCACTGAAGGGTTGTAATACAGAGAAACGCTCCGCCTGTGGATTGTTACTATTATCACATTTATGAAATGTACTTGTATGTCTGTGTGTTTGTCTCTCTTTTTGAATCTATATCTCCGTCGAGAGGAGAGGTCCCTTAGTAGAGCGAGGCGTTCAAGTAATAGCTTCTAAGGGGTTAACTTTTATTGAAATTGAAATCTAGCAAAGTTTGGTTGATTGAAAGTACTTTTGAACGCATGTGCAAATACATAGACAGTCTTGCGTAACCGTTATTTTATTTTCATCTATTTCTCATCAAACTAACGAAAGATCAAATAGTTACGACTAAGGTAGGAGCGCTATATGTTTAGGTTTAATTTTGGACTCTGTTGGCATTTAATTCATACATATATATATTGGTAGTATTGTTTAGTTATTTAAACAAAAACAAAAAAAACACAATGTGTTTACCAAAGAGTGCTCAATGTTTAGACAGAGCAATATGAATATGTTGAATATGAAAATTAGTGGCTACACATATGCAAATATGTTTCAGTGACCACCCTGCTAGGGGACATCACGGGGATATTATTGGACTGATGATGTAATTTCCCCTAGCAGGGTGGTCACTGAAACAGATTTGCATATGTGTAGCCACTAATTTTCATATTCAACATATTTATATATATAATACATACATGTATATATATATATATATATATATATATATATATATATATATATAAATTTAAAAATGTAATTTTATATTATATAATTAAATCTTACTGGTGCAATACTTTAAGTTATAAATTTATGATATTTTTACTAGAATATATTGGCTTGGTCTTTTCCAGTTTTAACGACACGTGTTTTTACTTTTCTAAGTTTTCGCTTTGATCTGAAGTAATATTAAGCTCTCATCGCTGTTAACATTTCATGTCTTTTGTTTTATGGTGCTTTTCCTTTTCTGGCGGCGAGTACATTATTTAGTTCCATTTAATTATGTATTTATTTTATCCCTCGCTTTATTATCCTTTTATTTGCTTCTGCTTTTCAAATCATTTATTTATTTATTTATTTTTACCATTTCTTTGTTGACAGAATTCGGTGAACCAATCCTATTTTCCGGATATGGAACGTAACCTATACATCAAAAATAAATAAGTATATTTTTTATTGGTCGTTTTACGAAAAAATGTAACGTTACATGACGTTACTCTTTACTTTAGTAATTTATAAAAATAAAACTGGAAATAAATAAATAAATAATTAAAAATCCAGGTCGACATTTTTTATTACAACTGTTTTTTTATTACCGTTGAATTCGCGTTTCAACACCACTTGAAAAGTCTCTCGCTTTTCCGACCACAAGCCGGCCACCGTCTGCCTATTCTTGCCCTTTATTTTACAAGTCCATTTTCTTCGGCGTCGCAACTTATTTCTGCCTCGAACAGGTGGTGTGTTTTTTCTCTTTTGCTTGCCCCCCCCAACTCGCGAATACATTGTAATTTGCATGCATGCGTTTTTCTGCCTATTGCTACTGCTAATTTCTTCGTAAAACAGCCATCCTTCGGTGCTACTAAATTTTTCACACGTATAATCTTGTAGTTGACTTTAGCATCCAAGGATCAATCTCTGGGAGGAGCAGTACGTAAATACACAAAAGTGTCAACCAAATTAAGCTTCTGACAAAACATTTAGTTCCACACAAAAAATTGTTGACAACAAAATAGTTCCACGTGTCAATTAAGTTGCCATTCTCACTTCCAGTCGTTACTAAAGAAATATGGGCCCATTAGCACTTACACAGTTTAGTGTCATTCGATGATTTTCAACCATAAATTTTTATTTGATGGGATAGCGCTGGATTTCTCCACTCGCATCAAGGTATTCTTCTTAGCGAGGATCCTATTTTTAGGGGCACAAAACTTTTCTATAGCTGGAAAAAAGCGAAGACTAAGTTGTTTTCTTTGTATCCATGGTACAAAGAACGGCAGAACGAAAACGTTTAATGACGGTTAAAAAAAATTAAATAAATAAGGGTGTAGAGTCAGCTAACTGGGTTTCGAACTCACTTATCCAAACCGAATCGAGTTTTTTTTTTGTATAGGGAAACAAATTCAAAAGGTATAAAGACTACAATAACATCAAACTATCGGAAAAAATATTAGGAACGACTAAAATAAATATACCGTTATGATAATTATACAATAGAGAAGAAACACCTTAGAGAGTAATCACGTCCAGATACAAAAGACCATCCCTTTCCTTACAGACAGCCATTTTATATATATATATATATATATATATATATATATATATATATATATATATATATATATATATATACATATATTTACTGTGGCATTTTTGAAAGTTTACAACTGAATTCTATTGGATATCCTTCTTCTAAAGTGTCCCGCCGTCCATTTTGAAATTCAGTAGCTGTAACAATAAGGCTTTAGTATAGTGCATTCTAATTCCTAATGTAGCTGCTCATTTGAACCTAAATTCACAAAAATTGATTAGTCAGTTCATCCCTATATATATATATATATATATATATATATATATATATATAAAATGAACTCATTTTCCCCCATGATTTTGACCTTAATAGGATTATAAATCAAGACAATTTATTGAAATGTAATATGCACAAACTGTAACACAATATCTGTGTTATAGGCATATTACCTCTCTACATCCTCGGTAATCGTAGATTCCTATAATTTTCCTGTTGAGAGTTCATTGCCCAAAATCGGTTACAACCAATAGAAGTAGTACAATCTTTTCTCTCTAATAAAGTCTTCCTTCCCGCGCCACCGCTAACACAATCTCCGGGATCATTCACAAGGGACAGTTACGAAGAAACGCCGGTTTGGCTTTTCTTTACTTCGTAGTTGCTTAAAAAGTCTGGAATGGAATTTTAACGTTCCTTTTCGTTCTATGCTTTCGTGCTTGGTGAAACGCACCATGGACTTAAGAGAATCGAAGGGTTATTTATGTCATTTTTTTCGCTTGAATTTGTTTTGTAGTTGCTTCAAAAACTGGAATAGCATTTTACGGTCCTTTTCGTTCTATTATTTCTACTGGGTGAAGCGCACCATGGACTTAAGCGAATCGAAGGGTTATTTATGTCAGTTTTTTTTCGCTTTTCACTGTGTTGTTTTGTTTTTGTTTTTGTTTTTTCGAACACGTTCATCATTTCTTTGCCTTATTTTTGTTTTCGTTCTTTTAAAGAAGTTTTACTAAAATATAGTGGATACAAAAATGTAGATATCAAATATAAGCAACAAAACACCAATAACTATAATAAAATTAAAAATAGAAGAAAAAGCACTGTAATCTGGTATACGGCCCCATACAATCAAATATTTCAAAAAACTTGGCAAAATATTTCTAGATCTTATTGAAAAACACTTTCCCGCAACCAATACCTTACACAAAATCTTCAATAAAAATACCTTAAAGTTATCTTACAGTTGTCGCGAAAATGTAGAGATGATAATTAAGGCACATAATAGCAAATTACTAAATAAAAACAATGTAAAGAACACCAAAATAAACAATAAAAAAGTAGAAACCATGACAAAAATAAAACTAACACTAGCAGAAATAATAATAATAATAATAATAATAATAATAATAATAATAATAATAATAATAATAATAATAATAACAACAACAAGAATAATAATAATAATAATAACAATAATAATAATAACAAACCGACCCCGGACAAGAACAACCGTACCATAAATAAAAATACTAATAACGAACAAGATAAATGCAACTGTAGACACCGCACATTTTGCCCAGTTCAAAATAAATGTCTAACAAAAAGCGAAGTTTATCAGGCAACAATATTTGCGAAAGAAAACCCGAATGACATGAAATATAGCGTAGGCGTGACTTCCTTAGATTTCAAAACCCGATACTATGACCACAAAAGTACATTCAAAAATAAAAAAACACCGTATAAAAACAACACCAGCGAATAAATGCTGGGAACTCAAAGAAAGCGGCCATTCGCCGGTAGTCGAATGGAAAATAATAAGACAAGCTACCACGTGTAGGCATTTAGACGACCCATATAAATTATGCCTTCATGAAAAATTTGCTATCCTGTACTTTAAAGAACCCCAAAATCTATTAAACTGTAGAAGAGAAATAGCAAATAACTGTGTTCACAAAATAAAACTTACTCTAGGATAGCGATACAAAATAGTTTTAAAACTAACACAAACAATAAAAAATAAACAAATAAATAAATTAAATAAACATGAATATGCATAAACGATCACACATCTATTTATGCATGTATATATATATGCATATATATGTGCATATATGTATGTACACATATGTATATTTATATATATAAAAAAGAAAAAAAAGAAACGTCTGCCTTAAACCACTAAACTAGTTTTAAAACAGATCCTTTCTTCGATAAAATGCATGCCCAATGGCTGATAGGAAGGGGCGCGGTGGATACTAGATAGCTGATTGGCCTACTAAAACCCTCAACAGAAGATGACCATATAAAAACAATAAACAACCACAGAATTCGTGCATAAGCCTGACGAATCCTAGAGTGGATGAAACGCCGAATATTCAGTGTAGCTTAATCGCCATATATATTTTATAAATTACTTAATAGCTCTACCCACGTATTGAACACTTTTGAAGTAAATACTTAACGTTTACGCATAAATCTATACTTTCGTATATTAATTTTATGTGATTAAATGAAGTAGATATATATATATATATATATATATATATATATATATATATATATATATATATATATAACTGTAAACATACTGGGCGGAAAATCCTCTAGAACTATTTCGATTATCATTTCAGTGGAAACTATATCTATAATAGAAATGAAAATAATATTAATGCCATTTGACTATAATACTTCAGTAAAATAAATAATTCTATCGTCAAGTAAATTCAAAAGATTTAAATTGAACTTTTGTGAGATGAAAAAGAAATATAACGCTTGGTTAGTCAACGACTAGATATAAATCGCCTTATATATTATTGAGCACTATTTATTAGAGATCGCGGAGATATTTTGGATTTTTATATTATGCATCCTTACTTTACCAGGATTATATAAATATATATATATAGTTTCCTAACTTTTTTGATATCAACACGCTTTTTTGCGCATACACACGACACATTTATCCACAGAATGCATACAAAACTTGTCCCCGATACCCTGCTCATCCAGACAATTCTTTGAAGGCGTTTAATAATTATCGCTTAATTCGCGACACTTGATAAATTAGTTGATAATTGAAAGAGAAGTGAAATGAGTTCACCGAAATAGAACGCAACGATAAAAATCAATTTGTTTAATGATATTAATTTGCCATTTTGGTTGAAAGTTTCAATTAAAAATTCGGCGGAGGCGAACTACGTTTTTAGTGTATTCTTTATTTGTGTCAACCGTTGATATATTTATTGTGCATACGGTGTTGTCTGCCGGGACAATTACTATTTTATTGTGACTTTGCTTTGAAATGGGCAACGGAGTCCTGTCATTAATCACTATAGTTTATAGCCTATACACGGAAATGACATCGTTGAGCGGAAATGACGTCATTATGTTTATTGCACACTTAGAGGCGATATTTCGATTTTACATCCGTCAGAATCACTTGCCATCAAGATGAGTCCTACGCTCGTCGTAATGCCTCATTTCAATTTTCTTTTTATAAAACAGTAAGCAAACAATGGCAATAATTTATATAAAAAATAAAATAATGATAATAATTGATAACCAACATTTGATATCATTGCTTTATGCCTTTGTAGTTTTCAAAACAACATGAATGATGGGCAAAAACAAATGCACACAATTAAAATAAACACATGTGAAGTTATCCCGGGATACGGGAATGCCTTCAATCATATAAATATGCTCAAAGAATATTCTTTCCAGGAGAAGAGGATAAATAACATGGATAGTTTTATATCAATGTCATTCCCCTACCGATGATCACAATACAACATTATTTTGATTTTTGTAAATGTCTAAATGTAAGAAATAGACGCAATCGACGGAAATATTTTAATAAAGTTAATATTATCCAGAATAGCGCAATAAGTTTGGTTTCAGCATAGACAACACAAAATAATAACATGCAGCAAAAGATAATACAAAATAATAACACGCAGCAATAAATCATACAAAATAATAACATGCAGCAATAGACAACACAAAATAATAACATGCAGCAATAGACAACACAAAATAATAACACGAAGCAATAAACCATACAAAATAATAACATGAAGCAATAAACAATACAAAATAATAACATGCAGTAATATACAATACAAAATAATAACATGCAGCAATAGAAAACACAAAATAATAACATGCAGCAATAGACAACACAATGTAATAACATGCAGCAATAAACAATACAAAATAATAACATGCAACAATGGACAACACAAAATAATAACATGCAGCAACAGATAATACAAAATAATAACATGCAGCAATAGACAACATAAAATAATAACATGGAGCAATAGACAACACAAAATAATAACATGCAGCAAAAGATAATACAAAATAACAACACGCAGCAATAAACAATACAAAATAATAACACGCAGCAATAGACAACACAAAATAATTACACGCAGCAATAGACAACGCAAAATAATAACACGCGCAAATAGATAACACAAAATAATAACACGCAGCAATAGACAACGCGAAATAATAACA
Organism: Euprymna scolopes; assembly: GCF_053919585.1. Taxonomy (NCBI): domain Eukaryota; kingdom Metazoa; phylum Mollusca; class Cephalopoda; order Sepiida; family Sepiolidae; genus Euprymna; species Euprymna scolopes. Next base: position 9,326,314 of record NC_136495.1, on the reverse strand, counting down.
CGGAGTGAGTTGTATAAACAGTTTTATCAAAATAGCGGTCATTGTATTTTAGAATATAGGCTTGTGAACATGAGATCTATGAATAAATTCTATTAGATATCCAGAAATTAATATTGTCTTTCATGGTTTAATAAAAATAATATAATTACTCTGTAAGAGACAATCTTTAACTATTTCAGTTTAACACATTTTAGCAAACGATGTTCTATTCAACCCCTTCTTTCGAATGTGTCCATCATTTTATAAGGTTTCGCTGGTGTTTACCCTGGTGAAAAATCGCCGCACGTCAAATTACTATGAATTCCATTCACAGACAATTATAACAATGATCATATATTATTATAATGATTAACGACAACGAGGCTACATTAAAGAGACTGTAAATCTCACATCCTTGTTTTAAAGTGTAACGTAAAACTAACTAAGGAACAAGCAAAATATTATATAAATCAAAATAGAAAGACATTCCTTATTTATATAAATACGGAAAAGACAATTAGATTACATATATAAATTTAAGAAAATTGACGCATAGAAATGGGAACATGCTGCGTATATGCTTTAAAAATAATAAACCTTTTAGACATGTACCATTTAGTTGCGATTGTATTTTTTCTTTGTCTCTAGATAATTATTTTGCCGTCATTCTAGAATCTGCTGGTTGATGCATTAGATGAAACAAAAATTTATGTTAGTAGTCATAAATTTCAAAAAATGTCAGTTATATATATATATATATATATATATATATATATATATATATATATATATATATATATATATATATATATCATAATGTTTTTAGGGACGCAAAATTTAAATATTGCGCTTAGGAAGGGAAGATTTTATTATTCATGATTAAAAGTAAATTTGTATATATATATATATAGATATTCCTTTAATTTTCTCTCCAGAAAGGGAGAAAAAGGGGGAACAAGAGAGGAATGAAAGAGAAATGGGGAGCCAGCTGACGGGTTTCTTCTCAAAGCTGTATGGAGGGAATTTTTAAAACAAAAAATGAAAAAGCGATTAAAATTGCGTTTTATTCAATTTACGGGGAGAAAAAAAATGTGGGATAACGATTAAAATAAAATCGCATTATGGTCGAATACGCTAGAGATTAATCACGTTCAAACCCAGGAGGCAGTCCCTTTGTTTGCAAAGGTAAGGTTTTCTAAGTCGAACGTGAATAGTCTCCAAGATTTTTAGCTGATGTAGTGAATGAGCACGACTAAGAATAGAAAAAGAGTCTGTGCTAAAGTTCGCTGCACAAGACGTGTTTTTAGTAAATGATCAGTAAATGAAGATCCGTATGTGTTCGTAACAACGTTCGTAGGCCCGTAGGTTCCATTCCTAATTTTACTGGGTACATGTTGTTGGATTCTTCCATCTAATCTTAATGTCGTTCGGCCCAAGTAGTTGGCACCGCAACCACATTCAAAATTGTAAATAACGTTCCTATTATGGTGGGGGGTAGAACATCTTTACGAGAAGATGGTAATAAAGAGAACACAACACGCACATTTGCAGCAAGATAACATCCATGAACTGCTGAACTTATTTGTTTGGCAAATTTCTCACTTACTGTACCCAACTAAGGCAAACGAACATTAATTGGACATTTGGCTACTATATTCTATTTAATTCGAGAGAACTAAACCAATTCCGTTTGAATAATTGACCTAATCACATCTAGTGGGTACCTGTTTTTTGATAAAGTATAGGTAATTGCTTCCAGTTCCTCGTCTAATTTTAACTTGGAACAAATCATAAGGGCACGATGGGTTAGGGTCCAAATTAGATTTATCTTACGTTTTTTAGGACAAAATGAATTCCAAATAGTGTACAAATCTGTAAATGTTGATGTATGATAACTACATGGCGTTTTTGTTACCAATACATCAAGGAACGCTATGGATGAATTGCACTCTCCCTCACAGGTGTACTTTAATGCGGGATGCATTCCATTGAGTAAGGAGAAAAAGGTGTTTGCTTCCGTTTGGTTATTAAATAAAAAGAATATGTTGTCAACATATCGAAAGTACACTAATGGTTTTATGGGTCCAGATTGTAAGCGTTCTTCATAGAACCCCACAAAAATATCCTGGGTTTGAACGAGATTAACCCCAAGGTGTTCGACCATAACGCTGTTCTATTTTAATCGTTTTCCCATTTTTTTGTCTCCCCCGTAAATTGAATAAAAGGCAATTTTAATCGCGTTTTCATTCTTTGTTTTAAAAATTCTCTCGATACAGCTTTGAGAAGCAAGGGTCGAAACCGGTCAGCTGTCTCCCCATTTCTCTTTCTTTCCTCTCCTGGTCCCTATTTCCCTACCCCTTTTTGGAGAGAAGATTAAAGGAATATATATATATATATATATATATATATATATATATATATATATATATACAAATTTACTTTTAATCATGAATTTACTTTTAATCATGAATCATAAAATTCTTCCCTTCCTAATTGAAATATATATATATGCAACGTCTTGTAAGACGAGTGCCACTCCCTCAGACACAAAAATGGTTTCCATCGCCACAGGACCATTTTATAGACAAATGCCTGAGGGAGTATCTATACACAGATGATGTTACAGAGTCTTAGTTTTGTACGACAGCTAAGTCTCTCTCTCGGTTAAAAATTTTGGGATCAAGTAGCAAGCAAGAGCAAGTAGGCCGGCTACAAGTTAAACTGCAGACCAGCTTAATGCGGGTACTGGTCTCCCGCTTTATGTTTTTTTTTAAATCAGAGATTTGCTTCTCCTAGAAAGATTGCATTCACCACGGCTTACGGGATCCCTCTCCACTCCAACACACACATACATACACACAGACACACACCGTGCTAGTTGGTTGTTGACACTGAAAAAGGGTCCATCCGCTATATATATATATATATATATATATATATATATATATATATATATATATATACACATGAAAAAAGGATAGGAAATGTGAAAAAGGAATAAAAGGCAAACTGGAATAACATTTTAGCATGGATGATGACTCTCTCATTGGTAATCTGTTCCATTTGGTTACTCTTCCTTACTACGAGTTTCCAATGGTTTATATATTAATTAGGGTACTTGAAACATCATCGATATGAAATGTTCCGGAAATCGGGAAATGTGATCTATATATCTATAAAAGTGAGAATGTGTGCGCATGGAAACACTTCTCAACCTACATAATTTATAAAGTTTTTAGCGACAAACTTAAAATTTGGTATATAGGGTTTTCAGTTATGTGAAAAATTATTTATCGATTCTCATCCGGAAAAAACGGGCTGCTAAGGAGTGAAAATTGAAAAATTGGTACGTCCGGGGCCATCGGATTTTTATCTGTGTATTAACTGTTATTGCAAATACGCATGCCTGAATCGTTCACATGACATATTCAACCCCGGTAATACCAATGACAATATTTCTACAGGGGGATATTATAAACTTCCTGTCCATCTAACTTTTAATGTTTTCAACAGCACTAAAATTATATCAGTTTATTATAGTGGATGCAGTGAAGGAAAGAGGTCTAGAGATAGATAGATAGATAGATAGATAGATAGATAGATAGATTGATAGATAGATAGATAGATAGATAGATAGATAGATAGATCGATGTATAAAGGTAAAAAGATAGATAGATAGATAGATAGATAGATAGATAGACTGATAGATAGATAGATTGATAGATAGATAGATAGATAGATAGATAGATCGATGTATAAAGGTAAAAAGATAGATAGATAGATAGATAGATAGATTGATAGATAGATAGATTGATAGATAGATAGATAGATAGATAGATAGATCGATGTATAAAGGTAAAAAGATAGATAGATAGATAGATTGATAGATAGATTGATAGATAGATAGATAGATAGATAGATCGATGTATAAAGGTAAAAAGATAGATAGATAGATAGATAGATAGATAGATAGATTGATAGATAGATAGATTGATAGATAGATAGATAGATAGATAGATCGATGTATAAAGGTAAAAAGAGAGATAAATGGAAAGTTATTTCAATCAATATTTTAAATTGTATTATGTTATTATACACTAGCATGGATACCTGGTGTTGCCCGGGTAGACATGAAGTTCGATGAAGACACAGCTGCTACGCTAAGTATATTGACCAACCCACAGAAAAGAACGGAAGCTCAACCAAATGTTTCGGCAGCCCGTTCGCTGGAACACTCCTAAAAATACATGAATCAAAACAACTTTTCTTTCGATCAAAATCGAAGCCAGTGCCTTTGAAAACGCAACAACAAAAAAGTAGCCGCGGTAGACGGGCTCGAACTTGAAAAACTTAAAAGAGAAAAAGTCAGAAACGTTGTCGGAAACGCTTTTGCTGACCTGACCACGACGAGTTTTAATGTCATGACTCTGCAAATAACCTTTATAAACATGTTTTGAGTTTGCTACGTGTGTATGACTTGCGTAAATGGTGTCCCCAAAAAAAGTGACCGCCTCTTGCAAGAAATGGTCCGGATTACCACAACATAATTCATCTTTTTTTCTAATTTAGATATTATGCGTCTTTCAGAAAGTACTAGCTTCGATCCGATCAGATACGGCCGACGAAAGTTTTTAGCGGACATACAAACACGCAAACACAAATAAACAGACGTTTGGAATTTATACATGTGTAGACTAGCAGGGATACCCGACGTTTCCCAGGTGTGAAGAGGTGGTGTAGTAAGGAACCACGGTTCAGCGCCGGTTCAGAGACGTATTTAAAAAGTTGTAGTAGCGGGGGTGTGAAGAGGTTAGGAGGGGGAAATAAAAAAAACACTAGGCAGCCCGAGTAGAGAGAAGAGTACAAAAGTGGTAGTAGGCAGGATAACTCGAACCCGTAGCGCGAAATAGAAAAAATGGCCCAGTTGTCGTCCGGGAGAGCGAGTTTTAAAACGATACCGATTTGGTCACGTCCCCACGCGTCTTTCGGAAGTGTTTGCAAGACATACAAACACACACGCATACACACATTTTGGATTTTATATATTAGACTAGCCTGGTGTTTGGAAGTGTGTATTGAGAAAAAAAAAGTGGTAGTAGGCAGGCACACAGGCTCGAACTCGTGACGTGAAGAGGGAAAAGAAAGTGAAAGAAAAGCTGACGTCTTACCGCTACTTCATGGCGTGACCGGAAGGTCGGAGCCTTAAAATCATTCAAAGTCAATCCAACAGATACGATGACTTGCACAAATTGCTCGTAAAAATCGATCTCTTCTTGAAGAAAAGTGACCAGTTGAGGGTGAAGGAATTAATGTTTTTGGCCAACTCTTCGATATTTCTTGTCCGAGACGCCGAGCTTCAAAATGATACCGATCACATGAAAATCCGTCACCTTTGTTGAAAGTTTTAGACATACATACATACATACATACATACATTTAAACAGACAGGTGAGATGTATATTATAGATGACTGCAGGAAAAGCCTGGTAGTAATGCCTTCTATATAAAACAGAACTATAATTTAAAATTTTCATGTTTAAACATATCATTATATGATTCTGCTGGCCTTGTAAATCACGCGGATAAAGACCACCCATTGTATTTCTAGCAGGACGCACTAACCTCCTAAAGAAATGTGCCAATTTGATTTTGTTTTCTCAATCCAGAAATCGACCTATCATTGTTCCTTGCTCTCGAAATGTCATATTGTTATATCACAGAATCTGAAAGGCTTCATTACTCAAAGGTAAGATATTTTAATATTTAATTCCAGTAAATTAGAAAGTATCGAACACGCTGACATTTGGCGGCATGTAATCACGACGCTCTTTCAGATTTGTCACGCGAATTTCTATCCAGATGAACGCCTTTGTAGATGACAGTCAATCTGCGTCCGACAAAGCGTGTGATCTTTATTGATTGTCAACAGGTTATGAATGAGAAAAATAGGAAAATAAACATGTACTAACAAGCACGAAGAATCAACTGATGCGGTTGCTTGTCAACAACATCGTCAAATGATATACAAGTCATTACTATCGATTTAACAAACAGGTATGTTTTACTAATACATCCGGTAACGGTTCACGGATGTGTATGTATAGATCTTTATAAATATAGATATGCGCATGTTTTAATGCACGGCATTCATTTATGCATATATCTATGCATCTATATTTCTACGTCTCTCTCTCTCTCTCTCTCTCTATATATATATATATATATATATATATATATATATATATATTTATATATATATATATATATATTGTAAAACTGGTAATTAGTTAAAACCTGAAGAGAGTGCTCAATACTATTGCAAAGTAAATATGTGTTTTATTTTTTATAACCGTTTTATCTGTTTGGTTACATATGTTTCGGATGTTGAACCGTGTTTACGATCTAACAGCCTCGTCAGACCTTACAGAAATGGTTCATATATATATATATATATATATATATATATATATATATCTGTGTACATGTGTGTATGTGTGTGTGTGTGTGTGTGTGTGTGTGTGTGTGTGGCTGTCTGGTCACTCAAATACAAGGCATGTTGCCACTTGAACCATATCACGAGAAGACGAGTAGAGTGTCAATTTACATTACACTTCAACTCCATGTCAATGCAGTCATGGAGGCAAATAAGACGGAAGGAATTCCGAAGTGATGCAGTCTGAGAAAAGAAGCTATTAGAGTAGAAGATTTCTCGGCCTCTAGGGAACACTACAGGTAATTGGTAGATTTTTATTGCAAAAACCAGATTTTCCAACTTCGATAAAGTATGTGTAATGTGTTCATCAGATCACGTACTAATGAATTACTTGTAAAACAGACATAAGGATTTGACATTGTGACGATTAACGAGTGCTGGTTAACAATGCGCGACCTACTAAATAATAGACCCTATATTGCACCCTATCCAAGAGAGGGAGTCAAGTGCAAGATTCAACAGCTTAGATGGTTCAACACTACTTTTTCGTAGGTAAATAGTGTCGAATATGTAGAAGTACTGGATCCTCTCACGTTTAATAAATTTTCTAGTACGATATGGAGAAACTACCTTCTTCGCAGAAACCTTGACAATGATCTCAATTTAGTTTTGGCAGTTAATCTTTTTTGTGATGTAAAGCAGAGGAGTAAGAAGAAGGAGTTGGGATGCTTGTTGTAATAATTAAAGGAAAGAAGTTTAATCTTAGTAGCATTAAATGCATTTAAGGTCCAAATCCACTACAGATTTAAAGTCTTGTTCAAAGTCGTGTTTATTGCTATAGATATGCGTACATTTGTGTTTCATTCATGCTTATTACAGAAAGTTGTATCATCCTCAAATATATTTATATCAGAAGATGATATAAAGAAGATCGTTTATGAACATTTTCTTTATTAAGCATGGTATCTACTAATATCAGAAGGTGTTTCCGAGTTAGCTGAGCATTTGTCACACAATCCTCAAGTACTGTGGTTAGGAATTTGTCTAGAAGCCAAAGTTGCTTATTTCCACGATATAGTAGGCTGGTCGGAAATATAAATATCTATGTAAGGAAGTAGAGTATAGAAAAACGTTGAGTAATGCGTCCAGGTGCATCTGATGAGCTAAGTCAATCCCTAGAATGGGCATTTAGGTCATCAAACATATGTATTAATCTCTAAGGTAAGTAAGCATCTACAGGGTGGTCAAAAAGTCAGGTAACATGTTAAAGGTAGAAAAAACAATATGATCCATTATAATCTCTATTCGTTTAATATTATTTGTTTAAATATTTGAGTGTAATATATAAACTTACCCCTCCTGATTTCTGGCTTTGAGGCTATGTAAAGGATAGCGTTTGTGGCAAGAACCCTGATACAATAGCGTCTTTAAAGTTATTTATTGAAGAGGAGATTGCGCGGATATCAGCTGACATGATTACACGTGTTACACAATCAGTGGTTAATCGCTTCCAGCGATTGATAGAGAGTAATGGACGACAATTAACAAAATAAACATATTTCATGTTTGTTTCATTTTATATTTCAATGTATGGTACTTAAATATACGTGTATTGTTAATATCGTTTTTCTTTAAAATGTTACCTGACTTTTTGACCACCCTGATTACCGGAGACATGGTCGATATGTGTACAGTTCTAATTCGAGGGAGACCGCTAGAGAAATTATAAGTAACCAACGCAGTATTGAAAGGGTAGTCTTAAGCACATGCATGCTTGATTATTTGATTTTAGATGTTATTCTCTAGTCCAAAGGAGATAGCTACGAAAATAAACTCAATATATGTACAAATCTTTGTCGGGGATCTTACGGTAGAGGGGAGGGGGCATTATACACCATTCACATCCTGTTAAGCGCCGTGAAACTGATTTGTTCTATCATTGTGAACGTCGTTAATTCATTCATAAACCTCTCTGTTTTATCAGACTGAATTTTCTGCCTACTTAAATACGTTTGTGATGTTGATCTAAGATTCCGCCTGTGTCTCTCCATTGATAAACTATTTCGAGCTTTTAAGCTAAATATCATAGTGTAGTTGTTGCTTGCGTTATCTCTTATTTATCATGTAATCTTAAGCAAGCTTGATTAACAAAATGCCATATGGTAGACTGGCTTATTTACTTGTACATTGAATAATTACTAGTTGTTATGCCGTTGCAGATGGGGTTCTATAATAATAACTCTGAAACTTAAACAGATATAATAGAGTGTAATGTTGTAATAAAAACTAAATGTGCTTGTATGGTAATAACGGCGTGAAAATGGGCATTGCATATATTTAAATATACGTGTGTAAAAGAATGTTTATAATAAAGCATTATTCACTGATGCTTACAATTATTTCCTCTTGGTTTGGGGTTGGCGGTAAATTCGCCAAACAGATAGTTCTTGGCAATCCTCTCATCGTTCTTAAACTGGGTGTGGTAAAATCGCTGGAGTCGACGCTGGGTAAACAGAGCGGTTATGCATGATATGCCCGCCTCATCAAGGATGCTCTCATAGCCAAGATGGCTATGAGAGCATCCTTGATGAGCATCATGTATATATATATATATATGTGTGTGTATGTGTGTGTGATTGTTTTTAATATCCATATGTATACATGGTTCAGCGTCAGCATAGCTATGTATAACGTTACAATTGGTCATGTCGTATAGACGTCATCTATGCTTTCTATTTGGGATCTTTGATCACACTCGCACTTTGACAGTTACACGACAATGAATTCAAATATATCTTTATTCATTAAATAAACACGTGGTGTTCAAAGAAGCGGTAGGGAAATTTGCAATATTGTTTTTATTATAAGCTTTTCATATCTCCTTATCTAGCGTTTTCTTCATTATTTTGATTAATTGTACCCTTGCTTTTTTTCTAGTTTTGCCACTCGTTGGTTCTATCGCTTTCATAAATCCACTGTTTCAAAACTGCTTTGTAATACAACATTTTATTCCAGTAGCTTCTTTTCAAGAATTACAGGTTTATATAACTTTCTTCCTGGCAGTATTTTCCTTAAGGTTTTAAAGATAAAGGCCAATAGGAATCTCATTTCTTTTCGATATTAATCGTTCTTTTTTTGCTTATTACTTAAAGTGACTGCACACCTTGTTTGTGTATAATATACCAGGATATATATAGCTTTGGTTTATACAACGTCTCGTTTGTGTGCTTGTATGTGGCGCGTGTTTTACATATATAGAAACATGCATTTGCTTTAGTGTAATCTCTCTTTTTATTTAGTACGCTGCTATAGTTGGTGATTTTATGTTTTTAATTTTTTATAGCTTCAATTAATCTATCGCGGTTTCAATTTCACTGCTGTCTAACTCTTTGCTCCCTATCCACACAACACGTATGAAGTAGATTCCCTCTTTTCATATAAGGCATGGCCACATACTGATACGCGACTGTTTTTCTCAACTTACGAAGCTCTACGTCTATATCTAAAACTATCTTTTTAATAAAATACATAATCACCTGATGATTTTTACATAATTCCTTTGCTATTATTCTCACATTTCAACGGGAGACTTAATTACGAAATCCTCTTCCAAGCGAAAACATGTCAGACTCAAATTCCACTCTATCAAGTTAACATCCCTTGCTGGAATTTCACTATACATACTTTCTTAACTTTCTATTTTCTTAGCATTAACAACAACTAAAATAACAATAACTGTTCAAGTTTATTTATTTATTTGTTTATTCTCATTCCCTGGCAGGACCCTATATAACATGTCGAGATTTACATAAAAAATATATATTAATATAAGAATTATTTTAAATTTTCATGCATGCATATATATTTTATCTTAACAAAAGGTTTCAGTGTGGCTAGATATAACTACACTACCTGCTGCAGGATTCGAACATCGGGCTGGAGTCGCATTAAATTTGACATACAGAGAGATACACTCATCAACTTTTCGAATATGCAAGAAATTACTCTTTCTTTATTGTCAGTGTCTATTACTTTAAAGGCCTATGAAAAAATGAACAGATACACAGGAGTAATCTTTTCAAACAATTATATTATGCTTGTATTCCTAATAAAAAGGTGGAAAAACTCAGATCCGCCGTGTACCATATCCGTTCCTGCTCCTTTTTCTCATCAATTTCTTTCGCCGTTTCTATTTAACTCCTCCTCCTCGTCTTTTGTTTTAAAACATTTGAAACCTCCGTAAAGGATTGTCATTCCAGGCCGATGGCGTTGATTAAGAAATCACAGTCTTAATCTTCGTGTGTGATCGATTTCTCACCGAATCGTTTTAATTTGGCAATCAATCACGTGACCCTATCAACGGGAACCCTTTCTGCCCTATTGAACCCTCGACGAGATGAGAAGAAAAACTGCCTCTTCCAATCAATTGAAATGGATTTGCTACCGAACTGCAGATAGAGACCAGAACGACACCGATAAGCGATTGACAGATGCGCGAAATAATTATTCACACTGTTTATATGAGTTCAGGCAGAGACAACGGCAATGCCACCATGGTAGCATCATTAACAGGCACCGGGCAAAGGGTCCAAGAAAACAACTCGTAATTCATGGAGGTCAATAAAAAGCACAACTGAAACTGTAGTCACAAAATGTAAAGTGAAGCTAAGATACCAGAAGCGTTATTTTTTTATTTTATTTTTTTTACACAGTGATCACCACTTATCAAGGCCCGGAAGCCACTCACGGATAAGGGTTATTGCAAGTACATTACGTTAGTGTGGAGATTTGATGAAGTGTTTACTTAAGTGGGCGGTTCATTAGGAATTTGTTAACGTTGGACTTGAAGACATCCAAGTTGTAGTCCGGTGGGAAGCAGGCAGACGGAACAGAGTTCCACAGGCGTGCAGTTCTAAGAAAGAAGCTTTGTTCATGGAATCCACGTTTTGATTTAGGCACAGATATAGAGTGGGGGAAATTTTTCACAGTGGATTCGGCTAGACGGGTGTTTTTCGTGAAAGATTGGCGAGGAGGGACCAGAGATTGGAGTTCAGACGAGCACCATGGAAATAACGATAAAACAAGGATAGGCTCGCAACGTCTCTTCTGTTATATATCATAGAGGCATTATATACTAGCAGTAAGACCCGTCTTAGAAAGGGTTCGTAATGATCAAACACAGAAACCTTGGCACTCTTCACATATGTGATCTACAGAAAATAACTTACCGTTAAATCGTCCGCGCGTCACGTGGAAGCAAGACGCGGGGGCGGAGAATCAAGATGGCGGGGATCAAAACTTTTATAACTAGTGGTCTCGTAAAGTGATGCAAAATCTCCATGCTCGACTGGATAAAGGGAAGCTGCGGCGAGGACGCAATTGATGTTGCACAAAACGCCTTGTGGACTTTTTGAGGCGAATATTTGAGCCCTGTTGTAAGAGAATCCCAGAGGACTTGTGCTACACAATCATATTACAATCTTGTCTTTCTAATATTTTTTTCTTTCCTGTTTTGTGTTAAAGTTCCTTAATTGAATATGGTTTCTAATATAATGTGAACTCTACCAATAACAACTTAGATCACATATATAAGGAACGATGTTTCAGAAATGCATGAAAACTGTCAAAAATTTAAAAGCTTCCTACATCCGTGACATACCATGGGTAGCCACTGCAAAAGTGCCCACTCACTGGATTTTTGTGGCAAGAGTTGCGCAATCTCTAACCATATCTTTCCTGAGTCGAGACTGTAAAATATAAGTTAAAAGTGGAAGTTTAAAACGACTGCAACAATCACGAAATAAGCAGGGTATATATATATATACAGCGGCTTAGCGTCCCAAGCGGTCACCCCTTTGGTACAAGCCAGGCTCTCTATTGCTTAACTTCAGTAATTGGACAAGAGCTTGTGTATCAAGTGATTATGCCGTATATAATCATATATATATATATATATATATATGTGTGTATATATATATATGTATATAATATATAATATATAATATAATATAATATATATAATATAATTAAATATATATTTAATAAAAAATGTATAATATAATTAAATATATATATATATAATATAATCAAATATATAATATAATATAACGACAAATATATAATATAATCATATATATATATACATATATATATATATATATGTATATATATATATATACAGGGTGGTCGCTAGAAAATCGGGGAATTTGAAGGTCAGCTTAGATCGTGAATAAAATGCGTGATTGCTATATTTTTATTGGTGCTTTTGTTGTCGAATGGATGTGCAATCTGCATATTGATTTCATTACATCTTGCTTATTCATTTCTTCGATTTAGATTTTGATACCCACATCATGGACGGGAGCAGCAGGAAACACCTTTCAGATTTTCAAAAGCAGGTTATACTTCTTTTAAAAACTGAAAATCCGACGGACAAAATTTCTGGCCGTGTTACCGAATTTTTAAGCGCATTAGTTTGATAATGTTGTTGCAACTTTGAAACAAGAATGTCCTGAAACAGCTGGTACTCGCCAAAAAGAAACTGGACCAAAGAAACGAATTTCGGACGAAGCACTTGCCATGGTGAAAGATTTGGAAGTTTCACCTGTGCGACGCGATGTAATAGAGAGACGTCATTTCAGTCAACGAGAAATCGTTCGACATCTTAATATATCGAAAACATCAGCGTTTGAAAGTCTCAAAGAAAGTGAACTGAAATACTACCGTCGAATTAAATATTACATACTTATTGAGCGCCATCAGGAAATGCTCGAAAACAAGTCGTTTGCTATCATTGCTCGTTTTAAACCAGAGTTTGCTTGGAGAAGGGTATGGTTTTCGGACGAAGCAAGATTCTCTTTGCGACCGCCTTTGAACGGACAAAATGATCGCATTTACCGAGAAATTCATGTAAAAACTGACATACCTGAAGAGGATCTGCTTGTGGAATATTGCAATATGCAGCCATCTGTTCTTTGTTATGCTACTGTTTTATGGTATGGCAACACGAAGCTTCGATTTCTTGAAGGATATTATTTGGGCTAGTAATTACAAAATTTTGAAAATTTATATTAAAGGAAAAATATAATCAACAAACGCCAAAGTATTGGATACATTGATTTAATATTTGGTTGCATAGATTTTATTGCGTTCACAGCTTCCAATCGCTTTCTATAGTTGCACACATTTTTTTTTCAAAGATATGGACGTATTTTGCGCCATTCCTCTTTGCAGAACTGTTTTAGTTGTTGAATATTTTGTGGAGTCCTTTTTTGAACATTGATCTTCAATATTATCGAAAAATTATCACTGGATTTGATGTCTGGAGAGTGACTGGACCAAATAAGAACGTCAACTCGGTTATTTCTAAGCCATTCTTTGGTTAGTTTGCCAGTATGCTTGGGATCATTGAAACACGAAATTGCTATTATTTACGAACAATTCAGCAGCTTTCTGGAGGTTTTTCTCAAATCTCCCTGTACATACGTCCATTCATTCTAACATTGATGATTTCTCGTTCACCAGTACCTTTGGATGAAAACATTCCCATGCTATAATCGAACCATCGCCAAACTTTACCGTAAAGAATGGTATTCTTTTTGTTATAGGCGATGCCATTTTTACGCCATACATGTGTTGCTGTGATTCTTCCGAAGATTTCGATTTCGTTTCGTCTTACCAGATTACCTTGTTCCACATTTCTTGAGGTTGTTTCCCATATGTTTTTACATAATTAAAACGTGATCTGACATGTTTAAGCTTCAATAATGGAACTTTTCTTAGGGACCTTGATACAAAACCTGCACGATTTAGAACTTTACTGACTGTATCCTTGATCACATTAATCCCAGCTTTTCTGAAGTCGGTGTGAATTTCACCACCAGTAAGAAAAGTTTTTTTGTACCTTTCTGCTTATCCACCTTGATTTTTTTTTTCGTTTAATTTCCTTGGCCGACCACATCCTGGATGATTTGCAACCGATTCACCAGGGCTTTTTAACTTTCTAATAACGTTTCCAACTGTACTAAGTGGTAGATTAAGATATTATTCGATACCCATTTCCTTCTTTGTACTTGTCAATCATTTTCTGCCGAATATCCATTGACAACTTTTTAGTTTTAGGCATTTTTATAAATGAACTGGATGACTTTGGAGGAGTGAGCCCAAACTGGAAGAATTTTATAAAATTATTTTAATATAAAGATCACTGATTGATCAGTGATAACTCGTTTGCATTATTGCAACACGCTAAGCAAAAGACATTTAAATTAATTTCAGAAAAATATTTTTAAAGTGTATCCAATACTTTTACGTTTGTTAATTCATATTTTTCCTTTAATATAAACTTTTTAAACTTTGATTTTGTAATTACTACTCCAAATATAATTTAGAATAGTAATAGGAACATACTGACCAACTTTTAGATAAAATCTTGAACCCTAATTAAAGTTATGAAGAAAAATGTAATGTATCCAATACTTAATAAAATAAAAGTATTTAATGAAACTACAAGTAAGTCACAGATCTTACTTGGTTAAAAAAAAAGGGTGAGGTAAGGGGAACAGGAGGCAAAATAAAAATAAAAATAAAAATATTTCACATGAATGGACAGTCCATTATATATATATATATATATATATATATATATATATATATATATATATATATATATATAACAAAGTTAGAAACCTGAATGATCACTCGGGCGTAATCATCGTTATTACGTAGAACATAATAGCTGTCATTGTCCGGGCGGCTGCAAGGTCGTGTACGTGATTATTCGTAATGCGGACGCATATCTAGTCAGGAAAATCAGTTCGACAACAAAGATAGAAATCGTTTTATTATGATCATGCGTGCTCTTCATGGTTATTTTCTTTAATAACGCCTACTTATTATGGCCACAATTATGATCCGATGAAATTATTATGACCCATAGTACCAGAAATAGATTGCACACAATTCGGTCATTGGTTTTCATAAATACAAGCACAGCAAAATTGAGAATGTACTGAACGATGATACGCAAAATACTGGTGCACGGCTGCGTGACCTGGACGACGGGCGAAATATCTACATACAATAAAAGTTTTCGGCCTGCACTGTCTTTCCAGCGACATAGGAATCACACCATCTGACCAGATCCCAAAACCGACCATCTGTTTAACGAGTAACACCACCGACAAAACAAAAACTCTTGGAAAAGAGGATTATGTGGTTTGCTTACATTTTTCTCACCTTCATAAGGAAGTCATTTGTAATAATGCAGCTTCTATCATACATGTCGACTGGAAGGAAGTGCAAAGGTAACTTGGAGTTGAATAGTAAAGGCAGATATTTAACTTGTAGCTGCTTCCCGTGTTTTGCAGTTTTTCTTAGTGAACTCGGATATACTAAAGTAAATCGATGACTCCACTGCCGATCTGGGAGGTGGGAGTATCGTCTCGGCGAGAGTTTGAGTGAAATCATTTGGAGTGCGTTCGATTTAATACGAATTAATACCGTAATAGTTAGTGCAGATTGACTGAGTGGCGAAAAGGTACGCTAAGGGGTCACTGGTTGATTTTTAACTTGTATTGATTGTTAATTTTGGTGATACCTTATAGTAATTTTAACATTGTTCATATATATATATATATATATATATATATTTATATACATATGCATACATATATATATATATTTATCATATTTGAATAACACCGAACGTAGTGCTATTATTGAGGGTTTGCTTTTTTTTATAGTTCTATAGTTTATATATAAACTATTAAGAAAGAAAATTTTACAAAGAAAAGAAAACAAAATACACTTCTAAGCTCTAGTTGCATGTTTAAAAAGCATAATTCGATAAAAGGGGTAAAAAGGCACGAGGCAGGAAAAAACTCTATCGAGGCGTCTTTCAGACAAAACTTTTCAAGATTAACGTTGGCAACAGCGGAGGAAACATTAAATTATTAACGAGAGTAAAAAAAATGTATGCAACATTTATTCCAGTGCCAGATCTGTACTGACGGATGCACTGATTAAACTTTTTCGATTTTATTCATAGCTTGCTCAAGAATTCACTGAAACGAATTCTCGAGGTAGTATTAATAATTTTACGCCAACCGTCTCTGTAAACAGAGAGAGTATACACTTAATTTGGAACTCATAGAGATTCGTTGAGATTGAATCCTTTTCTCCTATTTCCCATACATTTTTCTACTCTTGGTAATAATTTATGTTCTTTTGTCACGTTTTTAAACAATGTTTCCTACCCCGTTGC
Source organism: Euprymna scolopes (assembly GCF_053919585.1). Lineage (NCBI taxonomy): Eukaryota > Metazoa > Mollusca > Cephalopoda > Sepiida > Sepiolidae > Euprymna > Euprymna scolopes. Next base: position 9,309,638 of record NC_136495.1, on the reverse strand, counting down.
GAACGTTAATCTTGAAAATTGTTGGCTGAAAGACGTCTTGATAGGTTTTTTTTAACCCTACCCCTTATTTATCCCCTTTATCTAATTTATGGTTTTAAACATGCAAGTAGAGCTTAAAGAAAATATATTTTAGGAATGTATTTTGGTTTTCCTTGTAAAATTTTCTTCTTTAATAGTTTATGTTCAAAGTATAGAAAAAAAAGCAAACTCCTAACAATTAATAATTAATGCTTTTGACACAGCCTCGCTTTCGAATATCATTATATTAATATATCATCATTATAGTGGTTAGCACTAGGGCTATGACAAAAGCATATTCTTTTCATTGTTTTGAATCTCGGGTATGTATCCGACACAGTTAGACACAGTTAATCAACCGAGAACCACATCACTCTATATAAAAGCATATAAGATATCGACGCGTACACATCCGAGACTCAAAACAATCAAAATAATATGCTGTTGTCCTCGCACTAGATATCACCTAAGAAAAAACTGTGAAACATAAGGTAAATAGGAATTTTATGAGACACAAGCAAAAAGAACATTGTCTTACGAGAAGTGCGTGACTGAAGCAGTAAATTAAAGATTTTCTCTTACAATGTTATTTAATTATTTGTATTGAACTACGTAGCACAATATTGTTTTCTGAATAGTTATTAGTGCTTATTAAATCATCTTATGTTAGTCAGCTCTATATTTAAAATAAAGCGTATAATATTTTCATGGGAATGTTAATAAACTCATACTTGCAACGTGTTATTGTTTTTTTTTCTTTTTCAAATCTATTTTTTTTTCACTATTTACAAATATATCATCTTTATCAAAACATAGTTGTTGTATTTATTTGCTTCCCCACCAAAGCAAATTAGGCACAAGGTCGTTTTTAATGTGGGTTAAAAACCAGCTCCCCTAAAAGTAGGGTAAAAAGGGGGCACTCTGGTTGTGACCAAAAATAATAATTGTCCCAGTATAGAGGGTTTCCCCTCCACTGACTGGTACAAATTATCTTAAGTGCAGCATCTGCAGAACAGATGGTATTTATTTGCTCCCCCACCGAGCAAATTAGGCACAAGGCCGATTTTTAATGTGAGGAGTCAAGGGAGGGGGAAGGGAAAAAGGGAACCAGCTCCCGAGAGGTGGGAAATGGGAGCTGGTTAAAGGTCAAGCATGTGGGGTTGCCCCCACATCTGGTCTTTGCTAGTCATAGCTAGTCCTAGCTAGTCATAGCTTGCAGTATCTGCCGGAACAGATGGTATTTATTTGCTCCCCCACCGAGCAAATTAGGCACAAGGCCGATTTTTAATGTGAGGAGTGAAGGGAGGGGGAAGGGAAAATGGGGACCAGCTCCCGAGAGGTGGGAAATGGGAGCTGGTTAAAGGTCAGGCATGTGGGGTTGCCCCCACATCCGGTCTTTGCTAGTCATAGCTAGTCATAGCTTGCAGTATCTGCCGGAACAGATGGTATTTATTTGCTCCCCCACCGAGCAAATTAGGCACAAGGCCGATTTTTAACGTGAGGAGTGAAGGGAGGGGGAAGGGAAAAAGGGGACCATCTCCCGAGAGGTGGGAAATGGGAGCTGGTTAATGGTCAGGCATGTGGGGTTGCCCCCACATCTGGTCTTTGCTAGTCATAGCTAGTCATAGCTTGCAGCATCTGCCGGAACAGATGGTGTTTATTTGCTCCCCCACTGAGCAAATTAGGCACAAGGCCGTTTTTAATGTGAGGTAAAAACCAGCTCCCCTAAAAGGGGTCACTCTGGTTACCAAAAATAATAATTGTCCCAGTATAGAGGGTTTCCCCTCCATTGACTGGTACAAATTATCTTAAGTGCAGTATCTGCCGGAACAGATACTACACTTTGATCCCAGCCCGAAGGCCAAGAACAACAGAAAAAAAAGGCCACATAGTTATTGATAAAATATATTTCTCCACTCGTAAAATGTGTTTTCTTCGATTGCATATTTTTACAAGACTGGGAGGAATATATAATTGTTAAAGAATTACGTATAATACTTAGTTAAAGTTAAACAATTTCAAATACAAATGATGTAAATATGCGTTAGATACATAACTCTACACGTGTTGAAAGAAATTCATTATGTATCTCTTAGTATAGTTGTGTGTCTATTTGTCTTTTTCTATTTCTTTCAGTAACTAATGGTCCAACCTGATTGAAATTTTGTATGGGCTTTTGTAATGATACTTACTATGGTATCCGTTCGATACACAATCAGTGGTTAATAGTGACTGATATAATTTAGCATTTTATTTAAAATGGGTAGGGATCTAACCGTCAATTTTGCATTAAGAAACGGCCGTTTGACAAGCAGAATAACTTATTAATTTTTTTATCATTTTTTTTTTAAAGAAATGCGATTTTAAAAGAGAAAATGCTAATATATTCATTTTTGCGGATTGTTATCTTCATATTCGTAGTTGTTGTTATTTCACCACATTTCGGCCAACTCATCCATCAGCCTTCTTAAGGCGTTTAACAGCGTATGTGTGTGTGGGTGTGTGTATTTCGTATTACAAACAAATATATTTTTAAATGTTGTCCTGGTATTAGGTTGGTTCAAAAATAATATCGTTTTTTACGTTAAACTTCAAAAGATCAGAACACGTTTAACAGCAAGCAATTTAAATAATAGCAATAAACTTTATCAATCGAAATAAGAACCATTCGAATCGAGACATTTTTGCCAACGAGAAAGAAGTTAATTTTTTACCATTTGCGTAGAAATACGGAGTTCTGAAACCGATGAAGTCATTCTGGGACGATTCGGCATCATCTTGGCTTTTGAAGCTTTATTGTCAAGATGCTTGAAAAAGTGATAATATGTGGACGATAGGTAGATTGAATACGGCAGATGAAGCAGAGTCTCGTAGCCCAATTCGTCAGCTTCTGCAGGGTCAGTTGAGCAACATGCGGGTGAGCGTTGTCATGAAGGAAAACTGCTGCCTTCATATGACGGGCATATACTTTGGAGCATCTGGTGCATTTCGTCAATTTGTCGGCAGTACTTCCCCGCTGTAATTGTTTCGCTTGGATTCAAGAAGCCGTGTTAGATGAGACCAGCCGCAGATCGCTAAACAGTCACCATAACATTTTTTATACACTTTTGGATTCGGAGAGTGCCGTGGAGGATCCAACCACTGTGCCGGACATCGCGGGTTGTTGTAGATGATTAACTTATCATCAAACGTCACAATCCGCTCAAGAAATGGGTCGTTTTTGTTGCGCTGAATGAGCGTAGATGAGACTTCAAAACGACGATTTTTTTTATTATTATTGTTCAGTTTGTGCGGCACCAATTTCTCCAATGTTTTTCACTTCCGTATTTGCTTTAAATATTGGGAAGGACTGCTAGTGGTCGACGTCGAGTTCAACAGCGATTTCGAGTGTGGTTTTTCGAGGATCGGCTTCAACTAAGTTTTTCAAATGTTCGTTATCAACCGCAGTCGGTCCGCTGCGACTGTCTTCATTGTCGGGGCTCTCGTCATCATTGCGAAATTTATTGAACCAGTGTTGTGTCACACGTCCATTAGTGGTTCCTAGGCCAAACGCATATTTGATATTTCGAGCTGTCTCGTCAGCTTTCTGTCTACAGGGTGGTCAAAAAGTCAGGTAACATTTTAAAGAAAAACGATATTAGTAATACACGTATATTTAAGTACCATACATTGAAATATAAAATGAAACAAACATGAAATATGTTTATATTGTTAATTGTCGTCCATTTCTCTCTATCAGTCGCTGTAAGCGATTAACCACTGATTGTGTAACACGTGTAATCATGTCAGCTGATATCTGCGCAATCTCCTCTTCAATAAATAACTTTAAAGACGCTATTGTATCAGGCTTCTTGCCATAAACGCTATCCTTTACATAGCCCCAAAGCCAGAAATCAGGAGGGGTAGTTTATATATTACACTGAAATATTTAAACAAATTATAGTAAACGAATAGAGATTATAATGGATCATATTGTTTTTTCTACCTTTAACATGTTACCTGACTTTTTGACCACCCTGTAGTTTGAACTGGAACAAGAAAATCGTGCGGATTTGAATTTTTTCTACGATGTGGAAAAGCATGCAAAAATGAATAAAGAGATTGAGATCGTTAACAAATAAAACGATTCGATAGAACGAAAACTGCGCTCAAAATTAATATATCACATGGCCATATATAAAGATAAATTAATTCAGAAACATGTATAAAACTAACACATGTGAGAAAACGATATTGTTTTACACCAACCTAATATTATATTTCTTGAAATCGATCATCCCAAGCACGTATTGAAATAAAGATGATGCGTTAGTAAACGTATAATTTAGATTTGTTTTTTTCCCCTCTTCTCTCTTTTACTCCCTCTCTCTCTCTCTCTCTCTCTCTCTCTCTATATATATATATATATATATATATATATATATAGAGAGAGAGAGAGAGAGAGAGAGAGAGAGAGAGAGAGAGAGAGAGAGAGAGACGGACAGATATTTGCATAAAGCATTTTCTGGAAGAAATACAAATCAATTAAAATACTATATTGCAGCTTTTATTAAGCACTATAAATAACCTCGCTAAATTCATTGTTGTCCCTTGGATATCTTAAATCCGGAATAACTTATCTATCCCTACATATATATGTATATATGTATGTATATGTACCTACATATATACATATATACATATATTCCAAAGGGTGAATGAACCCTTTTTCGGGGTCAACGGCCAACTAGCACCGTGTGTATGTCTGTGTGTGTTGGGGTGGAGAGGGCTCCCGTAAGCCGTTGTCAATGCAACCTTTCTAGGAGAAGCAAATCTCTGATTAAAAAAAGACATAAAGCGGGAGACCAGTATCCGCATAAAGCTGGTCTGCAGTTTAACTTGTTGCTGGCTATCTTGCTCTTGTTTGTTACTGGATCTCAACATTTTGAACCGAGAGAGAGATTTAGTTGTTGTACAAAGCTAAGACTCTGTAACATCATCTGTGTATTGATACTGCCTTGCGCATTTGTCTATAAAAAATAGTCCTGTGGCGATGGAAAAGTTGTGACGTGTGGAGTCATTTTTAGGCTCATTTACTTTGTCTGAGGGAGTGGCACTCGTCTGACAAGACCTTGCAATCATATATATATATATATATATATATATATATATATATATATACAGAGAGAGAGAGACAGACATACAGACAGACAGAGACAGAGACAGAAACAGGCAGAGTGATGCAGAATGGTGATAATTTCTACGTGTTTTCCACTGATTCTGTCTTTCTCGTTGATTTACTCGCCATTTCTTTATTTCTCTAGAAAATTCACCTCCTTTACTCTTTTAGATTCACATTCCCTTTTTACTCTCCTCCCTTTCTGTAATTGACCTCCTCACCTTCACCAACCAGTGGCACCGATTGGTAGCCTCGCGGTGTCAATATTCACAGCTCATTTACCATTTACAAGACAGAACGCCCAAATCTACAAGGATTTCATCGAAGAATCATCAATCCTTTATTGGGAAATCGATACAAACCAAAATAAAGCAAAAAACTATGAAGATAAAGTGTGGAACAATTGTAAAGCAACGAAGCTAACGGCCTTTTTGCCTGGGGAAACGACAATTGAATCAAATCTGGTTAACAGTTTGTTTTGATCTACCTTAGATTTTAATTTACTATTTTCCAGATGGACAGCAGCAAACCCGACATTCAATCAAGTTTTAGTCTTCGATCTAAACATAATTTAATTATGTAATCTCTATACTAGTATCAGAGACGATTTCAGTATCCCACTATTTATTAGAGTTATGTCCTTCATATATATATATATATATATATATATATATATATATATATATATATATATATATATATATATATATATATATATATATATATTAGGCTTTCTTTCAGTTTGACAGACTATGGATACTGACTGTAAGGGTGCCTGCGCGTGAAATTTTCCATGGCGAGGGTTGCGCAATCTTCAACCACACCACTCTTGCATACCAGTGGCAAGTGGAGGCTCAGAAAGACTGGAAACAATGCCGAGATAAGCGGAAATTCCCAAATGGTCACTCATCTGGTACTAGCCAGGCTCAACGTTGCTTAACTTCGGTGATATTAAGAGAACCGCTGTGTCAACGTGATTATGCTGTATATATATATATATATATATATATATATATATATATATATATATATATATATATATATATATATATATATATATATATATATATATATATATATATATATATATATATATATATATATATGGAGGGAGGGAGAGAGAGAGAGAGAGAGAGAGAGAGCGAGAGAGAGAGAGAATTTAGCATTCCAGCCCGGCACTGCCCGGGTGTTTGGAAGTGTATGTTGAGCAAAAAAAAAGCGGCCTATTTTTTTAACTTTGACCCCTATTATGACATCTTAACATTTATTGTTTACGACTCAAATTCAGTTATTAAGTTTGATCTATGTCCAAGGAACCTATATCTAAAATTTCAAGAGTTTAGCCCCAAAATTGTCGGAGTAGTTTGGTTGAGTTCTCAGAGGTCAATCCTTTCAACTTTGACCTCTAAACTGACAAATTTCTTGCTGAAAACCGATTACAAAGATTTTCCCACATCTCAATACCCTGTATATTAAATTTTGAGTTTAGACACAAAATTGGCAGAGTTATTGCGTAGGGAAATGTACACAGACAGACAGACAGACAGATACTTTCACTTTTGTAGATATATAGATATATATTTTTCTCAATAAAAGAAGATCAAGCCATATTTACATTATATATTTATATTAATTAAAATACATGGTCGTGACATTGAACATGTTTCGAACAAACCAGAAATTCTCGTTAGGCGACTTAACAAAATGTTGCTTTCAACAGAAGAAACCAGTCCTCAAACTGATTATTAGAAAGCAACTATTTCTTAAGTCGCCTGACAAGGACCTCTGGTTTAAACCGACCATTTGTCCGAGACATTAGCATGTCCAATGTAACGACGATGTACATTTTTATATTAATATATATATATATATATATATATATATATATATATATATATATATATATATATATATATAAGGGAAATGTTTGTGTATCTGTGCGTTTTCGTGTATTTCCAAGAAAGGTTTTTTTTTCGAGAACCGATTAGCCGCCTCACAACTTCTTAGAACTTTTTTATATCGCCCCTAAATGATAATATCTACGAGTTAACAATCGGGGTCGCCTGTCTATTTAATTTTCCCGACTTTCAAAAGATAAATATTCAACAATCTTCTATCACCGCATGTGCATTAAGCTTTTCCGTATAAAAAGGAAGCGAACAGGCTCGAGGTAAATAAAACAATGTCCCGCACTCAAAGTTGACGTCATTAACTCGTCAAAAACGGGCACCTGCCGTTAAACATCGGCCGTTTTTTCACCCTTATTATTATTTTCCAACTAATTTGATATCTGTGACACACACAGACACACACCTACAACACACACACACACACACACACACATATATATATATATATATATATATATATATATATATATATATATATATATATAATTTTCTATAACGATAAATAAAAATTCCAAATAAAGCAAATTTAAATTATATATGAACTTAATAAATTCTTATGAAATAGTCATAGTCCCTTAAGGTATTGTAAATCTTTGAAAGTATTACTTAAAACTATATTATTGGGATTCACTAGTTAGATTACACACACACACACACACACACACACATATATATATATATATATATGTTGTGTGTTATAAACTTTAAAATGATGCATATATATGCATTATTTTAAAATGTATAACAATATATATGTATGTGTGTATGTATATAATCTAACCAGTGAGTACCTATAATATAGTTTTAAGTACATACTTTCAAAGATTTACAATACATTAATGGCCAATGACGTTTTTATAAGAATTAATTAAGTCCATGAAAAATACACTATACAGATAAGATCATCAAACTTTAGGGATTAAAGGTGACCTTAGATGATTTTTGTATATTTTAAAATCCTTTGGGGATCCCCTCGAAAATTATTTGTTTTGAAATGTACCCTTTTTATATACCAGAACTTAAATAAATAAATTAATTAATAAGTTAAATATAAAAGAATTAGTAAATTAATATGTTTAATATAAAAAATTAATAAATTAATAAGTTTAATACAAAAATTAATAAATTAATAAGTTTAATATAAAAAAATAATAAATTAATTAGTTTAATATAAAGAATTAATAAATTAATATGTCTAATATAACAAATTTATAAATTGATAAGTTTAATATAACAAATTAATAATAAATTAATAAGTTTAATATGAAAAATTAATAAATTAATAAGTCTAATACACAAATTAATAAATTAATAAGTTTAATATAAAAAATTGATAAATTGATAAGTTTAATATAAAAAATTAATAAATTAATAAGTTTAATATAAAAAATCAAAGCAACGAAATAATAAATAAAAGATTATGAATTATAATAGACAATGATAAAAAACTAATATAAAAATAATAGGAACAAATACATTAAAACTGATATAAATTAATAATAACTTAAAGTACAATTTATACATGTGCATATGCCTGTGTGTGTTTGTGCCAGTATATATGCATTTGTCTTTATCTATGTGTGTATGTGTATCAATATATAGAAAGTAAATAAAAGCTAGAATCACAAATATTCAATTTTATATAACTGAAGAAGTCAGTGGTAATTTTAAATTAAAAGCTATAATAAAAAAAAATATGAAAAAGGAATAAAAACTGAACGACAAACGTCATGTTTATAGATAGACTTTTTGATCCAATTCAGTTAACCCCTTGTTTTCCTCTATAATCTAGACAAGTTTAATATCTTGATTTATAAAATCGTTAATATTCGTTCCATGACACCTTTCATTACGTGGCAACTTCCCTCCTCCTCCTACCGTCTCCCTTTCCCTCTCTTAGTGAATTCATACCCCCTCTATGTATTTATGTTATACTTCCCCACATTATCACACCATCTAAGTGAGATCTATTATGATCGAAACCGTCTGCACATTGTAGAAAGATGTGACTGTATTTGCATAAAGAATAATAAAAAATAATTTGCTCTCTTTGATTAAGCACTATACACACACACACACACACACACATATATATATATATATATATATATATATATATATATATATATATATATATATATTCCAGGTAGAGAGATATCTGAAAACGAAGACTAATTGAATTTCAACAAAAGTCGTTGACAGTGCTCAATACCTTTCTATTTTTCCATTACGCAATATTGAAAATTTCACACACACACACAAACTCATATATATATATAGCAAGCATACCCGATGAACCAAGTGCAAGTGAAATACAAACGATTGCACTGAAAGGGATGGCTAGAATCCTGAAAAGATCTCTTGGTTGGACTCACTAAAATAGGGGTAAATGTCAGACATCTGGTTGGATGTCCCATCCCCTAGAAGAAAAAGTTCAGGAAAAATAAAAAAAGATATATATATATATGTATATATATATATATATATATATACATATACATATATATGTGTGCGTGCGTGTGCGCGCGCGCGTGTGTGTGTGTGAAATTTTCAATATTTTTCCATTACGCAATATTGAAAATTTCACAAACACACAAACTCATATATATATATATATATGTATATATATACATATATATGTGTGTGTTTGTGTGCGTGTATGTGTGTCTGTGTGTGTGTGTGAAATTTTCAATATTGCGTTATGGAAGAATAGAAAGTTATTTGCAGCTTCTTTTCCAATTTTCAGATTTTAATCATGTCAAATCACACTTCATTTCCTTCTGACGGATTGATTGTTGCTATTTCTTCTGATGAGTTAAGGGCATAATAGATTCACCGATTGATATAATAATTAAGTGATTGGTGTTGCCCTACAAAACAGATACTTTCAGGAATTCTATATATCAATTGAATTAAAGGAATAAATTATAAGTTGGTAAACATCACGAATTTTGGAATATAACTTTTGTCGTTTATTCTCTATATTGCTCTGTAATTATATTTAGCTTCTTAAATATAGATTGATATATGTTATAAGAAAATATATTTCCACAGATATATATATACATATATATATATATATATATATATATATATATATATATATATATATATATATATATATACATTTAAAATATAAGCTGCTGCGTGTATTGCTTGTGGACGTAAAAATACCTAAGTTAGCATTAATGGGACGTGTTTGAAAGTGATTATGCACTCTTTGTCTTCACACAAACATTCATCTAGAAAGAGATCTCTCATGTAAAAGCTAAGGTTTTATGTCTGTTCTGTCTGTGTCGATTAATTTCATTTTCTAAGTTAAGGAATTGCTCCCTCAAAAATATTGGTTGTTCAACAGAAAACCATTCACCACTATAAACAAATTATATGTTTCAATTTCGGACAAGTAAATCTTCTCAAAGCAACACATGTACACGTTATAGCTTAATGATGCTATGATAGCGCTCCTAATTAATTGTAACGCGATGCAAATTGTATTCTCTAAACGGAAACACTTCTCCATAACTTAATAAAATTAACTTGTATTAGCATACGATTTTTGATGCCCTCCTCAAACTTTCTTAGAATTGAAATTCCTTTTCCAGACCTGTTCAGGTTATAGCTTACATTATAGCTGAATGGTCGAGTTCAAAATGATACTGATCTTGTAAAAATTCGTCGCCTCTGTTGAAAGTTTTAGGCAGACATGCAAACATACATACATATATATTGGTAACTAAAAGTTTTCTACTCAAATCGATTAAAATGTTGCCCTGTCTCTGAATACCATTATGTAAAATTTCGAATGGTTAGACCAGAAATTGTCTGAGTAATTTTGTAGAGACCGCAGAGGTCAATATTTTTTAATTTTGTCCCCTATTATGACCCCTTTACATTTATCGTTTGGGGTTCAAATCATGTTATTAAGTTAGATTCATGTCCAAGGAACCTATATCTAAAATTTCAAGTGTTTACCCCCAAAATTGTCGGAGGAGTTTGGTAGAGTTCTCAAAGGTCAAATCGTTGAAATTTGACCCCTTAATAGCCACATTTGTGGCCGAAAACCGATTACAAACATTTTCGCAAATGTCAGTACCATGTATATCAAATTTCGAGTCTGTAGATTTAAAATTGACAGAGGTATTGTGTAGGGAAATATACACACACAGACACGTTCACTTTTAAATATATATACTAGCATGGGTGTCCGGCGTTGTCCGGGTGTAAGGTATATGCTGAGTAAAAAAAGACTTTGACTCCCATTATGCCCTCTTAACATTTATTTTTTAGGGTTCTAATAACGTTATTATGCTTGATCCATGTCCAAGGAATCTATATCTAAAATTTCACGTGGTCAGACCGAAACTTGTCGGAGAAGATGGGAGAGTTATCAAAGGTCAAATCGTTGAACATTGACCCCTTAGCAGCCAAATTTCTGGTCGGAAACCGATCACATAGATTTTCCCGAATCTCAGTACCCTCTATATCAAATTTCGATTCTGTAGACAAAAAAAAAAAAAATGGCAGTGTTATTGCGTAGGGAAATGTACACACACAGATACACAGACTCGTTCACTTTTATAGATATACTAGCATGTGTGCCCGACGTTTCCCGAGTATTTGGAGGTGTATGTTGAGCAAAAAAAAAAAATGGTCAATTTTTTTTAACTTTTACCCCCATTATGACCCCTTAACATTTATTGTTTTGGGGTGAAATTATGTTATTAAGTTAGACCCATGTCCACCAACCCTATATCTAATATTTCAAGTGTTTAGATCCAAAATTGTCAGAGCAGTTTGGTAGAGTTCTCAAAGGTCAAATCGTTGAACTTTGATCCCTTAACAGCCAAATGTCTGTCCGAAAACGGTTTACAAAGATTTTCCCAAATCCCAATACCCTGTGTAACAAATTTAGAGTCTGTCGACTAAAAGGTGACAGAGTTATTGCATAGCGAAATGTACACAGACAGACACACACAGACACGTTCACTTTTTTAGATACACTAGATTGGATGCCCGGCGTTACCCGGGTGTTTGAGGGTGTATGCTGAGTAAAAAAAAAATAATAATAAAAATAACGTCGGAGGAGTTTGGTAGAGTTCTCAAAGGTCAAATCCTTGAACTTTGACCACTTAACAGCCTAATTCCCGGCCGAAAACCGATCACATAGATTTTCCCAAATCTCAGTAACTTGTATATCAAATTTCGAGTCTGTTGACTGAAAATTAACAGAGTTATTATCGAAGGAAAATGTACACAGACAGAAAGACAGACGGACAGAAAAACAGACAGGCACACAGACACGTTCACTTTTATAGATATACTAGCATGGGTGTCCGGCGTTTCGCGGGTGTTTGGGGGGTGAATGCTGAGCAAAAAATACAAAACAAAAACAAGGTCAATTTTCTTAACTTTGACCCCTATTATTACCCCTAAAACATTATTGTTTTGGGCTTAAATCCGGTTATTATGTTAGATCCATGTCCAAGTAACCTATATCAACAATTTCACGTGGTTAGACAGAAAATTGTTGGAGGAGTTTGGTAGGGTTATCAAAGGTCAAATCGTTGACAGCCAAATTTCTGGCGGAAACCGATCACATAGATTTTCCCGAATATCAGTACCCTCTATATCAAATTTCGAGTCTGTACACTGAAAATTAACAGAGCTATTGCAAAGGAAAATGTACACACACAGAGACAGACAGACACACAGACAGATACATAGACACGTTCACTTTTATTGACATACTAGCATGGGTGCCCGGCGTTTCCCGAGTATTTGGAGGTGTGTGTTGAGCAAAAAAAAAAAACGGTCAATTTTTTTTTAACTTTAACCCCTCTTATGACCCCTTAACATTTATTGTTTTGGGCTCGAATCAAGTTATTAAGTTATACCCATGCCCACCAAACATATGTCGAAAATTTTAAGTGTTTAGATCCAAAATTGTCGGAGAAGTTTGGTAGAGTTCTCAAAGGTCAAATCGTTGTACTTTGACTCCTTAACAGCCAAATTTCTGGTCGAAACCCGATCACGTGGATTTTCCCAAATCTCAGTACCCTGTATATCAAGTTACGAGTCTGTAAACTAATAATCAATTGTGAAGGAAAATGTACACAGACACACAGACAGAAAGACAGACAGACACACAGACACGTTCACTTGTATAGATATATAGATAGACTCGTATTTCAACCCGGCGTTGCCAGGTGTTTGGAGATGTATGTTCAGCAAAAAAAAAACAGTGGTAGTAGGAAGGCAGGCTCGAACCCGTACCGCAAAGGAGGAAATGAACGTGATAAAAAACTTTAAGTCTATGCTGTTACGACCACCGCCAAACCGGAAGTGATATTTTTAAAATGTAGGCTTGACAATCGAAAGGAGAGTATGGCTTTAAAAAATAGCGTCGAAAAAGTGGCCTCCCTGTAGAAAAGTGCCCAATTTTAGGTGAAGATATTAATGTTTTTAGCCAATTTTTCGATATGTGTCGTTTGAAAGGTCGAACTTCAAAACGATACTGATCTTGTGAAAATCCGTCGCCTCTATCGAAAATGTTGGACAGACATGCAAACATACATACATAAATACATTTATATATTGGTAACCTAAAATTTTCGATCCAAACCGATGAAAAAGCTTGCCCTATCTCTGAATACCATATATATGAAATTTCAAATGTTTAGACCAGAAACTGTCTGAGTAATCTGGAAGAGACCGAAAAGGTCAATTTTTTTAAACTTCGACCCCTATTATGACCCCGTTACATTTATTGTTTGGGGCTCAAATCATGTTATTAAGCTACACCCATGTCCAAGGAACCTATATCTAAAATTTCAAGTGTGGTTTCCCAAAATTGTCTGAGGAGTTTGGTAGAGGTCAAATCATTGAACTGTGACCCTTTAATATCTACATTTGTGGCTGAAAACCGATTACATCGATTTTCCCGAATCTCAGTAGCCTGTATATCAAATTTTGAGTCTGTAGACTTAAAATTGGCAGAGTTATTGCATGGGGAAATGTACACAGACAGAAAGATACACAGACACTTCCACTTTTATAGATATATAGATAGATAGACTAATAGATTAAATAAAAAAATATATACATATAAATATATATGGAAACAATTATTTGTTTACTGTACAGATTTTACGCAAATATTATGCAAGTATAAATCATGTAGAATATCCGCATGAATATAATTACACGTAATAGTAAACTCTAGATGACCATCCCATAAGAAAACCGAAAAAAAACTAATAGGGAATTAATTAAAATGAATGTTTACAAGAGTATGCAAATTAGCTAGATCTTTTGCTAGTGAATGCATTTCCACAACCCATATATAAGAAAATTGTATTTTCTTTTTAAATAAATAGAAAAGAGGGTTTTTAATATGAAAACACAAGCAAAAGAAAAACGAATTTATAGGAGGATAGAAGATACATAGATAGATACAGAGAGAAAAAGAAAAGGAGTGATAAAGAGAAAGAAAACATTTGGCTTTTTGGTGAAAGTAATATGGTTTAGCTTGAAGATAGAAAGGTAAAGGACTTGGACTTTAATTTTTTAATGGAAATATTTAAATTAAATTATTTAAAACTTTTGTTTAGATATATAGATGGATAGATAGATGGATAGATAGATAGGTATACATACATGTCTGTATGGTTTTAGGGGTTCAAATTCACAATACAATAAAAGAAAAATTTGCTGGATTTACAAACAAGCACTAAAATCCCTATCATGTGAAGGTCATACTGACTTTTACTACCACAAAGGGCATCGCTAATCATGAGTTTATGACACGCAACCGGACGGTCGGGGCAGATTCATCACGATGTCTCGAAGCGTTAAAAAATCCAGTGCAAAAGGAAAATGCCTGACTCATGGACAAGCGAAAGATGGCTTCTGCTGCACTGCGACACTGCATTCCACTCATAGGTCGTTTCCTAACCGCTAGGGTTGTTGAAGTACGAGATAGTTTTCATCATACCCCCCATACCAAACAGACACCAAGGGTCCCTACTTCGATTATATCGGCCCCTGGGGTTATTTTTCTATGTCTAACCTTGCAAAGAAACAATCTTTTTGTAAAGGTCATCATTTCATTTGTATGACAAAAATTTAGTAAAGAAAATAAAAATTCGCAAAGAACTATATACACTATCTCATCAAAACATGGTATACTCTACCATATATGTTCAGAAATTATTTGAAAAGTAATTTTTAACTTGTACAGTAAAACGCAAAAACACTTTTGTTTAAGAACAATCAGCGTTTTTAATAAAGGTAGTGACAAACTAAACAAAGACAATTATTGCATTCAATCAAATATATATTACAATTCAAAATAGAACTAAGAGTCGATTTCTTGCATGATTTCCCCACCACGGTTGTTCTGAGTTGTTTTTTCCTTTTTTAAGAAAGTCAGTTTAGCAAATGAAGAGTGCTCTCCCTTTTTTTTACAATCGGAATTACGTTTATTCACTATTTGAGAGTTTCTACTCTTAAAAGTTCTTTTTTGGGGAGTTTATATAGAACCTTTCCCATTAAGTAAAGTATACGATAAAATAAACTCATTTATGCAAATTTCCAAACACTTTATTCGGAATATTTCCAACATCAAGGGGTAGGAAAACGCCAGCGTATAGACACCAATAGAGATAACGCTATCCTTGGTCAGGGGAGTAGTAATCGTTCGAGATTAGATGACTGTTAATATTTCTCTCAATCAAAATTTTTTTTTTTCGTAGCTGAATTCTATTATTTTAAAAACGCCGTGTCTAACTTTGTATTCGTGCAGATAGTAAGTAAATAAGATGAAATGTAATCGATTTTAGATATAAATTACCTAATGAAGGTAGTTTTAGTTATAATCTCCCTCTTTATTTATCAACTTATATAAACTTAGTATATTGCTTAAATATATTGGAATCGCGATTCGCTATTAATGAGAGTAACCACAAGCAAAGGTCGCTATAAACAAAATCGAAACCTTTAGTACTAAGAATATTAATATTACAATAGAAAATGCGAACGCGAAAAGTAATATGGTTAAGCTTGAAGATAGAAAGGTAAAGGACTAGTTGTTAAAACTGGAAAAGAAAAAGACAAGTTATTCTACTAAAAGATGTAATGAATGTATAACTTGAAATATTGCAGTATTAAGAATTGATTATATAATATTATAAATTGAATTTTTTTAAATTTCGGATGTTTTCGATTATCGATTTTTATACTTATCGTGCACATTCCAATAAAGAAAATTTACGCAAGAACATCGCGACACATCAAGTATCTTTTTGTGAAATTTTAATAGAATTGGCCTAACCTTTCCGAGTTCAGAGGGACGTGATGCACACACACAAAGTTCTTATATATATATATATATATATATATATATATATATATATATATATATATATATATATATATATATATATAAAGGAGATTAGAACAATAGTCTAAAGAGCAGAGTGTATTTTAATGTAATACTGAAATTACTAGTTTAATTAAAATACAGGAAAGAAAAAGTGTTCGAAACGGATTTTTTATTTAATTATAATTTGATTTTTAAATTTTAAATTATCAATCACATTACTAAATATATATATATATATATATATATATATATATATATATACGTCTGCAAATCTATTTATCTGTAAAAGTGGGTATGTGTATGAGGACGCGTTTCAATATATATTCATGATTTTTTTTATCTACAGACTTAAAATTTGGTATGTAGGCAATTCAGACATGTGAAAATCTTTAAATCGGGTTTCATTGGCAATAAAGACTTGCTCAGTGATCAAAATTGAAAAGTGGTATTTATGGGGTACTCGAATTGTTATATATCTGTCAACTGTTTCACGACTACGCATGCGCAATTGTGAAACATGATAACCTCTTAACTCGAGTATATATTTTTTTATTTAACAAAAGGTTAAGTGTTTAGAACAAAACATAATACTCGAATGCACGTCTCTCAGTTTCTTTGTGTTTTTCTTTTTTACTTCATTTTATAAAGCAATTTAACGTAACGATTAATACCTACGATAGTTCTGTTCATATTAAATAAGAAATTATTATGCATGAATTAAAATATAATATGCAAGCGATTTTACGACCAGCTACGCCCAGCGGTATATTAGTATTATATAAAGCTTCCTGAAAAAAGGGTAGCGAGGAATCTGAACAGCGAATTGATAGGGATCATTAGCTGGAAAACCGAAGCAGGAAATAAATCATACAACTTTGAAAAACATATATGGTAAGAGTAAAGTTAAAATGAGTTCAAAAACAATAGCTACTATGAAAGAGTTGATATCATCAAAATTTCGCAGGAAGTCCTATCAATAACAGCCTTTTACGTAACTGGTATTGTTGAGATGATTAATCGGAATTACAAATTATTAAATATAAGTTGAAGTAATTATGTTTAAAAATGATTCTTTGACTTATTTTCTTTTCTTATATTTGTTTACGACTTCATTTTATTTGGCCATTTGTTAAAGTATATATGTTTATAGATATTAAATTACCGGTACAATTAACATCTACATTCCAATAAAGTACGTTTACGTTTGCAAAAAAATATAGACATATTGCATGCGTTTTTACAATAATCCTAAAATGGATAAAATATTCTATAGAAAAAATATTTATAAATTATAAAAGAATCGGAATTGAAATCGGTAATTTTATCAGAATCGGATAAAATATTGGAATTGTCCAATAACTAGTACGAAGCAAACCAAGGAGGAGTAATCCGTCATTTAAAGAGGCAAATAAGTATTGATAAAATTTATTTATTTATTTTTACATGGAGTTCACCACTTATCAAGGCCCAATGGCCACTCAGGGATAAGGGTTATTGTGTGTACAGTACTCAATGGGATAGTGTAGCAATAGTATTGGAGAATTGATAAAGTGTCATTACTTAAGGGGGCTGTTCATCAGGAATTTGTTTGTGTTGGACTTGAAGACATCCAGGTTGAAGTCGGGAGGGAGACAGCCAAGCGGAACAGAGTTCCACAGGCGTGCAGTTCTAAGAAAGAAGCTTTGTTCATTGAATCTACGTTTTGATTTAGGCACAGATAGGGAGTGGGGAAAATTACTGACGGTGGTTTCAGCTAGTCAGGTATTTTTTGAAAAAGATTGGCGAGGAGGGACTAGAGAATGGAGCTCAGACGAGCACTTGCGATTGAAATAACGATTGAACAAAAATAGGCTCGCTACGTCTCTTCTGTGGGAAAGAGGTTGCAGGGAAGAGAAAAGGGCATCCCCCACTAAGCCATGAAGTCTATTTTGTACTCTTTCAAGGCAGGATAGGCTGTTTTTAGCAGCTCCTGCCCAGATGTGGCAACAGTGCTCCATCCTTGGGCGTACTTGGCTTTTATATAGATAGAGAGATTATTGTACATCTATTAACAACCGACTATTAGCAAGATAATCAAAACCTATGGTGACATATGTGTGATACACGTATCATGTAGAAGAATGTTGACACCTTTGTTGTAACAATTCTCATAAATAATAAGTTGCCAACTATATGTATTAAAGAAAATTACACATTCCACGTGGATATTTACATCGTTATCTTTGGGTCCATTCAGTTTTTGAGGAAAGAAATAAAATTGACTTTGGACATTTGATAAAATAAGAATTTACTGTCTGGTGTTACTATTCTGTCAAGTATTCCGGTTCCTTTCAGTTAATTGGCATTTGCAAGACCTAACGTCTTCCTTTGTCTTTGTAACTTTTGTGCATATGAAGCTTAATAATATTGTCCTAATGCTTATTAATAAGAATTTTCTCAGGAAAGAAATTCATTTCATTCAATAATAAAAGCATATTTGTTTAGATAAAACAGTATTTGCTGTGAGCCCAAATAATCTATAACAGAACGCTAAAACAAAACAATTTTTATGTTTTCTATCCATCATTTTCTTTAAAGCTTTATGAAAATATTCATTGGCATATATTAAAGATAATATATGCTTGCATTAATCATTTATGTAATTACATTCTGTAATGTATTTTCATGGTAGAATAATAATAGTCCTGCAACATGATGCCAGATTCAGTGAATTTCATGAATGCAGATAAAAATTAGTGCATGTAATATAAGCCATTCCTCAAGCAAATAGCAGCCATATTTGAATTTAAATGGCGGTATTATGGGTGTAAACCTAAAAATGATAAATATTTTATGAATCATAGATAATATAGTGTATGTATATAATTTGTTATCAATATATTTTGTGAAATTTTACATTGTCACAACTAATTCCGAATCTTAAAACCGTATGGGTAGAACTGACGGACTTCGTCAAGAAGCTTCATCAAAGTGATAAAAAGTATTACCGTAGTTTAAGATCACTAACGTTCTTAGTTATTTCAGTCACCCTCACCCCAAACAAGGATTATCGGCATTCGAACGCAAGGGGCTCCTAATTGGAATATGCATAAGAATGATTAATAAAGGTTACGAGCGACATTAACAAAACAGGAACAATGACAAATGGAGCAAATAGGCTTTCATCGACATCCTGTTAGCAGCAGATGATGGTCATTCAGTAGGACAGGAATTCTCAGGATATATTCTCCAAGCAACACTTTGCGCAATAATATTCATGTATTCCAACGACATCGAGGATTGAACTATTTTGGAATGTGCATTTCGTACTGAGACAAAAACAAAATATATCGCTACGAAAGGAGAAGACGCATGAGTAATGTAATAATATGAACGAAGGATGCCAGCAAATGACTTAATATCAAATTATAACTTGTGGGGAAGATTTCTTAAATAATGAACTTTAAAATACAGGATTGTGAAAAAAGTAAAACCGACAGCCCTGAATGAAAGCCATGTGATGTCGATAACAGGATTGTGGTACATCTGAGTATAAAGGAAACATCTATGGAATTAATCATGACTAATATACTGTAAAACCCAAGCAAGTACACACCATGGAGGACCATTTCTGATTGGCTGAGAAAGATCTGCATGGACTTTATCATTATGCAAGTAACAGCTAACTCCTGCATAATTAAAAATGGCTTCACACCGCTAAATGTAAAGGAATGTATATGAGATGTGTGACATAAAAACGCCCCATCGTAAATGGCAGAACGAATCGTACATAAAAACACCTTAAATTTTTTATGAACCCTGATCAAAATCATCGACAGTCTATGTAATATTATTTATACGAATCTATCATAATAGTTTGTGTGCTACGCATTACGCTGCATTTATGTTATTTTGGCGCGTAATAATATCGCTAAACAAACGATATATATATATATATATATATATATATATATATATATATATATATATATAATCTGCTGAGCTGCGAATAAACATAGAATGAAAAAAGTGAAAGATAAGTCCAAAATTCAAAGTAACGCCTTCATCGTAATTAACCAGAGGGATGTAGTACATGGATATTGTTACACTACTACTAGTGGTCAAAGAAAAAGTTTAACCGCATATATAAAAAGATTTGTTATTTGTAAAAGTCTAGTTTTCTGAATGAAATAACAATTAGAAAATATAGATAGTAAAAAAACAAGATCATATATATATATATATATATATATATATGTATAACTACTTCATTTACTCACATAAAATTAATATACGAAAGTATAGATTTATGTGTGAACTTTAAGTATTTACTTCAAAAGTGCTCAATACGTAGGTAGAGCTAGTTAGTAATTTATAAAATATATATGGCGATTAAGCTACACTGAATATTCGGCGTTTCATCCACTATAGGATTCGTCAGGCTTATGCGCGAATTCTGTGGTTGTTTCTCGTTTTTATATATGTTGAGGATGTTAGTTAGCCAATCAGCTTTCTAGTATTCACCGCGCCCCTTCCTATCAGCCAATGGGCATGTATTTTATCGAACAAAGGATCTTTTTTAGAACTAGGTTAATGGTTTAAGGCAGACGATTTTCCTCATTTCTGCTTTATATATATATATATATATATATATATATATATATATATATATATATATATATAAATATACATAGCGGTTATGTAATGAGTGTAAATAATAAACGGATGTATATAATAGTTTCCTTGTGTCGTAGTGTTAAAAATTCCGTGTGGGTGTGTGTGGCATGTCTTAAAGGACATTTGCAATACGGATACAAATAGTGGCGTATACACCATACAGCCCTGTCGCTTACTGATTATGTCTCTAACACTTCAACTGTTTAACTGACCAACTGACTAACTGACTGTCCCCTTCTAACAAACTACGTATATATCTAACTATTCATTTTTTATTACGCCATTCAACTCAAATATTTTTACCTGTGATAGATTAATCATGTTTCCTCTACCCCAATCTGTTATTTGGAAAACTATTTTAACGTTCATTTCGTCAAGGTTACATTTCTGTTTCTTTCGTTTAATGTTTACTAATTTCCAAAGACCTATAAGCATATTTGGCGTTGTACACAACCTTATTCCCAATACCAGTAAATAATAATGTTCTTTATCTTACATGTAACTTTTAATAATAATAATAATAATAATAATAATAATAGTCGATTTTCCTTAATCAACTACCAGCAAGGTACCACAGTGTTGCCCCGACATAATCTAATAATCGTCTAAAACTTATTCTGGACGTATGCTTGAACATTATATATGTTATATTTATGGCTATATTTCTGTTGTTTTTAATGTAAAATATATACTTTATTACTTTATTTGATGTTGGCGCCACTTTACTGTTTGTTAGAGAGTCTGCCACTGTAAGCATTCTGACTATAATTTAAAGACGGCATCATGGTGGTCACTCCTTACATCATAATCCAAATCATAATAAGCAATATACCATAATTACTGTTGCTTACTATTCTCAATTCTGGTGCATTTTTTTGTGAACACACAGTAGATAAAACTAATATAAACTTAATATACATAAGAAGATTCTAAATCAAAAATGTATTTTCTCTGGACAAAAAAAAACGAAATTCATAGAATTATTAATTCTTTCTTTATGCTAAGAAGATTTCATTACCTTCCGTGGAAAATGTAATTTCCCAAAAACATGAGTTATTCACAATTCTTGAATATACAATCAGATCTGTTCGTTTGATAATTCAATCTTCAATCTGCTACAGTTTCCGTTTAGACAAATTTTTCTATTGAAATCAAACAGAAGAAATCAATCATGGAACCAGGAAAAATTACTTTTACAATTTGTTCCTGACTTTAAATGACGTCAACCGTCGATAATAGTATTTTGTATATTTTGTCTTGTAGAAATTTGGTGAATTTATTCAGTTTAAATTTTATCAATGCTTTCATAAGTAATAATAAGTGAATAAAAAAAACAGCCGTAAAAATTGAGTTTTATTTCTTGAAGTTATAATTATAAAAAGAAAAGCTAATTATCGTTTCCGTGGTTTCGAGTACGGATTGCCTCTTTTAAATTTATATAACCTCTTCAGTCAAAAAGTTCATTAATCCTTTTGTTGACTTCTTAGGTTATTTTTTTTACTAAAATTATCACTGCTTATAACGATCATAACGCAATGATAAGAATTAAAGACTTGAAATAATTACTTGTCGAATGATGATGAACATAATTAGAGTATTGATAAAGATTGGGACGTTAAATGCAGCTGCTTGTGACTGTTCTTCGTATAAGAAATGACAGTTTCAGACAAGATCAGTCAAAACTAGTTTGGATCGATGTAACATAACCCAAATTAATGCTCTGGGATTTTGAAATGACAAGACGCACTGAAAGAAAATCGGATTTTACAAAAAATGTAAAAAATGACATCAAAAGTAAAAACAGTAATCTGAATAATGCAAAGCAGTAGGACCCGTGAAAATTCCACAGTTGCATCTTTCATATGTAATATATTTCTGCTACGTATTCTGTTGATGCTCAGCGTCAATGGAGACCCTGCAATATTATTGTAGCACTTTTGATAACATTGTAAAAGTATTTATCTGAGTTATCTGTAGTTAATGTAGTGTCACAATATATCTGGTCATTAAGATTTATCTTCAGTATCCTCATACGAGTATGTGATATATTGCCAATGTATGGACTCCTCATGCAAACGGAACCCCCAAAATATCATTATACCATCTTTAAACAAAAAATATACTACCTTATTATCCCAGTAAGAAAGTGAAGAAGGTTTTTTTCGTTTCATGTCCAGCCAAGAAGCGACATTTTTTTTCTTATTGCGTAGTCGGTGATCAAGATATCCTATTAATTTAAAATGAGGATAAGTTATAAAAGACTACGAATATTAAATTAGCGTATCTATATAATAATTTAAAGTTCGTAGTATGTTATTTTGTTTAATACTTCCTTTTAATAAATAGGATCTCCCCTTTGAATAATTTATAATCTGAAAACTGTGAAACATGTACGTGCGTATATTAAAAATACTATAATAATTATGTATAGATAATAAAAATTGTAATTAAAATTTTCCGAATCAATGCATCACTAATTAACAGTTGCTTTTTATGATATGTTCTGGAAGAGTTATTTATGTTGTTTTTTTTATATTAAAAACAAATTATTTCTCGATTTTACTGATTTTTACAACGTTTCAGCCGATTCTCAAGCCTTTTTCGGGCGCATTTTGTCATAGTTGAAAAAATGCTGAAAATGATAATAAGAAAAATTGTTGTGGTTAAAATTTAATCTCGACTGATTTATATAAAACGGCTGTGAATTCAATACTTAGATACAGAACGGGTAAAAGAAAATGTCCAGTTATTTATTTCGACCTCGTACAGAGTTTATTTAGTAGAACATTCAATATTTCATGATCTAATATCACGTCCTTTCAGTTCTTACGTCCAAACGCAAAAGTGTATTTTTTAATGCTCCACTTATGTAATGACGCATTTCATTTTTTATCCCTAGTTTATTTTCGAAGAAATATACTACTTCCGTGTCTACCTCCGACATTCACTGCTGAGAAAATGGTCGATTGTTATATTTCAAACTCTCGTCATGATGTCATTTACGGGATCTCGTCTCGACTATCTACTAATTAGGTCAATGACAACAGCATATTATTTTCATTGTTTAGACTCGAGTGTGTATCCGTTGATATCTTATATGCTTTTATATAGAGTGATTTTATTCTCGGCTGATTAACTGTGTTTAACTGTGTCAGATATACAGTCGAGAATCAATACAATGATAATAATAGTCTGTTGTTATAGGCCTACTAATAATCCAAAAATGTCTAATTTTTCTGGATGCAATAATTTTTGTAAATCTTTTGAGAAAGTAAAAATCTAGATTAAAAAATATATTTTATTTATAAAGAACGCAATTCTAAATATAGACTGACAAATAATATGTATGTAAGTTTTAACGTGGTTTTGATTGTCACTACTATTAAAATGTCTCAAAATATAATGACCAATAGCTGAATGCTCCTAAGCGATGTGGTTTCCAACAAACGCCTGTAAATGCTAAGGATTCGGGCTACAAATTATTCGAGTTTCTACGGTATCTCTTGCACTGCGAGAAGATGATTAAGAAGACCGGAAGTGGAGATTGTAGGACAGTACACACGAGGAAATGCAGTCAGACCCTACATAAAATGCCTGGGCAGTCAGATACGCACTCTCCAGGCGTTATTCATGATGGAACACTTCCAAAACAAGGTATAGCATGGGGCAATAGATATTCCAGAATCATTCGGTAGAGTAGGACTAGCAGAATGTACAAGGTGTAACAATAAAATTGTCGACCTAGAAAAGACGACATGATTCCATTTCTTTTTGATGATAACGAGTTTTCTGTTTTGCTGTAGACCATGTACTACTTGTGCAGTTGTGTATCAGACCCGAAAACGATATAAGACTTCTATGTGTGAAAGTGACACAATGTTCAACGAGCGAGAACAGAGATGCGCTGCTGCACAATTCATGTTCTCTTCCGATGCAAGTTATGACAACGGGACCATTGCCGCATCCTCAAAATTAATCATTGGATTGCCACGAATATTAGGGACGTGCCGAGGGTAATGACAATTAAGTTTCCGGACACGGTCAGAGTCTTCAGTGTGTTTCAAGTGAGGAACACATCATGCCACCTCACATCTTCGAAGTCGGCTTTAAAGTCAACACCAAAGTGTACCTGGATTGCTGAAAGGTGTTGTGATCTCCAGGTGCATTCAATTGGCTGCTGGCAGAAACTGGGTGTAGCAACAGGATTATGCGCCAGCTAAAACTTTACACCCTTTCTTCCTCCTCCCCCTACTAAACTCACTACGTCAAGAACATTACCAACATGACGTCACAGAACACTAAGGCCGAATTTTCGCCGAGATCCCGCCGAGGCTTGTGGAAAAGATATGTCCCAATTTCGGACTCGTATCAAAGTGGTGCTTTAGGCTGAAGGTGGCTACATTAAATAGATATCAGCTCTACTTCATGATGAAGTGAACTGAATTGATTTTATTAATAAAAGTTTTAAAATAAAGTTGTAGTGGTGTTTTCCTTAAGGCGATAACTTCGCTGTTCAACCCTGTATTTTTCACCACATGTTATCGGACTGGTCGTCGAAGAATTATCTTCGACTGGTATTGAGTATCAAATCGTCGTTTTTCGTTAACACAGAAGAATAGGCAAATCACTCACGAAATTATGGAGCGTGAAATATCGAATTATTTGTAACGTGGCCTTCTAATAGATGACATTGTATTTCCCGCTTTATATTTTAAAATTACAGTAGATTTTACGCTTTGCTGCTTGAGGCCTTTGTGCACAATCTATTCGATATATTGTCGTTTACTTTTTTTCTTGGGGTGGGTATTACACAAAACAGTTTTAAAAGAAACAGAACTGAAACATTTAAACGTATTCCTTTTAAACTACATAGCAGAAAGATGACGTCATTAAAAAGATCACATAAATCAAAGATTTCGTTAAGATAAATGATTAAAGAATATTTACAAAATATAAAAGAAAACAACACTCCGCTATTTAAATGTCAAGAAAAACAGAAAGTTTATTTAAAAATACATGAATGGCGCTTATATATTCCTTTTCTTCAATTTCTCTCGTTTATTCTAGTTTCTGTGATTAGAGAAGACCAAGATGGCGGCGAGTGCGGGAGCTGGGTGATGCATCAGCGCATGCGTCGAGCTACAGTCACCGTTCAAAAGGTTAAAGATGTCTACTTAAGTGTATCAATAAAAATAATCGACAAATTCCACTGGGATGTTTCCATCGAACAGAAAACGAAGAAAAACAAAAGGTCGAAATAGTTCGAAAAAAGAAGAAAAAATCGCTATTAACCCAAAATAACCGCTTGTTTTTTCTCTTTGTTTATTTATATTTATTTCATATCAGCTTAGTTTTATTTATAAATCTATATTTTTCTACAGTGCCTTTTTTAGCTCTATTCAATTTTCAATATCTCTAGCGTTTTCGCTCATATATTTTATTATTTAAACTTGAATCACACTCATACGTAGAGAAATCTACCTATCCATCTATTATAGATACAATATGAGTTCATAAACGTTTCTTTCTATTTTCAGTATAATTTAACTAACATGACAAACCAGCGTTGCCTGGAGACTTGGACAACATTATAAAAGAGTTACAGCATGTGTAAAGTACTGCTTTTAACACATTTCTCTGTTTACCCATCACCTCTTCCTTATCCCTCCAAGTATAAATAAGTTGAGCTCTATTTGTTAAGAATAGATCAGCGAATTAGCTGCGTTCATTACTTCAAACTTACAGCGTTTTTTTATTCCGAAAACATTCATCGTTGTATGAATTATAACAAGCCCGCTTACATGGCCGTAATTCCATTTAAATGCTAATTCTCTATGGCCGAGTATAATTACGCTAACCTATAAAGTTAAGATTGACTGTTGTCTAGTTTCGAGTCTCACAGCTAACAGTAATTATCACTTCCTGCACTAATAATTGTGTAATCACGAAACACTAATATCTGTAGCTATATAAATATGCAGCATTAGATAAGAGCGCAAACAAAAAGAGAGCAAAAGATAGGGAAAGCGGAATATCGAAAAGGAGGCGATAAAGAAACATGGGGGCAGGTATCGCATCAAAATATGCATAAGGACAGCAGAAGATTAAAATATGTGGCAAAATAGAACGCATATAAAATATACGGATTGTAGGCGGCAAGGGTCGTGTCAATGATGGGTGAGTCCTGGCCGTGCACGCGGATTCTTGTGCAGAATAGTCAGGAATGGTGTGTTGACGGGACTTCTGTGCAGATAACTGAAAGGCGTTTTTGTTTTGTTTTGTTGAAGGAAAGCGAGGACTCCACAAGTTATTTCGGCAAATTGCTGTTTTGCGTACCGAAGTAATATGAAAATGATTCTGAAAATGAGCAGCAATAAGGTGAAGACTTCAGTAGAGACGTTGGTGAATGAGTCGTTGATTTCACAGCCGCAGAAATTGACCAACTTTCAAGTTTTATATTTTTGTTTCTGAAGGAACGCCTTTGCCTTGTATCTCCTGTTAACAGAGAACGAGTCAACGGGATTCAAATCAATAAATTTTAATTTAAATTTTTACATAAAGTCGAAGGGGACAAATTTTATTATGCACATTTATGAATTGACACATTTGCAGAATCATCACCACAATGCTGTACAACAGCAATCTCTAGTTGTGTGTTCACTGAACGACGTCTAACTGGGGCGGGGGTATTATCGTTTCGAGTAATCGTTGTACGAAACCGATTCACAATTCCCTTAATTAATCGTCCTGGTTGTTGATTATGAGCACCATAAAACTCACGTAACTCACAGTGCTTTTCAAAATAAAGTTGCATAATTTGAAATAGCTGGTCGGGTATCAGTGTAATCGTAATGAATTGCCAACCTTAGTTTAGCCAAAAAAGTCGATGGATGACAAATCTGCAATCAAAATAAATACAGTTGTCCATTTCGCTGTTTCTAAAACATCCCATATATGGAGTTTTAT
This sequence comes from Euprymna scolopes, assembly GCF_053919585.1. Lineage (NCBI taxonomy): Eukaryota > Metazoa > Mollusca > Cephalopoda > Sepiida > Sepiolidae > Euprymna > Euprymna scolopes. The sequence continues at coordinate 9,281,545 of NC_136495.1, read as the reverse complement.
AATTACTGAAAATAATTTAATTTCGCCTGTAGTGCTACAAACCTCGTGTTTTTCGGACGATAACTTCAAGTGTTACATATTTGTTTCTATAAAGTTTGGATTTGTTGTGGAAGCGGCTCGTCCAAAACAATTACATTTCAAACAAAGCAAAGAAATACAGTTTGTAGTAAAAAGAGGTTGTATTACTCACTCTAGTGGATGATATTTATTCGCATCATAATTTGCATAAACCTTTCGTTTATTTCCTCTGATATTTTTGCCTCCATAAAAACTCGCACAGAAAGTTTACCATTCGCCGTGATTCGTTCACCGGTAGCGTTTATTCCGCATTTTTTGCTGCCTAATCTTATCACGCTACGACAGAAATATCATAGAGGTGTCTTACATGCAGAATATATTTCGAATTTGGATCGGACTATTGAGCCACTTGCAAAATATATGATTAGTTTGATCTTTGTCATTTGAATGTTTTCATGCGAAACTCATTCCAAATCTGACCTTCTCATGGTAGTCACCACTTATCAAGGCCCGGAAGCCACTCGGGGATAAGGGTTATTGCGTGTACAGTAATTAATGGGATAATATCGTAGTAATCGTGAGTAATGGAGATTCGATAAAGTGTCTTACTTAAGGGAGCGGTTTATCAGGAATTTGTTTATGTTGGACTTGAAGAAATCCAAGTTATTCTCAGGTGGGAAACAGGCAAAATGAAGAGAGTTCCACAGGCGTGCACTTCTAAGAAAGAAGCTTTGTTCATGGAATCTATGACAGGCACTTGCCATGGAAATAACGCTTCAGACATAGGTTAGTAGTTTGTTAGTTATCATATAATTCTCTGAAGCATGGTCTCCTTATATGGTGACTTCTTTTTAATGTCTTTATATATAAACCCAGGCGTTATCTCTTGGTTTATTATATCATTATTGGAATCACGTATTACTTTGATAAGGGGATGGGGGAAAAATGAAATATACGTATATGTATGTGAAGGTGTATGTGTCCAAGCGGATATAGCTTAATAATTATAAAACTCTATGGTGTCTTTCCCTGCTTGAATCTTATGCACCCCAATTTCTCAACGAGGTCCAGCGAGTGATGCTGCCTGGTTTGTCTGCTCTGGTCTCGGCTTGCTGCTGGAACTGTGTTGTCCCTTTGACGAGGCTGATAAGACGATTCAGTCACATAGATTGCCACTCACTCATTGTTTCTTTTAATAGAGTGTGCAACCCGTTCAGCTCTGGTTTCCAAAGTCAGCATCACTGGACAGTAGAGGTCATTTTAAAACAAAGGAAGAGAAGAAAGACAGCTCAATAATTCGTATTGTTGTATAAAAAAAACAACACGTTATTCAGGGTTATATGGTGACTTCTTTTATATCATTATTGGAATCACGTATTACTTTGATAGGGAGATGGGGTAAAAATGAAACATACGTTCATTCGTCACGATAACATGATAAATATGCTATCGGATGCAGCTTGTATTTATTAGTACTAATACTACTTTTATTTAATTCTTTTCTAAATCTCATGCACCTTCAACTGACGATCTTTTTCTCTGTCTCTCTTTTTGTCTCTATCTACCATTCTCTATTTCAATCTATATATAAGAATTAAAGGAGTTGTTCACATAAAGTTACCTGAAATATATAATAATTAAAAAATCCTACAACCACTACCAAATCAATGAAAAAAAAAGGAATAATATATAATAGTTACATACACACTAGGGCATACCATTTGAAATAACGTACTTTATTACAGAAAATGTAAAGACTGTAAATTATAATAAATCAATCAATATTCCAGAAAGGAATTCTTTATTCTTATGTAATAAGGAGATAGGACATATAATTACAGATAATCTTAAAATGGTTAAAAATTTTAAATTAACAAAATTCCTAAGTAAAATTAAAAACTGTAGAGCACATAAAGTCCTAAATTATATAATAAAAGTCGTTAAAGACGTATATAACGTACTAGATATTCTTATTATATCCATGGCAAAAAATATAAATTAAACTTATATTTTAGGAATAGAACGATAATGTACTTGAATCGGTTAATAAAAAAGGGAGGACGCTTAAAAAATGCTTGAGGAAACGAAATACTTCAAATAAAGTCTGTTATATTTCCCATTGATAAAACAGCTTTTATATTAACTAGCGAGGGGTACCCGGCGTTGTCCGGGTGTTTGGAAGTGTGTGTAGAAACTCTTGGGGTTGGGGGGGGTGTTAAAAAAAAGTAAGTATGAGGATCGAACCTGAACCGTTGAGGTAAAGTTGTAAATTAAAGCGTGAAAAAAAAAGTGCGGCGTAAACCATTGCCCCACCGCGAGATGCTAACGGAAACACGTTTGAATTTATTTAATTACTTGGATTTGGCAGGTGCCCGTTTTAATGAGTTAATGAAGTCAAGTTTGACTGCGGGATTTTTATTTTCCCAAGATGCTATAGGAAAAAGACTAACCCACATGCGACGAGCGACACATGTTGAATATTTATCTTCCCGAAATTAAATAGATGGGCGAGCTTCGTTGTTAACTGTGAGATATTACGATTTATATGTGATATAAAAAGTTTTAAAAAGATGTAAACCGACCGACCGCTTCTCTGAAAAAAACCTTTTGTAGACATACAGAAAAAGCGAACACACATACAAACATACATGCATACATTTTCGCTTATATATATATATAGATTACATACAATCGTTATTGTCAGAAGTAGGAATTTTAGTAAAGTTTAAGATATGAATTAACTAGTAATGTACTTTATAGCATTGTTCTTAAAAATTGCTTAATTATGAAAGAAATCGGAGGATAATTAGAGGAAAAAGACAAATAAACTTGCATTTATACATCGTATATGTCAAATAACAATTAATGTCCGGTATATTTAAGCCTCAATGGCTGCCAGTACAAAACATTTAAGTACTTTAATAAAAGTGTTTAAATAATTTATTAATAATATAATTCACACCAGAATAGGAAATTCCATAGCAATATCAATCTGTTTTGGATTGTAAACATTCGTATATAGTAAAAGAAAAATGAGATAACATACATTTTCGAAAAAAGCTAAATTATGATTTTTGTATCGTTGAGACAAAAGCACTACACCAAAAACTTATTGAAAATTAAATATTAGTGTAGATCTAGCTATTGCAAGCGGTAAAGGTAAATACGCAGAGCTTTCAAAACGTAAAGCCTTATGGTCCAAAGCAAAAATGTTTTCTAAAAGTAGTTTAAACATACTAATAAGTCATCTTATTAAAGAGAGCTATTTTCAAAAAGGTGATTAAATATTACTTCACACTACATGCATTCCAATGAGTTTAGATCCTAACTTTTTGGTAGAATATATATATATATATATATATATATATATATATATATATATATATATATATATATATATATATATATATATATATATATATATATAAGAAGAATTACAGTTAAGTTTACCAAAATAATCCAAGATGGAAAAACTAAAGTATATTATAAATTTCGGAGAGTTAATCTTTATAAAGTAATCTTAACCGGATGTAAAACCTCGATAAAACCAAATAGGAAAAAGAGCTTATAATAAGAATAAGTAGTTAATAAAACATGTTAGAAAACACTTTGAAAGATGGTTAAAAACATATTTTATTTTAAAAAGAACGCACAAAGTAAGTGGGTAGTCCTAGGACTATCCACTCTTATATTGTGCGTCCTTTTTAAAATTACCTATGTTTTTCACTTTTTTTACAAGCGTTTTTAACATGTTTTAAGTATTACTTATATATATATATATATATATATATATATATATATATATATATATATATATATATATATAGTCATCGGCATACAGTCCTGTTTCGTTGTAGCACAACTCATCTCTTCCAAGCCAAGGATTGAACCGTCGTGTTGACAGTCGGCAGTTCACCCACTCGACCATGGAATCGACGCCTGTAAATAACACATCGGAATATCTATTTAAATAGACACCCGCCATATATATATATATATATATATATATATATATATATATATATATATATATATATAAATATATAAAAAATATATATATAAATATATAATATATATACATATAAATATATAAAATATATATATATAAATATATAAAATATATATATATATATATAAATATATAATATATATATATATATATATATATATATATATACTAGCAAAAGTACCCGTATAGTATATATATATATATATATAAATATATAATATATATATATATATATATATTTATATATATATATACTAGCAAAAGTACCCGTCGTTGACTGGGTTCAAAAACAGCCTACAGAAAATGGACTCTGATTTATGAAAGTATGATAGGTTATGAAAAGAAGGGTTGTAAAGAGATAGCTTCGAATTTGGAGGTATCAAAACCAAAGCAAAATATGATGAAAGTAAAAATAAAATAGATAAACCCCATAATTTATTAGACCATACCTGTTCACACTGAAACACTTATCACAATATTCTGTGGATCTATATTAAAAAAACTTGTTAAACTTTGTGACATATTTCCATACTATGGATGTCAGACACGAACGAACACCCCATAATTATATTATATCATATTTCTTCAAACTGAAACATAATTATCAAAGTATACTTACGCAGATAGATATGAAAAGTCTTTATTAAAGTTTGCGCCTATTTCCATTCTATGGAGGCCAGGCGCGAACGCAGATCCCACAGTTTTATTATACCATCCCTATTTAAGTTAAAACATACTTATCAAATTATTATTATGTACATCTATATCAAAGACACTTGTAAACGTTTTTTTTTTTTAATTCTTTATTTACATACTTTGTGGACCAGGCGCGTACGTGGACCCCACAATTTTAATGAATTATCATTATGCCAGATTCCTGTGTCTCGATACATCTTCTATCATTATATGTGATCAGTTTTCTATGATAGTCAACCATATAGGAGCGTATTCGTGGCCAGACATACCCACAGACGTTCAGCTTTATATCATAGAATATATATATATATATATATATATATATATATATATATATATATATATATATATATGTCATAAATAAAAATGATATGATGTATAACCCCGGGATACCGTGGGCCTAGGAAATTTTTTTTTCTGGTTATGATGTAGAATATGATGCATTTCCGGCTCCTAGTAACGGTATTTGCTACGCCTTACGGTGTTATGCATAATGTTATTTTATTTTATGCATGTGTCTTATATACTGTATCGTATTTCGTTACTGATTCTACTGCCATATCCCGGGGCGCTACTTTATCTAGAACATATAAGTAGCATAGGTGTTAGAAATTCATTGTCGACCTTCTATGTACAAAGGATAACGAAAAAATTAAATGAAATAAATAGCTGATATATCCAAAGCAGTTAAAATAAAATTGTGAACATGTGAACGCAAGATACATTTCTGGATTAAGATATAAAAATTGAGGATGAAATGTTTTTTTATAAAATATTTCATAAAAGAAACTCTTTCCCCTTTCGAATAGTTCGCATGCCGCATAAAATAGTACATGCCATATGTGTATCATTTAGTGGAGCATTATATACGAGTTTTTTTAAGAATAGATTGCGAGACTTTAAAATTAATAGATTTTATAACCCAATTTCTAGTATAGTAATAGTTTTTAAGAATATACCTCGAGACTTTAAAATTAATAGATTTATAACCCAATTTCTAGTATAGTAATAGTTTTTAAGAATAGATCGCGAGATTTTGAAATTAATAGATTTTATAATCCGATTTCTAGTATAGTAATAGGGATATTTAAAAATAGCCATGACAAAACTAAAATGTTGAAACAGTTAAATACAATTTTAACCCTCCGGCTAAACGTTTACTGGGATCATGTATTGGAACTGATACATTGAGAGCATTGTATAGGCTGCTGCAAAGAGTATGGGCTCTCCTTTCCGTGATAGAAAGTTACTGACGCTTGAAAGTATCCTGTACATCTATAAGGCAACTATTCACCCATGTATGGAGTATTGTTGTAAAATTTGGTCTGGTGCATCTGCTGCCAATCTTTTAGGCAGCGTCCAAAAGAGAGTCGCCAACTTTATAGGTCGCGCACTATCTGCTAGCTTTCAACCGTTGTTCCATTGACTAAATGTTGCATCTCTCTGTCTTTGTTTTCAAGTATTTTAATGGTACATGCTCCGACAAACTACATCCCTCCTCAATAGAAAATAATAAAAAAATTTAAGAATTCAGGTGATAAGTCATCTCCCTCTCAGTACAGACCAATAAGTCTTCTCTGTGTTATGAGTAAGTTGCTGGAATCCATATTAAATAGAGAAATAGTCAACCAACTCAGCAGGAATAACCTTCTTAGTGACACACAATATCGTTTCCGCTCTGCAAGGTCTACCGCAGATGTGCTTACGGTTATATCCCACAGGATTAGTGAATCTCTTGACAAACGCTTCCTTTCTAGGGCAATTGCTCTTGACATATCAAAGGCCTTCGACAAAGTATGGCATAAGGGTCTACTTCACAAGATTTCCAGCTACGGTATAACTGGAAATGTTTTCTCAATCATTAAATCATTTCTCTCCGATAGGCTCATAAGAGTAGTGGTAGATGGTCAAAAATCGGAGGTCTGCAATATAAATGCTGGAGTCCCTCAGGGGTCAATCCTGGGCCCAACTCTCTTCCTGATCTACATCAATGACCTCCCTAAACACATACTTAAATCATTCGTTGACATCTATGCTGATGACACGACCATCTATGGCAAAACATCAAAGGCTGTAAATGACAAAGTTCTCTCTGATTCTCTCTCCTCTGATCTCGAGCGCGTGGTTCAGTGGGGGAAGATGTGGCTAGTTACCTTTAATGCATCCAAAACCAAACTCCTATCCTTACATCATCAACGCTCTGATCCTCAGCTGGCATCAATTGTGATGGATGGCTCTCGTCTGGGTGAGGCCACGTGTTTTGACAAACTTCTGGGTTTGACCTTTACTCCTGATCTGAAATGGAACACGTACATCAAGTCTGTTGCCAAGGTCGCTGGAAAGATGGTGGGATCCTTCTACCGCTCCAGAAGATATCTCACTACTGATGCAATTCTCTATCTATATAAAAGCCAAGTACGGCCAAGGATGGAATACTGTTGCCATATCTGGGCAGGAGCTGCCAAAAACAGCCTATCATGCCTTGACAGAGTACAAAATAGACTTCGTGGTTTAGTGGGGGATGCCCTTTTCTCTACCCTGCAACCCCTCTCCCACAGAAGAGACGTTGCAAGCCTATCCTTGTTTTATCGTTATTTTCATGGCAGGTGCTCGTCTGAACTCCAATCCCTGGTCCCCCCTCGCCAATCTTTCACGAAAAACACCCGTCTAGCTGAATCCACTGTGAAAGATTTCCCCCACTCTATATCTGTGCCTAAATCAAAACGCGGATTTCATGAACAAAGCTTCTTTCTTAGAACTGCACGCCTGTGGAACTCTGTTCCGTCTGCCTGCTTCCCTCCGGACTACAACTTGGATGTCTTCAAGTCTAATGTTAACAAATTCCTAATGAACCGCCCCCTTAAGTAAACACTTCATCAAATCTCCTCACTAACGTAATGTACTTGCAATAACCCTTATCCCTGAGTGGCTTCCGGACCTTGATAAGTGGTGATCTCTGTGTAAAAAAAAAAAAAAAAAATACCCCCGACAAATATAACAAGTATTAGAATTCACTCAATAGACAGTAGAAAACCCTAGATGTAACAAAGCCGTATACTCTGGTTGGTTGGTTGGTTGGTTGGTTGGTTGGTTGGTTTTGTTTTATGGCATATCAACCCCTTCCAGGTTATTTAATGCCGAATCCAAAGATTCAGAAGAATTTTTTTTTAATAGAATATATTTGTTGTTTTCAAGTCGGATTCTATTTAACCCATAGTTGGGACTCTAACAGGTACTACCAGTCCGGGTCCGAGTGGACCTGGGAGCAATGGCAATTAAAGGTTGGCTCCACACTCCCCAAAGCCCGCTCTAATAGGTTTTTGTCTAGGATTAATTGGCATCGCCTCATTGCTTTCCTGACTATACTAACATGCAGAAGTCCAATTGTAATGTAAACAGGCATCTTCCTTCGCAACTCGTTACAGAGTATTTCTGCAACTTGTTTCCCAGATTGTAGCCCCATACATTAAAGTGGCACTATGCCTTATTTGGGGTAAAATTGCATATATATATATATATATATATATATATATATATATATATATATATATATATATATAAAGTGAAAATGTCTGTCTGTCTGTGTGTCTGTCTGTGTACATTTCCTTACACAGTATCTCTGTCAATTTTTCGTCTGCAGACTCGAAATTTCATATACAGGGTACTGAGATGTGGGAACATCTTTTGAATTAGTTTTCGGCATGAAATTTGGCTGTCAGGGGTCAAAATTAAAACATTTGACCTTTGAGAACTCTACTTAACTCCTCCGACAATTTTGGGTATAAACGCTTGAAAATTTAGATATACATTCCTTGGACATGGATCTAACTTGATAACTTGATGTGAGCCCAAAACAATAAATATTAAGGGGTCATAATAGGGGTCAAATTAAAAAAAATATTGACCGCTGCGGTCTCTACCAAATTACTCAGACAATTTCTTGTCTAAAAATTTGAAATTTGACATAAAGAGTATTCAGAGAAAGGGCAAGCTTTTCATCTGTTTGGTTCGAGAATTTGAGCTACCAATATATAAATGTATGCATGCATGTTTGCATGTCTGCCTAAAACTTTGGAAAGACGCGACAGATTTACACAAGATCAGTATCGTTTTTAAGTTCGATCCGTCAGACAACAAATATCGAAAAATCGGCTAAAAACATTAATATCTTCACCTTCAACTGGGCACTTTGCTACAGGGAGGGGTCTCTTTTTTCGCCGATATTGTAAAATGTCATCTCCTCTTTTCGATTGTCTAGCTTTAATTTAAACCTACGTAACTTCCGGTTTGGCGGTGGTCGTAACAGCAAAGATGCCAAGCTTTTTCCCCATTCTTTTCTCCTTCGCGGTACGGGTTCGAACTCGCCTGCCTACTACCACTTTCTTTTTGCTCAACACACACCTCCAAACATCCGGGCAACGCCGCGCACCCATGCTAGTATATATATATATATATATATATATATATATATATATATATATATATATATATATATATATATATTTATACTGAGTGTTTCATCGAAGATTCTTTTTTTTTTTTTCTACATAATATTTCAATGATTCTGTATTTAGGCAAAAGAAATAATTTAGATAAGTATATATATATTATTGTAATATACTTCTTGGCGGAATAATTATTCTACTTAAAGACACATTTTAATATGAAGTAGATGAAACAATGATAAAGCAGAAAAAATTGCTAGACAGATTTAAATACCGATTTGCCATGGACTTTTTTCATTAAAAAAATCAAACAACTTCAAGAGTACATGAGAATGGTCAAAATTGTACGTTTTCTTGTAAAGATGGTTGTTAATCAACATGATAGTTATATTTCGATATCGCAAACATCCGTGTCATCAATTTAGTTAGGTCAACAATGGCCAAGTATGGCAATTCCATCACAGTACATGGTGGTTTCCTTAGCCTGTAGAAACGCCTTAACATCAACATGACTGCAGCATTGTTTCTGAAATAAAATTTATTTAGCGATGAGAAATGCCAAATTCAAGTGTGACGGACAGACCAGGACAAGAATCTCTAGTTCGTGTAGCGACGGTAACCCTATTTTAAATCTACAATGCAGACTGCCACTTCAAAGATTGCGTGGACGCATCTATAAATTAAACGCTTCATATTTAACTATTAATTAAATAATTGCATTTTCATTCATCGCGGAATACGAGCCCCCAATAATCCCACATCAGTTATTAAATCGAATTGAAAGGTTTAAAGTTGTCGGGGGAAATCTTTTGGAATTTCTCATCTTGTTCAATTTCCCGGGTTAAGGGAAATCTCTGTTGCCTTTATTTCTGCTAATTGTGTTTCTATTTCACGTGAGTTAAGATGGAAGACCGAACGACTCGCAAATGAACACGTGTCACAGGGTCAAGAGCAGGACATTTCTCTTCATTGAATACCAGGTAGCTATTAAACAGAGAATTTGACTTCAATTGTTAGGAGTTTTCACTACGGAATTTGAAATATAGCAAACGCCGTATGAGATTTTGGAAACTAAACCTCTGGGACTTAGGAAGTGGATAGCATCGATGAGTTTGTAACTTTATGTACATATTAGAAGATGAATCGAATGTAAATATAAAGACACAGACAGCCAAAGAAAAGTACACACACACATATATATATATATATATATATATATATATATATATATATATATATATGTGTGTGTGTGTGTGTGTGTGTGTGTATGTGTGTTTGTGTGTGTGTTTATGTGTATGTGCAGTTAAATAGATATGTATATATATATATTTCTGTAGAAAATATTATTTATTCACTTCTATATGTGTGTATATATATAGAATGTAAAATGAAATAAATAAAATGAATTCATTATATATATATATATATATATATATATATATATATAGTCTTATTTATAGTATTCCGAATTTTACATATTTTTATATAATTGAAAATTCGGTGATCGTTCATATAACAGTAAGTTTTAAGTCAAAATGAGATGACTTAAACTATAAGTTACAAAATTATCATATTTCATAATTGAGCATTTATATATTGTTTTAACAAGATCAAAACATCAAGGAATACATTGATAGCAACAAATATTGTATTTTATCTTTAGTAATAATTGAAAATGTTTACAAGAACAGCCTTTCGTCGGACGTATTGAATAAAAACACTTTAACAATGAACAGTACGGAATCCATTTTTTATAAGGAAATCATGAGAAAATATTTTAACTTCATCTCATCCTTTCAAATATATATATATATATATATATATATATATAGTTAAATAGATATATATGTACACACTCACACACACACACACACACACACACATATATATATATATATATATATATATATATATATATAATGTAAAATAAAATATATAATATTATTTATTTAGATCACTTCCGGAAATTAAAACACAACAAATATTTGGCGTACAATCGTTTCTTATCTATATATTAATTAATACAATGTCGTGTGTGTTCTTTTGTGTGTCACGCTTTCCGGCAAATTTCGTTGGTTGAGATTTAAGGACACACACGCTATCATATTAATATATAGATTATATTACATGTGAGTAAATAGATTTTGTGAGTGTTTAATGAAATACCAGGCACAACCCCCTCTTTCTTTTCATAAATTATTTATGATGTACTACATTGACATAGAATGTCATATTCCAAAGATCACATGCATGTACTGCTGATTCCAAAAATTAGGTAAATGGATTAGTGCACGCGAGGGGCCTATTTGTGACATTCCAAATAATCATGTAAATATATCAAGTAATTCTGAGTTCATATTTTCTTCCTTAATTCATAGCAGTAATTGCAAACACTCTTATTAAGGAGAGGGATTAAAGTCACTGGAATACTGAGACATATTACACTCAGAAATTCATGTTGAAGTAATGGTTGCCTAATCCCATACCGTGTTAATGTTTTTCATGAATTAATTTCGAAAATCTGCTGAAACACTTTATGATTTTAACATTACTTTATTTCAAGTATAGAGAGAGCGATAATGTGAGTCGAAATTATGAAAAATGATTATGGAAATTAGCAATATATTCAAACATTTTGAAAAAAGACGAAATGTGAGTTAATAGATTTGTGTGTTTGTAATGAATTAATAAGCCAAGATAATATTTAAAGTTATTATTTCTGTAAACAGGGGTATAATGTGGGTTAAACATCGAAATAATGATTGTAAAAATTAGTAGCATAACCAAGAATTATTAAAATTTGGGAAAAAAAAATATTATTAAAATTTTGAAAAAGAAAATTATTATTAAAAATTTGAAAAAAATTATTATTAAATTATTATTAAAACATCGAAATAATGATTACAAAAATTAGTAGCATAACCAAGAATTATTAAAAATGATGAAATGTGAGTTAATTTATTGGTGTGTTTGTAGCGAATTAATAAGCCAAGACAAAATATCAAAGTTATTATTTTAGTAAGGGGAGGTGATAATGTGGGTTAAAATTTTGAAAAATGTATGTCGAAATTAGTAATATATCCAAGAATTATGAAAAAGGATGAAATTAGAGTTAATTGATTGGTGTATTTGTAGTAAAATAATCAGTCAAGGCAATATATTGAAGTTATTATTTTAGTAAGTGGGGGGGGGCGATACAGTTTTTACAAAAGGGCTAGAATAATATGATGGTGTCTTCATTCATGCTGAAGGCCCACAGAATGCCCAACAGAAATATATTATATATAAAAAATGCCGCTGTGGAATTTCCGCAGGTCTTGCTAGTCTTACATGATTTGATCATTTAGATAATTCATAAAAAATTCTTCATTTATCGAAATCATGCAAAAACCAAATGTATATATCACACATAATATATATATATATCACATATAATATATATATGTATATATAACAAATGCACGACACAAGTCTATATTTTAAATTTTCATTATCTTGACCATCTTACAATTTATTCCTTTAAGTACGTTGACGTTCATAATTCTTGACTAAACGTGTTTCGTAGCGGAAAAGCATTTATATAATGATTATACAATAAATGAATCTAACCGTCTCAGACGAAATAGCATCTATCAATGAATACAACATAGAACACAACTTCTTATCATATAATCCAAAGGTAGTCATTTTATTATATAAAGATTAATAACAGTAATAATTATAATATTGCACATTGTATTTAACTACTTAAATAGATAATAAACAAATTAAGACGAAATATTAGAAAAAAATCATGAAATAATAATAAAACAATGTATATTATGTATTTCATAAGAATATTATATTATATTATGTAATATGTTTATATTATATTAGCAATATAATAATATAATACATAAAGGTATGTTTTTAAAAAATAATTTAAAATTAGATAAACAATATACATATATTCTTGGAAGGTATTTAAAACTTTGGATACTATATAATTTTTAAAAATGAAATTTATTTTTATTCGTTGAAAAAAATGTTTTCCATAAGTCATTTAATCTCTTGCCATTCCTGAACCCACTTGCTTTTTTGGACGCGCAATAATTATTTACCATGAACCACTGTTTCAGAGATTAGAAAAAAAAAGTATATTAAATCCTGGCGCCTCCCTTAAAAATCCCCGGATATTAGATCCAGTTTTTCTGCTAAAAATTAATTAGTTTTTCTTTTATCAAAATATTTTTCTTAACTGTCTCATGTATCTTCTCCATCCCAAAAAGGAGTTATTATATTTTACTTTTTCCAAGCATACTGCATATTTATGGTTAGAACTAATCTACTATACATACTTATCACCCCCACTTTTTATTGTACTTATTCTATGTATATGGATTGCGGCAATCAGGCTGGCTTTTGTGTTGTGGGAGGTCATATGGTGATATTCTCGACGTATGACCAAACAAGGTAGTCCAGCGGGTTGAAGTCGGGGTAGAAGGAGGGGCATTAAGAGAAGGGCACAAAGTCGTAGCCAAGCCTGAGTCTCTTTAAACGTGGGCCGACATGAAGTCCTGCTGCCACTCCCCGGGCTTTCCAGCGGCCACCTGATAGCACCATGGGATCATAGCATTCTTCAGCACATCAAGGTACACTTTGTGTTTCCATTTAAATCCGACTTATGAGGGTGTGATGTTGCATGATGTAGTCCCCACTTAAAACCACACCAAAGACAATTATCGTGGCTGGAAAAGGTCGTCCGATGAGTTAAGTTGTACACTCAAGCGTTGACCGTCCGAATTTGCATTGTGAAGGTGCTGGCAATAGTCCTGTTTTCATAAATTAAATTGGTAGAGAATTGTATTGCGGCGCATCTCTGATTCCGCTCGTTGAACATTATGCCACTTTCAAACATAATAGAAGGCTTCTAACGCTCTTCGGATTTGTACACAACTGGGCAAGTAGTGGATGGTTTTCATCAAATAAGGAAAACTGGTTTGCAGTAAACGGAAATGGAATCATGTCGTATTTTCTTTGGCAGCAATTTTATCGTTGCACCTTGTATTAACCTACATTGATTAGTTTCATACGATTTAAAAGCATTATCATATAGAACAAATGTTTTATTTAACTAATATTTCAAGAGGCAGTGGTGGTGAGTTAAAATATAAAAGTCGGTTAATAACTAAGTCGATTAAAAATCTCTTCTTTTCGGACGCTCATCTTTCCATCTCTATCTTTCTCTCTCTCTCTCTCTCTCTCTCTCTCAATTTAACTGTTTATAAACAGTCGACTGTAATAACTTAAGGAAAGAATAAAAAAGGAGGTGTATGACGGGAACAAGACATATAGCGGGGTACACAGAACGATGACTAATAACGACATTTATATAAGTGTACAACCACGACGACTGTGATAACATTCTTTTAACACACAGGGGATGCGAATTCATTACTAAAGGAGGGGATTCCATTAACACTTTTGAGACTCAGTTACACTTTAAAAGGAGGGTAGTGCATCTAAATTTATTTTACAAAAACGATAGACAAAATCACATTACCTTTCAGGTTAAAAGATGGCAGTAAAAACAAAGGTTTACAAATACATGATGATGTTTATTCTCTCAGCTGGATGATTTATGATCAAGAATCCAATTGCCTTTCCGAGTTACATTTTCCTGTTTCGCTTTTTGGTCGGTGCAAAAAAGGTTTCAGCTAACTCAACTGCTGTGACTCCCAGTTGTGTCTCTTCACCATCAACTCAACTCTGATGGATTTTATACTCTCTTAACTGAATATATTGTAAATTATCTTTCTTTGTGACGTCAAAATGTGCTTCAGCCACGTGAATGTTTGCTCGTGCGGATTTACATAAACATAAGTCCAGCACGTTTTTAGCAAAACAAAGACATTCCTTAATTTACATTGTCCGATAGCTGACCTACTAATTTCATCGTTATTTACTTATTTCTAAACAAAATGCTCAATTCACAAAATATGTATTTACTTTTAACTTTTGAATACTGGGTTCGATTCTAACTTTTTCCACTAACAAATATTATTTTCAAACTTATTTTGTTTATCTAATAACTAGGACTGTCCATATATAACAATGAAATCAGTTAATTATAAACCAAAATCTGCTTGAGAAATGATGATGGCTTTAGTGTAAACGACACGTACTTACACGTTGTGTTTAAACAAATGAAATTCTTAGGAAAACGAATTAAATAAAAATAAGATTATTTATTCCGTAGCTGAAAACGTACATACAGAGATAGGAGTGAGAGTTTTATCATTATCTTCATTTTTAATATTCCGTTGTGTGTGTGTTTTTCATAATTGAAATAACCTAATTGGGATAAAATTTGTAACCAACAAGTCATTTTTTTAGTATATATATATATATATATATATATATATATATATATATATATATATATATACATACATAACGAATTTTTGATCTACAGACATGATATTTAAGATATAGCGTATTCAGATATTTTAGATAAAATTTTATTCTGTTTTCATTAAGAAAACAGGTCTGCTGAGGGGTCAAAATTGAAAAATGGCTACTTGTTGGTCATTGGGTTTTTATCTGTTTGTCAACTGTTTCACGAATGCTCATGTGCGAATTGTTTCCGTAACAATTTCCTTATGTAAAGAATAAGTAGGTTTCAAAACACATTTTAAAGACATGGCAAGATGTCTTAACGGGTATCATACTTGATTCATTGTGTTTAGTAAAAAAAATAAAACAACATAATACCCGCATGCAATTTGATAGGAACATTTAATGCGACTAAAACTGGCATCCCTTCATTAAACAGTAACAAGATAACTTCCCAATCACGGATTAGCCTGACAAATAACAGCTTATCTGAGAGCTCATCTTTGAAACTTCTCGGACTAATATTCACAGGCAGCAGAGATTTAAACAAACAGGACATTACCAAAAACCGCTGTGTTAGAATATGGCTCACACCAAATAACACCATATATCTTTACAAAGCCACAATTCGGTTATGCCTGTGGTATTGTTGCCAGATCTGTGCTGGCGCGTCTACCACTAGACAGATTTAAAAAGTACCTCGAATCTAATCAGTCCTGATGTATCGGACATGTTTTAATCACTGCTCCAAGATGGGAATGTTGCCTCTCTGTGCCTGGTATACAAGTATTTTAATGGAGTGCATTCTGATGAAGCGATGGCACTTTTACCCCCTCAACATATACATGGTGTCCACAAAGTCTGGCTATATTATGTAGCCGGACTTTGTGGACACACACACACACACACACACACACACACACACACACACATATATATATATATATATATATATATGTATATATATATATATATATATATATATAGGGTGCCCACAAAGTCTGGCTACATAATCTAGAGGATGCTTCCACAAAGTCTGGCTACATAATGTAGCCAGACTTTGTGGACACCATGTATATTTCCGACTAACATGAAAGCAGCAAAACTAATTTAATGTTGAGGTCACTAGATGCTGGAAAGCTTTCTTCCCTCGGACAGCTATCTTCCTATTCCCTGCTTCACTGACTTCACGATCCTGAAGAAGTTTAAATACAATGCGTATAGACATCCCGCTGCTGAACTACCTTCAATCTGTTGTTAGAAACGACCTTACGTGCCAAGTGGAAATATGTCTTGTTGTTGTAAGTGAAATGACTCTCAACAAATAGGCTATGTTGTCAAAAATTGTCGCTCGTATATTGGATACCTTCCATTCAGCCTATTTCTTGTTACAAAGGAGTGATCACTTACCAAGGCCCGGAGGTCACTCGAGGATAAAGGTTAATGAATGTACAGAAGTCAATAGGACAATATCGTAGTAATGGTTAGTAGTAGAAAGTTTGGTAAAATGAATTAATTAAGACGACAGCTAATCAAGAACTTGTTTACGTTGAAATTGAATACGACCATATAGTAGTAAATTCGAAAGCAGGAAAACAGAACAGGGTTCTACAGGCGTGACGTTCTAAGAAAGAAGTTTTGTTCATGGATTCTACGTTTAGGTTTAGACACAGATAAAAGGTGGGGGAAATTATTGGTAGCGGTTTCAGTTTTTTGTCAAAATCAGGCACGCGGGGAACCATACACTGGAGTTCAAATGAAAATAACCATAAAGCAGAGACGGGATTGTAATGTCCCTTTTGTGAGAAAGGGGTTGCAGGGAAAAGAAAAGGGCATACCTTACTAGGCTACGAAGTGTATTTTGGACGCTGTCAAGGCAGAATAAGCTGCTTTTAGCAACTCCTGATGGGGCAACAGTATTCCGCCATTGGACGTAATTGGCTTGGATATAATTCAATATTTCTATGTTTACACGCCTGTGAAACGATTAAAATGTGTAATATGCATCCGAGTTGAGAAATTCTAATATTTTGGCTAGTATTTCAGGCCTCAAAATCGAAGATCAAGCTTAACACTATTTATATCTGGTGCTTTTGTATTTTATTAAAAAAGTATTTTATGGAAAATAATCCGTTTCGTATTTGCGAAGAATGCTATTACAAAAGTGGATGTTAACAAAAGTTTAGCTGCGTCAGAAAAAGAAAGTTTTCCTCACTTTCGCTTACCAAGAATGATCGACGGAAAATCATGCGATTACCATTTAGCTAAAAGACAACTCGCAGACATTGTCCAAATTTCCAGATCAAGCGTGAAAAATGAGTCGCATAAACTTTTTTCTGACATCTACTTTTAAATATTTTTGTAGCTATAGGAAATGGTCATTGTCATATAAAAAGATTCGAACAAAGGTTTTAGGGAGTAAAAGAATGTATTGTATAATAAACTGAATACAAAGGAAACGTTGTGTGCATTTGTTCAACTGTTAGTTAGATAACCCCAGAACACTCCAAGATTAGCAAAGATGCCCAGGAGGTCAGTTGATTGTTACACTCTATCAAAGCCGACATTGAACAAACCTCTAATCCACAGATATACCATGTTCACCGCTGGTCTTGAGACTGTCTGCCTATCATTATCTTTGTCGTTGAGGACCATCGTATGTGGTTTATGTTCATCCGGGTCGATGTGTTCCATAGGATGAGCCAGTTTAACTCATCCTGGGTGAATGCCACCAAAGTACATGGAAACATTTTAGATGCATCCGATCATTTATATAACAGGCACTTTCAGTCAGTCTGTCACGTTTAAGTTGGAAGTAGATAAACTTTTAATAATTCGGGATTTAGGTTTTAATTGAATGCATATTAATCACTTCTGCTGTCGTCTTTACCACTCCTAAGTATGGTTAAACACAGAAAGATCCATGACTTGGACTCCAATGGTTATAGTTTTTGTTAAACATATTAATTCATTGGGTCCGTCACGGGAATTAGATGTAATATGTATTAGTAAGGAATTATATCGTATTTATGAAAGAACTTTGCCTTAATACTTATTAGAAACCATAATTGTATTTCTCTAGAGTACTCTATGGTATGGGGAAGTTATATTTATAAGCATCTGATAGCCTCCCTCTAAAGAATACTTTACAGGGAGTAGAAGGAGGTCCTCGGCTGTCGTAAAGGCAATCCATATACGAGAAGAAAATTCCGATGAAAAATTCAAACTGGGTATAGTCTTTTAGGCAGTTATAGCAATCTTCTCTGTTACAAACAAAAACATCTGCTACTAATTTATCATATGCAAACACATAAATAGGAATTTTTGTAAAACTAATATACGAATATGGGAATGTTTATGTCGGTGCACAATCTGATCTAACCGGAGATACATATGCATGAATATTGGCAAGTCAAGGTTTCTGTATATGTTACCCACCCAGATCTACTACTTATTCAATTGCTACAGTATTTTTTTGCATATTACACATTCAAGAGGTAGGCAAGTTGTGTTTGGCGTAATGGTAAAAGTTCTAGTATTTAGTTTTATTTCCTTCATTTTATCCGAGCTAATGAGCTAGGCTACTTAGTTTAAATTAGCTCGGCATTTCAATAAAGAGATGTTGTCGCTCATGGATATTTTAATATCTTAGAATTCGAAGTCGTAGTTAAATTTTATAATTTCCAACTTCTGTTACAATGATGCTTGGAGATATGTGACAGACCGATCGACGTAGTTTCAAAATATGTCATGCAGTATTTTATTGCGAAAAAACTTTTCTATTTTTATTTTCTTATTGAAATGCTTCCTCTCTCCGAAAAATGAAATATCACAAAATCCTGAAATCCAAATGGATGATTACACTAAAATATTTTCTCGCTTTTTAATAATCGATAAACAGATTATTGTGAATTACAAACGGATTATTCTTATGGCAAAATAAAAGATTATCTTGCCATAATCAATATATGTAATCTGTTTCTTCTGGATTACGTTAAATCATATTTCTTTCTGACTAAAAATTGAAACAGGTTAAATCTTTGCGTGTTGGCGTGAAATTAAGCAAACCATGAGAATAATTCACAAATTGTATACAAATCTGGTAGTTGCATGTTCCCATATGCGTCTAAGTGTCACCATTCTAACCTTAAATCGATCCATCCGAAATCAACTTCCCTTATTTACACTTTCAAAAAATCTTAGTCGAACCCAAATTAATTGAAGACAGAATGTGTTTATTCAATTTGTTCTTCGTTCTTTAGCATTGACTAGTTCCGTACGAATTTCTGTTAGATATTGACCGAGTGTAAAAAATAGTTGAGAATAAAATAAAATGTATAGTCAGCAGATGACAGTTGGATGAAACTGATGCGATGATTACTAAAGTACGAGTATATAATAGAAACGGGAATGACTTAACATGGCTGAAAAATATAAGTGTTTGCAAGAAAACCAGTGCCTTTCTTTTCGGACAAGGATCGCGTGTCAGTGTTAAATTATATTCTCAGCTATATATATATATATATATATATATATATATATATATATATATATATATATATTATTTGAAATAAAGATCGATTGGGGCAATAAATGTATATTAGCGTTAAACTATATTCTAAACTATATCATTTGAAATAAAGATCGATTAGGGTTAAAAGTAAGTCAGTGTTAAACTATATTCTAAACTATATTATTTGAAATAAAGATCGATTAGGGTTAAAAGTAAGTCAGTGTTAAACTATATTCTAAACTATATTGTTTGAAATAAAGATCGATTAGGGTTAAAAGTAAGTCAGTGTTAAACTATATTCTAAACTATATTATTTGAAATAAAGATCGATTAGGGTTAAAAGTAAGTCAGTGTTAAACTATATTCTAAACTATATTATTTGAAATAAAGATCGATTAGGGTTAAAAGTAAGTCAGTGTTAAACTATATTCTAAACTATATTATTTGAAATAAAGATCGATTAGGGTTAAAAGTAAGTCAGTGTTAAACTATATTCTAAACTATATTATTTGAAATAAAGATCGATTAGGGTTAAAAGTAAGTCA
Source organism: Euprymna scolopes (assembly GCF_053919585.1). Classification (NCBI taxonomy): domain Eukaryota; kingdom Metazoa; phylum Mollusca; class Cephalopoda; order Sepiida; family Sepiolidae; genus Euprymna; species Euprymna scolopes. The sequence goes on along the minus strand of NC_136495.1, from coordinate 9,260,944 downwards.
GTGTTAAACTATATTCTAAACTATATTATTTGAAATAAAGATCGATTAGGGTTAAAAGTAAGTCAGTGTTAAACTATATTCTAAACTATATTATTTGAAATAAAGATCGATTAGGGTAAAAAGTAAGTCAGTGTTAAACTATATTCTAAACTATATTATTTGAAATAAAGATCGATTAGGGTTAAAAGTAAGTCAGTGTTAAACTATATTCTAAACTATATTATTTGAAATAAAGATCGATTAGGGTAAAAAGTAAGTCAGTGTTAAACTATATTCTAAACTATATTATTTGAAATAAAGATCGATTAGGGTAAAAAGTAAGTCAGTATTAAACTATATTCTAAACTATATCATTTGAAATAAAGATCGATTAGGGTTAAAAGTAAGTCAGTGTTAAACTATATTCTAAACTATATTATTTGAAATAAAGATCGATTAGGGTTAAAAGTAAGTCAGTGTTAAACTATATTCTAAACTATATTATTTGAAATAAAGATCGATTAGGATTAAAAGTAAGTCAGTGTTAAACTATATTCTAAACTATATAATTTGAAATAAAGATCGATTAGGGTTAAAAGTAAGTCAGTGTTAAACTATATTCTAAACTATATTATTTGAAATAAAGATCGGTTTGAATAAACCTTCTTTGTTATATCAGTTTTATCTGGACTCAGTGCTGTAAACGTATGATAAGTTAATTTGATCTTAGCCTCAAAGCTGGAAGGATCCAGCACAAACGCAGATAAGAACAATGATCCAAAAAGTAAAACACCGGATTCAGAACGCAACACTGTTTTAATTACATGACTTTAGGTTTCCAATAAGCGACGTAAGGCAATAATACAAATATGTAAGGCAATAATATAAATATGTAAGGCAATAATATAAATATGTAAGGCAATATTAGAAATATGTAAGGCAATCATATAAATTATGTAAGGCAATAATATAAATATGTATGGAAATAATAGAACTATGTAAGGCAATAATAGGAATATGTAAGGCATTAATTGAAATATATAAGGCAATAATATAAATATGTAAGGCAATAATATAAATATGTATGGAAAGAATGTAAATATGTAAGGCAATAATAGGAATATGTAAGGTAATAATATAAATATGTAAGGCAATAATATAAATATTTAAGGAAATAATGTAAATATGTAAGGCAATAATATAAATAATAAGTAAGGCAATAATGTAAATATGTATGGCAATAATATAAATATGTAATGCAATAATAGAAATATGTAAGGCAATAATAGGAATATGTAAGGCAATAATATAAATATGTAAGGCAATAATATAAATATTTATGGCAATAATAGAAATATGTAAGGCAATAATAGAAATATGCATGGCAATAATATAAATATGTAAGGCAATAATAGGAATATGTATTGAAATAATATAAATATGCAAGGCAATAATAGAAATATGTAAGGCAATAATAGAAATATTTATGGAAATAATATGAATATGTAAGGCAATAATAGAAATATGTAAGGCAATATAGAAATATGTAAGGCAATATAGAAATATGTAAGGCAATAATAGAAATATGTAAGGTAATAATATAAATATGTAAGGTAATAATAGAAATATGTAAGGCAATTATATAAATATGTAAGGCAATAATAGGAATATGTAAGGCAATAATATAAATATGTAAGGCAATAATAGGAATATGTAAGGCAATAATAGAAATATGTAAGGCAATAATATAAATATGTATGACAATAATAGAAGTATGTATGGCAAATATATAAATATGTAAGGAAATAATAGAAATATGTATGGCAATAATATAAATATGTAATGCAATAATATAAATATGTAAGGCAATAATAGAAATATGTAAGGCAATAATATAAATATGTAAGGCAATAATAGAAATATGTATGGCAATAATATAAATATGTAAGGCAATAATAGAAATATGTAAGGCAATAAACACAGTAATATTTATCTTACTGAAAGGAATAATAAGATCTAATTTAAGAAAGAAAATTGTACAGATGAAATAGAAAGAAAAAAAGAGTGGTTTATGAATTTAAACTCGTAAATATTTTGGCATTTGTACCGCACATTTAAATAAGATTAATATATAATTGAAAGACAGTTTGAAGAAAGAAAATGAAGAAATAGCATTAGATCTATAGACAATGGCGTACTTTTTGTTTCTTTTTAGTTCAATCTAAGTTATCAAAAATAAAGGGATCTTCTTTCGGCCTACACAATATCTCAATATATCTCAATATATCTCACAATATATCAATGAAATACATAGATATCCTAGTGTTTTATTAAAGTCTTCTGTACTTCAGAACAGTTGCTCTTAATTGATTCCAAGACAAGAATTTATCAAGTCTGGTGTAATCCCTAGCTTTGTGCTGTTAGTAAAGGCAACAACACTTTAAGAGGGTGCACTATTCCTTGCATAAGTTAATGCAAATCAGCCATATACAGGACATTTTATCTGCCCTATAAATAGCAGGTTTTACAATATCTAATCAAGGTTTACTTTAAAGGGAAATATATACACATGTTACGTGATCCTAATAAACTCTTGATGGCAATTATTAGAGTGAAGATCAAATTAAATATTCTTAGCTGTCTTCTCGAAAATAGTGATTAGTAGGCATACAAATTCTTTCCGCTTGAGTTATACAGATGAACACGAGATGTTTTAAAGGAATAATAATTTCCACTACGAACGGTCACTATGATATTGTCTCATAAGCTACTGTACACTCTTTAACCATTATCCTCGATTAACCTCTGGGCCTTGATAAGTGGTGATGCCTATGTAAAAAAAGATATAAAAGGAAAAAAGGGGCGTTTTTATTTTCTTCGTTTGTGTGTTTGGTATTTCTCGTTGTTTTTTTCTTGTTCTGAGACGTTATTCGCTGATTTACACTTATTACTTTTTGTGGTGTGGAAGATGGCGATCGGTATTTAAAAGATGAGAAACAAATAAACCAAATTCGCATCTACTTTTAGCATTTAATTAATGAATAAGATTAATAGACGTTTCGTTTTGTATTCTTTATAAGAAAATATTTCCGCGCAGGTCAAACTTGGTGTTTTATCTTTGTCCTATGTGTAGCTGATATGCGGGGGTGCTTTGTGGGTTGGACGGAGTGATTGAGCTTTGAATGCATGAAAATCAAGCTGGACAATTTTCATGGTGAAACTGTGAGGGTGGATAAATTACGTCCAATTCCGACTGATGTTGAAATGACATAAATGATGAGACTTTAGAAGGCATATATATATATATATATATATATATATATATATATATATATATATATATATATATATGATGAAAATAATGGAAATAGTATTCCGACAAAATAGAGAAATAAAAAGGAACAAACCGTATTATGTGTTCATCAAGGTTTCGTCTTTATTTCTATTCATATTGAGGAAGTCTCAAATAAAGACGAAACGTTGATGAACACATAATACGGTTTGTTCCTTTATATATATATATATATATATATATATATATATATATATATATATATATATATATATATTGGACGATTTGGTCTTTGGGACGGGGAGAGTTAGACTTGGATTGGCCTTCAAGGTTGAAACGACAAATATCTAGTTATTGTTTTCGGATACGGATAGAAAGAATATTAGATGTTGGTGTCATGTAAACCTGGAGTATATAACATAGTTTAAAATAACAATAAATAACAAGCTTAGATTGGATAATATTGTTGAACCCGCGGTGAGAATAAAAAACCTGTGGTAATAAACTAGATATAGATATGATTGGTACATTATCCAAAGACAAGTGTGATAGAAACGAAGTGAGTCAGATTGAGATTAACCAACGTGATGTCTTATTCAATGGCACCGGATGACAAGATATGAATAAACAGTGATTTTCCAGTTTTGTTATATTCATTGAGCTCCCTTCATTCTTTCTCAGTTTTGTGTCAACTAAGGTTTTTTGAAACTATAAGAATGATGAATTTGATTTCCCGACGAAAAAATCTTAATCTGGAAAGATTATTTAGAAGCGCGTAACAGCATTACAACGATCAAAAATTTAACGTAAAATGTTACGTATGAAATACTTGTTATGGAAAGAATCTAAAATTTTAAGACCATAATTTTCAGGGGATTTTTACATGAATGTTAATCAGCCTTTTTCCACTAGTTCAAATAATCCAAAATAAAAAGAATCCCCTCTAAAAATTGAAAATTATTATCTTTTACACAAACAATGGCTCAGGCGAATTGATTATTTCTATTATATCTATTTCATTATGATATTATTTAAAAGATAAATAACTGTGTTTAGGAATATAGATATGTTACTGGTTATATATCTCAATTTAGATGGATGAATACGATGGTTTACAAGAAATTCGTGAACGAAAAGTTTACTATTAAACATTTCGAACTTTGACAAAAGCAGCCTATTTTCAAGTATCATTCAATATACAAGGAGAATTTTCATTATATAGATTGAAACTTTCTTTTTAATTTCTCAACGTACCCCCCCAGGAATAGCAGACATTTTTCCTTTTTGTGCACAAACTTCTGAATTCCTCCAGTGTAAAAGAAAATCATTTACCTGATGTCTCAACCAGTTGCTCACAATATTTTGGCTTCATGTTAACTTTCAAACTTTGTTCGCCTCGTGAACACTTTCAAACAGGATAAAGTCCGAAAAGTCCACGGTTGCGGTGTACGGGAGGCGAGGGATAAAGTTCTAGCCCAGCTCTTCGATTGCCTGCACCGTTTGGGTTGCTGTATGAGGCCTTGCGTTATCGTGATGCATTATAACTGCTTCTGACTAATGACTCCTGCTTTTGTTCTTTGACTTATTCTTAACCTGCTACATCAGTTTACACCGTGCTTCTTTTCTCAATGAATGCAATGAGGATTGGGCCGCGAAAAAAAAACAGTGCGCATAACCTTCTTCAGTAGAATGCTGGAGTTTGAACTTCTTTTCATTGGAGAGCCTACATGCTTCCAATCAATGGACTACCGTTTAGTGTCAAGCCTGTGTCTCGACACAGATTGCGAATGAAAATCATCACCATATTTCCGATAGCGGTGGAAACACTGCTGTGACATCTCGACCCTCTCGTGTTTGTGCTCTGCAGTAAACATCTTTGGCACCCACCGGCAGCTGAATATCGATAAGCCAAGTTCATTATGGGCAATTTTGTGTGCTTTCCTAACAGATAACTTTTAAATCCTTGCGTTATAATTCACTGTTCATCTTCTGTCAGACTTCATGAGTTCATTAACTAAGGTGATGTCACTTATCTATGCCTCGAACGCCTGTCTTCGTCTTCAACACTGTGTTAGAGAACAGTCGCCTGTCCTTGTAAGTAAGTAAAATGAGATGTGATAGTCCGAGAATTCGAACCTGGGAAGCTAGGTTTGGAACTTCAGATTCAGAAGAGTTTAAAATGAATAATACATATATGTTATTGAAAATGGAATGTAGAATTATCCATTATTTAGTTCACATAAAATAGTTTAGATGTCTGTTATATGAAAAAGGAATTTGATGATGCAATTCTGTTTATAGAAATGAAATAAAATTAAATCGTGGTTATCTATATCTGAACAATAGAAAATGTTAAACATTATTGTAAAATAGGTTGGTCGAACAATAGGTTAGAGAATTCTTCTTAGCAAGCATGGTGCACGTGTTTTAGGCATGTTTTAGACAACGTGAAGCATGTCAGGCCACGGGATCGATATGCACGTTGTTTGGTCATGCAATGACGTCATGAGTAAGAAATGAGTTCTCGATATAGTTAGAGCTTTAGAAGAGTCAGTCGGTCAGTCAGTGTGGAGAGAGAGCACCGAGTCAGTGAGGGTCGGAGAGAGCTGACAGGAATAAGAAGGAACCCACATTTGGAAGCGAAGGTAGATATTGAAATCATGTAGAAACTTTGAATTCCTAAATGCAAGCCATTGACCGGTCAAGAAATAAAAGGACGTCATAATCATTTTGTAACAACTGTCTTGAGTTATGTCATTCAGAAACAAAGGTATTGTGAATTTGTATTATAAGAACTTCTGTATAATCTCATCTAAGAATATGCCTCGATCAGTATTAAGTAATGACTGGTTCCGTCTTTATGATAAAAGACTGATAATCATCATCTCAAAAAGATATGTGTTAAAGAAAGATAATGTTTATAGAAACACCCCCAGAACTGTCAAACTGTATAAATGTCAATGTCTCTATCTCTTATATATATATATATATGTGTGTGTGTGTGTGTGTGTGTGTGTGTGTGTATATATATATATATATATATATATATTCCTCTCATCCAAGGTTCTAGATATGACCTAAAACTATATCCGATGGTGAATCCCCAGCTTGCGGGCCTCGGGGAGTGTGGAGCCACCCTTTAATTTCCATTGCTCCCAGGTCCACTCTGACCCGGAGTGGTAGTACCTGTTAGGGTCCCAACTATGGGTTAAATAGGATCCGACTTAAAAAAAAAAACAAATATACTCCATTAAAAATCGTTCCTCAAAATAACTAGATTCGGCATTAAATAACCTGAAAAAGGTCGATATGCCGTAAAACAAAAACAACCAAACAACGAAACCTCTCATTCAAAGTGTAATACATGTCTCTATTAAAATGTCCCTGTTTCTGTATTAAAAATGTATCCTCTTTATATATATACGATATATCTGCACACCAACATGAACACTCTAAGACGAACACGCAACAACAAATATATAATTCGTCATCCCATCTAATAACACCTAATACATAACAACTGTTCATTCCTTCTTTAAAACATTTAGGCCACTTGTAAATATTTAATCGGCTAAAACATGTGGCAAGATACACAGTTCATATTCTTCTATGGTTTTGTTTGGTTTTGCACGTTTCAGCAACCAAACAATGGATATTGAATCTGCAAAAAGAAGTTAAATCTATGCGAAAAAGAAGAAAACAACAAAAATAAAAAAAGTTAACTTAAATTAGTATTAGATATTCTTATACAAAAAAAAATCGCCGAATTTAGTGAACAACCCTCGTATATAAATAAAACAGTAGATCTGTGTGAAAATATTAAACCAATAATCTCTTAAACTACTGATCACATATCACTGAAATTATCAGGAAATTGTAATGATACACCGAGGATGGTTTATAATGAGTAACATCTTTGTTTGGATAAATCGATAACGCCTACATATATATGTCAGCGAGTTAAGATTGCAAAATATTCATTTCCACTTGTCGATGGATTTCTATTAATTTAGCACGTGCGCAAACATGTTAATAGCTTGAAATAGTAAACGGATTGTTTCCTTTGCTTATTTTGATTGATATGATATTGCTTATCTTTGATATATATATATATATATATATATATATATATATATATATATATATATATAAACTGAGTGATGCAATCAAAATAAACAAAGGAAACAATCAGTTTACTATAATAAAGTCCCGTTTATTTTTCTCATTTATATTTTGGTGAATGGCTACGTTTCTCAATTTATAACAAATATGGTAATTTGTAGTTTATTCGGCTGCTCGTCAGAGATAATCAAATATTAATAAATCCGATATAGTATTCCAAAACAACAAAAAAAGCTACTGAAGACAAACATAAAGAATTGAAAGATTTCAACCACAGAACCCTTGTCCAAAAAAAGGCATCTTACACTATGCTGGAAGATCCTGAAGCCAGTGTATATATATATATATATATATATATATATATATATATATATATATATAGGGAGAGAGGAAGAGAGAGAGAGAGAGAGACTCAGACTCAGAGACGGCTGAACAGATTTTCTTTAAAAAAAATACAGAACTTTAGTGTATAAGTCTGGAAGTGATCTTACTAAGTTTTGTCTCAGAATACCCTCGATAATTACCGATAATCAAAACCGTTATTTTAATTTATCTATCATCGGTAAAATCATTTTTCCATGTCGTCGCCTAGCAAGCATGATTGAACAAGGGACCGTGAAAATTCTACTGTGGGTAATTAGATAGTGTGTCTTTTTATAATTTACGTGCTTTATTTTTTTTTCGTTAACTGGAAAGAAGTTTATATGAAATGATTTATAAAAATAAACAGTAGGTTCTCAACAGTGCAATGAGGAATAACACATATTTTGAACTAAGTTACTGCATGGAGGCATGTGAAGCCTCCTTCCGGCGATTTCGATGACAATAAAAATATAGGAATGTGAAATATTTGTTGATCATCTTTCATTCCCAGGCAACGTCAAGCTTCCTTGCTAGTATAGAAATAAAACTTAAATTGTTTAGATGATGAATCTAATGTGTAAATTTTAAATGAATGTAATAGATTTCTTTTTAATTTAAAATTAATTTTTATTTGTTAACATATTAAAAATTAGAAGAAAAAAACATGTTTATATTACTGCGTCATTTTTAATAGTATTTACAATATTTTTTTCTTTATACGTTTGTATATTTTTAAATTTTATGTATATTTTTATTATTTATTTATTTTTGGATAAGAGTCTTTCCAATAGAGGTACTTATGTAGAGAAACGACCGTGCAAGTTTTTTTTTTATTATTATATCCAATTTTTACGCTATCTGTTGTTTATTAAATTGCTACGTGAAACTACAAATAAGTTAAAAAAGAAAAAAACCCTACCCATGTTAAAAATGGATTTCGAAATAACGTTATTATTTCAGCACGGTCTTTTTCTTGTAAGAGTACCCTTTTATATTTTATTAAATATCACATTTTATCTCATTCCTTTTTTTTTTTTTTTTTTTTTTGCTTGTTTGAATAATTTGTCCTTTTTCTGGATATAATAGTAACGAGGCCAAATATTCCGTGTTTCGCATGTCCATATAAACAAGTAAACTAGAATACTTGACTTTGAATTTTAATTATAGTCAAGATTAGACAGTTTAAATACTTCAAAAAATCCTTCAAATGACGAAGTAAACATTTTCCCCATTATTATTATAGACAAGAAAAAGCCTTATTAACAGAATTTTACACTTTTAATACTTCAAAATCTCCTAAATCAAATTGTTAGGTGAAAGTACAGTATAGTTACAAAATAACCTCCCCTCCCATGTTAAGAATGGTTTTCTCAAAAATGATTTTAGTGCGGTAACATATATGCATTACTTTAACATTTTTTATTTCGAATTATTTACTCAAGAATCAAAATTGATGGAATATTTTTTGTCGTAGTGGTGGACTTGTTTTTCTTTTGTTTTTTTTTCCTATTTCGTAGTGATATAAATGAAAAATATTTTAATTAAAACAAAAAACTTTTTCTAATTTCGAAGGTCGTTTTTTTTTTAATGTGGGGGAAATTTAACTACCCAAAACGAGGCATTTTGTTAAGAACAAAAATAAAAATTACATCGGTTAAGAAGGATTTCTCCTCCACCGATCGAGGTCAGAAAAGATGAAGTGTAGTATCGGAACAGATACTAGTTTGTGGTTTTGCCCAATGTCAACATTATATAAACAATGATATCGGTCAGAAATTGTTTTTTTTCTCAAAAATAAACAATATAAACAGAACCAAAGAAAACACTTTACTTGTTTTAAACAATATATGCGGAAGTTTTTTTTTTAATTCTATACAATATGAATAGAACCTTTTTTTATTATTTGAGATAAACAATATACACGTGTTTTTTTTTTTTTGATAATTTTTAATTTTAAACAATACAAAATAGAGGTATTCCCCTACATACTGATTATTAATCTAGTTTATTAAATATTGAATCACGCGTTTTATTATAAACAAGTTAAATCAAAATTTAGTTATGCACGTGTATTCTCTTTTTAATTTGTATTTTGTTAGATCTTCGAGTTACCGCAGACCATTATAAGGATAGAAATAGATGATGGAAATACACATACAGTAGTTGATTGGAAGAATTTCATCCGTGAGGCTTCGATATTCTTAATTAATAGGAGAGACAAAAACTAAACTGAAAGATCATGGTTCGAACCTGTGTAATATTAGCAGAGTTTACAGCACGGATCGGCAAACATTTTTCCTGATAATTAATTCGTGGATCCTACGAGGAACACTAATTATATCGAATGGATGGGATGTCTATAAATGTCTGGGCCACTTCCATAATGAAAAATATCAACATGACCAAAATATTGCCCCGATTAACCCCTCGATACACACGCAAACCATAGAAGGTTTATGGTCCCATTATAGAAAACAAAACAAACAAATAAAAAATAATGAGACCAGTTTCAAACAAAATTTTGAAATGCATATGATGTAGTTTTTGTGGCGAAGAACAGAAAAGGGGGAAATTTTTCCCGTATTTGTGAACGATAGTTTTTTTTGTTTTTTTTTTAATCTGTTTATATCTTTTAAAAATAAAAAAAGGATATGGTACATTTTTACTTCGTTTCGACCTTCAAAATAACGACTTTAATAGGTTTTCAAATATGCTGAAAACGAATATTGCATTTAACTGTAGTAGTTCTCCAGATATTTAGCAATATAATTTCTTATGTGTAAAGTGCTCGCCCATATTTTTGGTGTACAACTATGGCCACCGTCTAACATACATTACATTGCTTAATATCCAGTAAATTACTTATTTGCGGAAATTTTAAATGCGATATCAGCATACCCGAAAACCTTTGAAGCCATCATCTTAAATGAAAATGTTAAGTAGAAATTTTTACCATTTAAAGTCATAAAAAGTTTTGTTTATTTTTATATTGTTATGGATTAAAGATTTAAACATAAAATGTCTGTTTATATTATTTAAATTTAAAATAATAAAGGTTCATATTGTTAAACATTATAAAATGTTCTCTTGATATTCTTTAAAACAAATTAAATTCTGTATATATTGCTAAAAATTAATCAAAAGTGTTTACTCTTTTTAAAAAAAAAGCTGTAAGTTCTGTTTATTTAAAACTATTAACTTCCGGTATACCGATATAATTGTGTGTATATTGTTAACATAGTAACATAACGCTGATTAGGAAATTATGTTCCTTTTATGTGATAGAGGGATCCTAAGTATTTTGTCACCTAATCTCCAGTCTTATAAATAAAAATTAGAAATTAAAATTAATATTTGTTTATTCGATGGGCATTAAGGAAATTGAGCTCCACCTCTTAATTCCACAATTTAAACTTTTTTCACATTGATCTCATAGATTACAAACTTAACTTTCTTATTTAAATAAGTAAAATTTCACCACGTGACCCAGCGTCGTTTAATCTCTAGAAAGATGAAGTTCTACTTTTTTGGCCAATGCGTTTAAACAGCCTTTATAAATAATATGAAATAAGAAATTCTGAAAAAGAAATAACATTTTAGAGTTGGGGATCACTTTTTCATAGAAATTTCACGTAAAATGAGCACCACTTTTTGGCCACCAAGCTTTCAACGAGACATGTCACTTCGAGCAAATTTGGCGATTGAGGTGGTGTGGTAAAACATGACAAATACAATTGGGGAAGGGACAGCACAAATGATACGTATAGCTAACGATAATTGAGTTAAAAAGTTGATATAATTGCGCCAATATTGTTTCGCCCTATCTGACTAATGTGCCCTGATATGGTTCTATGATTCCGATATGGATGTTATATTAAACTCGGATGAAAAAAAAAAATTCAAAAAATATATTTTATAAATTTTATCATTAGGGATCAGTTTTAAATTATAACGTTCTTCTAAATTGTACACATACTTTGTGACCATTACCGAGAATAATATTACAACTCAATGAAAAAAGAAAAAAAAATATGTGAATTGTGGAATTTAGCGGTGAGGGTCATTATTCTAAATTTAAAAAAAATCTTTTTTTACTTAGTGGTCACAACTTATCAAGGCCCGGAAGCCACTCAGGGATAAGGGTTATTGCAAGTACATTACGTTAGTGTGGAGATTTGATGAAGTGTTTACTTAAGGGGGCGGTTCATTAAGAATTTGTTAACGTTGGACTTGAAGACATCCAAGTTGTAGTCAGGTGAGAAGCAGGCAGACAGAGTTCCACAGGCGTGCAGTTCTAAGAAAGAAGCTTTGTTCATGGAATCCACGTTTTGATTTAGGCACAGATAAAGAGTGGGGGAAATTTTTCACAGTGGATTCAGCTAGACGGGTGTTTTTCGTGAAAGATTGGCGAGGGGGGGACCAGAAATTGGAGTTCAGACGAGCACCTGCCATGGAAATAACGATAAATGGCCACCGCTAATGTTCTTTTTTATTAAGTTAAATGAATTTCTAACTTACATAAATTATCACAGGTCATGTTGAAATTAGTACAAATTCCAACGCATTTCAGGTGAAAACATTATTATTATTACATTTTCATGTAGAAATATTTACAATCATAGGATGCTTTTGTTGATTAGAGATCTTTTTGATTTACGCATTTCAGGTGAAAACATTATTACCTTTTTTCATGTCATGTTGGAATTAGTAAAAATTCTAACGCATATCAGGTGAAAACATCATTACCTATATTATTATTATTATTTTTTATTATTATTATTATTATTATTATTTTTTATTATTATTATTATTATTATTATTATTATTATTATTGTTGTTGTTATTATTACTATTGTTATTATTATTATTATTATTATTAGAACTATTAATATTATGATTGTTGTTATTATTATCATTACTGTTAGAACTATTATTATTATTATTATTATTATTATCATTATTATTGTTTTTATTATTATTATTATTATTATTATTATTATTATTATTAATAATAATAATAATTTACTTATATATACAGCTTTTCTTAGTCACGTCGTAATTTGTTACAAGTTAGGTGGGCGGACTTTTTTTGCATACATTAAACACATTTATATATACAAACACATATATACATTTTCAAACATTTATCCCAAACATTTCAAGACGTTCCGGCTGCACTCATAATTAATAGTATTTATTTGAGGCTTCTTTTTTTTAATGTACAATGCTTCGAGTATTCTTAGCCTATTTACATTTCTCTCACTTTGCAATACTCTTGTATTTTCTGCCATAATTCTTCGAAATTCCGAATGTTGGCAGCCATGTACCTTCAAATGTTGTGATATGGAGCTAGGGTCAGAGAAGTGGAGAGTACATCTTCGCGACAATGTGTTAGTTGTTGAACCAACGTAGCTACTAATATTGGAGATACACTCTCCTATTGGGCAGTTTTTTGTAAACTACATTGGTCCTTTCCAACAGGTCATTTGTTTGTGAAATGTTGTTTTTCGTTACAAGGCTTGTGTCTGTATTTTTTTATAATATACAATACATTTTATTTTTTATTATTTTTGGGATTCACGTTTCTACGGATTATATTTTTAAGAATACTTTCATCGATTTTTGAATTTATGTGCAACTGGTTACGTTAATATATATTAACAGGTTGATAATTTTACTTGAATATTACTAATTTGATTCAAATTACTAATGGCTAGTTTTATTTCCTTATCTACAAGAGAGGGAATTGATTATTTACTAACACTTTTTTATATTTTTTACTTCATTAAATAATATTTTTTGCTGGAGGAAATCACCTTTGCACGGTGTATAAGATTCCTTATTATAGTCGTTTTATAACGGAATTAACATTCACTTTTTAAAAATTAAAGTACAGGAATTAACGGATGTAGGTTTTTTGAAAACGGAGGCGATAAATCCATTTTCGAGAAGAACACAAAAAGGACAATTCGGAGATTGGAGAAGATAAAAAGGAGAATTGTAAAACAGAATAATTCCGTGCTATTCAATAATATTGGTCTAAATGAGAAAATGCTACCTAAATATACACAATATATCTACATATATATACATATATATAAATATATATATATATATATATATATATATATATATATATATATATATATATATATATATATATAAGGGGGTATTCACCAACAATGTGTATGTTTTAACATTATTTTATTATTCCGTGTCTTGGTTTTTCATTTTCATTGAGAATTATGTTTAGATCATTGTAATAATGTTTTGAAATCATTGAAATCGTTTTTAACGCGTTTCAGTGTATTTTGAGTAATCCACCTCGCAAGGTAATTTCAGAAGAAGGCATATTCCTAGAGCAATTTTCTTTGTGTGTATAATGAGTCCGGTTTTTTTTATATAAGTCCGGTGGGTCTGTTTATTAGTTAACATATAATTTAATATATTTAATATTTTTATAATTACAGAACATGAGCTTCAAATTCCACTCCAAAATAACCTCAAATTGTTAATAAAATTAAACCGCTTTCAGTAGACAGGCTGCGCAAAATAAGAGAAACTGAACTGATAAGAAAAATGAAAAAATGAAAAAAGACAAAGAAAAAGAATAATTGAAAATTAAAAAATAAAAAAATAAAAAATAAAATGAAAAATAAAATGAAAAATGAAAAACAACAAAAGAGGAAAAAGAACAATTAAAAATTAAAAAAATTAAAAAATTAAAAATAAAAATAAAATGAAAAAGACAAAAAGAATATTAAAAAATTAAAATAAAATAAAATTAAAAATGCAAAAAAGACAAAATAAGAAAAAGAAAAAGAAAAATTAAGAATTAAAAAATTAAAAAATTAAAAATAAAAATAAAAATAAAATGAAAAATGAAAAAAGACAAGAAAAAGAAAAAGAAAACTTAAAAATTAAAAAATTAAAAAATTAAAATTAAAAATAAAAATAAAATGAAAAATGAAAAAGACAAAAAAGAAAAAGAAAAATTAAAAATTAAAATATTAAAAACTTAAAAATAAAAATAAAATGAAAAGTAAAAGGATAAATAAATAAAATGAAATAACAATAAAATAAAGAAAAGGAAAAAAAGAAAAGAAGGGAAAATGCTTACGCGTCATAAATCAGCGAATATAACAGAAGATAAAATAAAATAAAGGGAAAGGAGAGGAAATAGATTAAGGAATAGGGAGAGAGAAATTAGAGGATAATAATGAAAAAAAAAAGAAATAGAGGGGCAGGACAAAAGGAGATAGAGGAAGAGAAACTAAGAAAACTAAGAAAATAAATCTTTATAATGACTTAAATTTTATTTGTTTGCTCTATCTTATATATCGAGCAATTTTTATTTGGATGGCATAGTACTTATAGAATATTACGAATATTTTGTAAGACTTATAATCACAGGTTTCCATACCAGTTGATTGTTATTGTATATATATATATATATATATATATATATATATATATATATATATATATATGTGTGTGTGTGTGTGTGTGTGTGTGTGTGTGTGTGCGTGCGTTTGTGAAAGTCAATAAATATAATTTTAATTTCAAATTGTAATGTTTTCCCTTTGTTTGGGGGATATAGTTAACTTTTGCTGGCATCCCTCTAAATTAGTTACTTATGATAGTGAGTGCAATAAGGAAAATATCTCTTGTATAGAATATTTTATTTTTGTACTTTTCCCAGAATATCATGTATTAATTAAGAATATCGTATAAAACGTCATATCGTGCTTTCCTGATAGTTGCTAATGATATTGGAGGTTAAAGGTTAATCCTCAGTACATGTCCTTTTTTTGTGAATTGTTTAAGATATTTACCCGATGTGGTTGACAGAAACAGAGAATGCTACTTCTGTAGATTATATAAATCGTAACGTTCGAAATGTTATATATTGGTTATCATCGAGAGCACCATTTACGTTTTGGTGTATAACATGAAATGATTCCGTGTGCGTATGATTGTCTCTAATATAAATGGTTGTGTGTTTGATTATCATAAAGGGAATCGTGTGTGTGACATGTAATTTCAGAACCTACCTCTGCTTCTTCGATGTTGGACCATCTGGAAATTTCTCATCCTGGAGGGAGACTTGATACCTGTTTGACGAAATTTATCACTCCAAGATGATAAATGGGTTTTATAGTTTTTATTTCACTTTCCCCAGAGGTTCTGCAGAAGGTGGAAGTGAAATCGGCCTGTGTGGGTTCTTCTTCTACACACGTCAGCGTCCCCCACCCCAGTGAAGGGGAGGGAACAGCTATAAAGCCGTCCGTCTTCTTCAAAGCCCAAATCAAATCTCACCGATCTAGCCAACCTGACCACGTCACTCATACGTAATCTGGTCAGCTGACCTTCGGTTCTGGTAAACGTGTCTACACTCCGCGTTCACTCACCTCTCTCTCTCTCTCTCTCTCTCTCTCTCTCTCTCTGTAACAGAAATTCCAAACAATCCTACTAATACAAATACTCAATTTTCATTTAAATAAGCCATATTAGATATTGGTCGGGCAATGCCTAAAAGCATTCTGATCGAAGATTATTCAAGCTTAAAAGTTTTGTCAGCTAAAATATGTTTTAGAATTATCCAAACATTTAGAATAGATATGTATTTACATTAATTTAGGAATGTAATACAAAAATTTTATAACAATTTAGTTGACAACTTAAAATAATGACATGTAAAAAGATCAGGTTATTATCTTAGTAACGTATACTCATGGCGTCATTAAAAGGGGAGATCGTATTTTTGAGATACGCGGAAATTAGTTGAGTCAATCGGAGTAGAGAGAGGGATAAAGGTTGTTTTAACATCGTGATGGTTCCAAGTAGAAGCGATTAGAAATGGTGATAATAAGAATCAGAGTTGCAACGTTCCAAACTGAGGAAAACACTATGGAATACAGGGTGACCCCCCCTCCAAAAAACAAAAACAAAAGCTAAATGGAGGCCATCTAAAACATATGCTGTAGAACGGAGAAAAAAAAAGGCCAAATACCCTACTGTTTTGATGTGATGTTTTGAATATAATAAACTAGTTATGACCTAAGTTTCATTTCATTCGGATAAAACACTAAGAAACGG